>NC_057345.1:80340000-80645000 GCF_016509475.1 Prionailurus bengalensis | reverse complement strand
AATCAGAGTCTGTGAGTACTGCCTGATAGCATTAGAGTAATATCCCCAGTTACAACACAACCTTTCTGCCCCACATAAAAAGAGGCAAAGTGACTTCCTCGGGTATGGGGACTAAGTGTTCACATACCCCGAAGTACCTCTTGGGAGTATTCGGGGGCAGCTGGTGGGAACCTGTGGTTCATGTCATAGAGTCAGACCCAAACTCCTCCCTATTACAAACACAGATTTCTCCCTATCTTTCCCCGTAGCCCCCTAACATCGCACACGCTGTCTCACTCAGCTCCTGCTGCCCCCAGGGGGTGTTGCCTCGTGGATGCCCTTAATGATTATTGGAACCTGACTGACAAATGATAAAAATGTTTCCAGTGGGAGGGGGGAGAAGATACCATCTCAGATACCATCAACATTTTTCTAAGATGCTTTAAAGGTGACGTGGAAATGACCACATAGGAAAGGCAAAAAGATCGTAGCTGTTCAGCTAAGAAAGGCCTCTGTCACCCCGGCACTGGGGCCACTTGACTTGTTTACAGAGGCAAGCTCAGGGGTTAGCAGGAGGCAGAAGGTGTGGGCAAGTGAGGGGCCACGGAGGTGGAGATGGTTTCTGCATCCCGAGGGAGGGAGCTTACCTGCCTGAGCATCCCCTCTGGGCTCTCGAATAAGGAGAAATCAGCGTACACACAGACCAGTGGAAATATAAGTGATTCTACGACAAGTTCCATCTCAAGCCTGGACATGTGTATCAAATAGGGCGAGAATTCACATGTTAGAAAAGGCATGTGGAAGGTGGATCGATAGGTGGAAGTGATTCTAGATTCAACTAGCTCATCAGCTCAATTATGGCATAAGCAAGAAGTACGTCAGAAGGGCCTTCCTAACCTAAACTCTGGTTTGTTAATTATCATCATGACCCCTATTTCTTAATGAAAAACAGAAACAGGGAAGAGCTTTCGTTTCGTGTTGTCAGCGGGGGGAGAAGACATCTTCAGGCTAGGGTCTCCTTTTTTTTCCCCACTGCGGAGAGAAAAAAAATCTAGATGTCAAAAAATATTAAGGACTAAATGAGGTGGAAACAAAGCAAAAGAAGGCGCCCTTTATTCTCAACTAAGGCCTGGTTTTGCCATGGTTTTCTATTGGAAATTCCCCGTATTTCAAAGCCAGGAACCTCAGAGAGGGCCAGCTTCACAAGGGCAGGAAACACTGGGAAAAAGGAAAAGGGATGTGCAGCAGGGAAGGTGCGCACCTTAACGCTGCCCTGTGGAGAGGTGGCCTGGTATAGTGGGTGCGGAGGTGCACCTCGGAGCTAACTGCCTATGGTCAAATCCCAGCTCTCGCCACCTCCCAGCTGGGTAACCCTGAGTGAGCTACTTAACCTCTCTGGGCTTTGGGTTAACTCATGTGTATAAAATTCTACCTACATCTCACAGGGTTGTTGTGAGGATTAAATAAGCTAATACCTAGAGAATGCTAGAATAGTATTTTCTGGTGATTTTTACTCGCCACAAATGATAGAAATGGACAGCTACTGAGGGCTGCTGAATGCTTCCAAATGACCATTCGCTTTTCCACTGGCGGCATGATATCAGCTAAGAAGAAAGAAAATGTAGAGAGAACAAAGTTATTTTGCATGTTTCCTGGATTCTCGAAAATGACATCATGTCAGGGCTATGTATAGTTTATTATTCTCTCATTTGGCAAATATGTGATACTAGCATCTAAGCTACTGGCCTTCAGTGCAGGAACAAGGAAGACATGTTCCTGCCTGCATGATGCTTAGACCAGAGCAGAAGAGAATGACCTCACAACTAACTTCAGTACGGGGCATTGACTGTGGTAGGAGGGTGAGATCGGGATTCTGGCCACTGACCAGGCAGAAGACGGGACCTCCCCCAAGTACCCAGCCTAGTCAAGTCCATAGTAGCTGCTCCATAAACATTCATGGGATTAAGGAACATAGCACTTCCTGTGCTTTATTGTAAATTTCAGGTTGTCCTTCGTCTCAGAATCTTCAGAGCAAGAATACATCTTTCTTTTTGTGTCCCCAGCACCTGACATCACGCCTAGCACATAGGGGAAAGGGGTTAATAAAAGTTTATTGAATTGATCTGAATGACTAAGGAAACCTAATGTGTCTCTCCCCTATTCAGCTGTGTAGATCTTCCTAGTTTTAACCCAAAGAAATAAGAAACTTGACAAGATGGGTAGCCAAGTTAATTTTAGCAGTTGGGGTTGTTTTTTAGTACCCATTAAAATTACATACATAACTGGTTTTCTGCTCACTGTTAGCTGCCATGGTCCCTTCCTTTTTTAATTAAAAATTTTTTATAAGTTTATTTATTTTGAGAGAGAGAGATAGAGAGAGAGCATTTATTTGGGAGAGGGGCAGAGAGAGACGGAGAGAGAGAGAATCCCAAGCAGGCTCTGCATTGTCATCACAGTGCTGGACGGGGGCTCAAACTCACAAACTGTGAGATCATGACTTGAGCCAAAATCAAGAGTCAGATGCTTAACCAACTGAGCCACCCAGGTGCCCTGGCCCCTTCTCTCTTATTAAAACTCTTCTCCTTCAGTGTTGGGGTCCCATCTGTCCTCCCCCATCTCTCCGGACTCTCTTCTACTTTCTTCCCTAGGTCATCTTCCTCCTCCAGTCATGTCCCAGCCTCAGTTCTAGACCCACTGGTAGCGATTGTTTCTGTCTGATGGCTAACTTTATTGACCTGTTCTTTCTAGTAGAGGAGACCCACTCCCTGACCCCAGGAGTGGACACATGGCCAGGCCTAGTATTCCTCTGCCAATGGTGACTGGCCAAGGAGTGAACAAATGCCCCAAATAGGGACAAAGTCCTTCCCCAGAATGATGGCTGGACCCTGGTGTGATATAGAGCTGAGAGAATGTTGCTCTACACTGTTGGCAGTAACCAGGCCCTACCACGTAGAGTCCATGTGCAGACACAAATGGAGACCAGCTTCAGTGGGAGAAAGAGCAGGCAAGAGCAAGAGAGAAACCCAGTCTCAGAGGCCCTGGTTCTGTGACCCTTCCACTGGGCTATGAGCTTCCCAGACTCACAAACTTATAAATGCCCCTTTGATTTGAGCCAGGCTGAGCAGGTTGTTAGTGCTTGCTAAGGGATTTACTGTCACTAAAGACCCTCCTTTGGAGACCTTGTCCACTTTTACATTTTTGACCAAACCTCTAGGCAAATGTCTCCCAATTTCTAGCTCTACCCTCAATCTCTTCGCAAGCCTTAGTGCCCCGCTCCCAACTCTTTGTGCTGGGCACTCTTCCTAGATGTCCACTGCCCCTCCCCTTCAACATGTGTAAATTCACAGCTTCTGAGCTGCCAACCTTCCATTCCAGGCTCCATCTTGACCTGTGCCGCCATTTTTCTCTGCCCCAAGACCTTACTCTTCTCTCTCCTTCCTGCCCCCACCCACAATCAGTCACTGAGTCCCACAGCTTCTTCCTTCATACAGTTTCCTACAGCTGTCCTTCCTTTCCATTTCTCAGCCACCATTTGGGTTAGGGGGTTAGATTCCCGCTATGCCCCTTGACTCAATTCTTCTGACATTCCATGACCAGAAGAGTAAGCCTCTTAAGGTACCGTCTGCTGAACCAAGTCCAGACTTCTTAGTGGAGCCCACAGAGCTGCCCATGACCCAATGTTCTAGCTTCTGGCAACACTTGTCACCTGCACGATCTCCAAACCCAGTGTGTGTGGCCCCCACTCTGCTCACAAAGGCCTCAGCCCTTGGCTCACCCTTTCCCGCCTTACCCATCCCCCCTTACCCATTCCCCTGGGATCCAGCTCAGATAATGCTTTCCTCCAGGGAACCTTCTCTCATCATCCCAGTGAAAAGTGAATTCTCTCAGGACACCTGCAGGCTCAGCAGGTTAAACGTTTGACTTTTGATCTTGGCTCATTTCACGATCTCATGGTTTGCGTGTTCAACCCCTGTGTATGCAAACAGCACAGAGACTGCTTGGGATTCTCTCTCTCCCTCTCCATGTCCCTCCCTCACCCTTTCTCTCTGTCTCAAAATAAATAAAGAAACTTAAAAAAAGACAACAACAACAGTGAACTGTCTCCTCGAAGTCCCAAATATCTCCTATATCTTTAAACAAAGCTTTATGGGTGTGGAGGACACACTACGTGCCAGGCACTACACCAGGCACTAGGGATGCCAGTAAAGATAAAGCAGACTGCTGGCACAGAGCTCTCAATCTACTAGTGAGAGACATGGCGGCGTGTGGCATTTCACTTACCCCCCGCCTTCTCCTGTGGAAGCTTACACATTTGCTTCAGCTCTCTGACTAGCTTGCAAGATATTTTAGAAAAAGTACTCATGGGGTGCCTGGGTGGCCCAGTCAGTTAAGCATCCGACTTCAGCTCAGGTCATGATCTCCCGGTTTGTGAGTTCAAGCCCCAGGTCTGGCTCTGTGCTGACAGCTCAGACCCTAGAACCTGCTTTGGATTCTGGGTCTCTCTCTCTCTCTCTCTCTGCCCCTCCCCTGCTCCCGCCCTGTCACTTTCTAAAATAAATAAACATTAAGAAAAAGAAAAAAAAGGACTCATAATGTTCCTAGTACCTTGCCTTACACACAGTAATCCTTCAGTACATATTTATTAGCCTGTATACGGGAAGATCTGGGTTGACAAATCCGTAAAGGATAGGAGATGTAAGACAAAACCTATTTTTAAAAATAAGGGCCAGGTTTAAGGCCCATCCTTTTGATTTGGTCAATTTAACAGCTGTCTATAAAGTTTACCAAATCCTGAAAACCCAGTCCTGTCATGGTACCACAAGCTCCCTCTATAGTCTATGTCCTGTTATGGTCCTTATGACAGGGGAGAGGAGTCATTTTGTGGTTGGTGTGTAGCTGATTTAGAACTTCGAGTTGCTGCAATATCGTAACAGAGGGTAGTGGTTTAGGTTGGCAAGTACAACTAGCCGAATGCTAGAACCATGCTTCCAATGTGCAGAAAACTTTGCTTATTCAGCAATTACTTTCCAGCTTGCAAGCTCTGTGTGAAAGAGGCATTGCTGTAACAGGATGGAGTATCGTCCATTAAAGGCGGCAAGTGACTGGATGGATTGCGAGCTAATACGTTACAGCATCTGTAAACTATGCTATTTTATAAAATGTCAACAAATAAATTATCTAAAAAAAAGAACAAGGCCTCCAGATGCGAGTACTTTTAAACTAGTTGTTTCACCAATTTTTTTTTAACTCTTCATTTGAGGAATCCCATACTTAGCTATCTTTTGCCTGTTTATAGACATGGCTCTCTATATTGGGATATTGACTTTTATTCCACGTGCAAAATTTTGAAAGTTCATCCATACTTTCAAACTGATAAAGTACATGGATTTTAAGGCTACAGATAATTTTCTGAGTTGAAGACACCTATTCGATGGATTGACCATGACATGCCTAACCTTATAAATTTTTTTGGCATGGAAGAAAATTTATTAATAAATAACATTAAGATTGTTTTATATCCAATCCAAAATGCTGACAGGAAGTCATTCAAACAATTAAAACCAGGACAGTAAGTAGAAGTGCTCATATATTTAATTGGAAAGAGACTCCTTGTTTTATTCTGTATATCCAAGGTCTAGGGAGAACTCAGCATCAGGAAGATAGTCAAGTATTTATTGAATGAATGGATTTCTGTTCGAGTTAGTGCATATGTCAAGCATAAGGAGCTATAGAAATTGGGAATTAGGGGATGCTTACATAAAATGATACCATGTACAAACTTTAAAAGTATATGTGCTATATTAATGAGAATATACGTTAAAGGTTTTCATTTTAAATGACTTTTTGTTGCTAAAACAATATCCACGACTTGTGTTTAGGATGTATCTAGTTTATCAACATTGTACGTACAGAATAAAAATAACATTTACTGCTCATGAAATGGAGGTTGACAGGCTGTTTGATAAGCCTTGGGTTTATGAAGATACTTTTGTGCTGAACATACTAATCCTGTGTAAGGTTTGAACTGGAAGTTATTTCTCTAAAATTATGCTTTGAAAATATTGGTGCTGTGTGATAACGTACTTGGTAAAGCTTCCTACAAATGATTTTAGACAGCTAATAGAAGTATTTTTGCATGGCGAGGATAATAGAGTTCATCGTACAGGCTTTCGACTATTTAATTTCAGTCTAAACGCTAACTTTTGAACTAGTACATAATTATTTTCATAAAATGCACAATCATGACTGCCAATTTTTCCATGACTAACTATACCCTCCCAGATGTTGTTTTAAGTTCTGCTAAGTCATATTTTCTTTTTCCAGAACTCTGTGTTCCCTCCCACTCCTAAGTCCCTCTGGCCTTTTCTCAGACTTAGCCCTTTTCCTGAATTTGGGGTAAAAAGGATCCCAAGGATCTCTTTTTACCATTCTATATGAATATAATAGTTTTACATAAATTACTCTCAATCTCACCTGCGATCATAAAGCTTAGCCTGTCCCCTTCCTGGAGAGGTATACATTTTGTGCAGTTTCTTCTGAAAAGTCGTGAAGCCTTTCCATGCAAGAACAGCCTCATCATATGACTGAAAATCTTCTGAATCACCCCAGAATCCAGGCTGTTAGAAAACTGCTAACCATTTCCAAACTTCCACATTTGTTTTCTGCTCTTTGGCTACCTCTCCTCCAGATTAGATTTTCTTGCTGTAGCAAGAATCATTAGTCACTAGTGAGACAGCCAGAGCTTACTGTCAAGGGACACCTTGCAACCCATGATGGATTCATATTTTCTTACCAATCTGAGCTTTATGGAACACTCACCGCCCAGCCATTAGACAGAAAAACTTCAATGGCAAATCTCATCTCTTGAATGCCAGCGAAAATATTTGGCCGCATGCATGGTTCCAAAAAAAAGTTTTCATTGATTCAAATGTATAAAAGCCTACCCTGTGCCGGTAATTGCACAAAGGGTTGAGAGATGTGAAGAAGAAAAATCCAGTCCTGACTACCCCCAAGGAGCTCTAGTGGGAAGAAAGACAACAAACACAGAGTTGAAATCAAGTGAAGTACTCCATGAAATCAAGTCAGTGAGGTTCTCGGGGGGGAGGGGGGCACAGAGGAAGGGCTGCAACATGGCCCTCATCCTCACACTCCTCATCAACCACAGTGCATCACTGGTTATGCAAAAGCTATGCAGCTGCTCCACAAGTCTCCATGTATGCACGCTTCAAGGAATAACCATCAGGATATTTCCACCGGAGAACAGTGAGTTCCCCAAACTGCAAGCATTTTCTATGCCTACTTGGAGAGCATTGTTGAGTGCCTATGGATGAATAAATTAATCAAGTAAGTCACGGTTTATAAGCCAGTCTTATTTCCATGCACTGGAATAGAGGAAAGTATGGTTGTGGAAAGAAAAGTTCCTGAGGTCAGAAGACCAGAGCTGCATGGTGAGGCTGTCTGTAGGACCCTTATCCCTAAAAGAATGTTTGTGAGGTCCCCGCCAGCCTTCTGATACTCTACGACTTAACCATAAAGGGAGTGGTCCAGCCAGCCTGATTATCATTATAGTTTAAGAATTTTTCCAACTTCTCAGAGTCTCCAAGATATACCAAACCGGAGGGAACTTTGGTAACTGCTAAGCTCAGGTTTACCGAAGGGGGTTAAAAAAAAAAATGTGTAAGGGTAGGGAATAATTTTTAACAATCACTTGGTTTCTGTGCAATAGAAACAGTGCAATCAACAGTGCAATCAACAGTGAAATTTTAGGAATGTACTTTTAACAGTGCCAAGCATCAGAGATCTAGAAATCGTCTGGCCACAGTCTGATTGACTGCGATATCACAGAGATATTATTTACTATAGCCAGTCTGCTTCCTCTTTTTCTTGGAAGTAGTAAAAAAAAATTTCGCATTTTTCAAACCTTGAAGGATATAATTCTATATTTACTCAAAAACCTACGCAGAAACTCAACAAATTCCTCTCTTCCCTGTCTGATAATTTGGGTGAATTTGCAGGGGCGCCTGGGTGGCGTAGTCGGTTAAGCGTCCAACTTCAGCCAGGTCATGATCTCGCGGTCCGGGAGTTCGAGCCCCGCGTCAGGCTCTGGGCTGATGGCTCAGAGCCTGGAGCCTGTTTCCGATTCTGTGTCTCCCTCTCTCTCTGCCCCTCCCCCGTTCATGCTCTGTCTCTCTCTGTCCCAAAAATAAACGTTGAAAAAAAAAAATTAAAAAAAAAAAAGAATTTGCAAGATAAGTATCTAATGTATCAACCTTTAAGGCATTTTTTCTGTGTCACCGTCTAACGTGAAACATACTTTTCTTGCCAAATTGCTGACCTTGACACACTTAAGTCCCTTTATGTTTCAGGAGAGTCAGGGACTCCGAGTGGAGCCAATCACTCTGTAGACACAGCAACGATTCCCTGAGTCTCGGAAAGCAAGTGTAACGTTTTCTCCTAGGTACCTTCAACTCCGGTACAAAGAATCACATCCCAGGCTGGGCTAAAGATCTGTTAGGGAAAATGACTCAGGCGGGAGACTACAAAAAGGAGGCCCACATGGTCTCGTTTTGCAAATACAAACTTTGTGGGGTATAGAGCTGGAAGAGACCACAAAAAGAAACCACCAAGTGCAGCGTTCAGCTTCTAGGAAAAAAGAACAAGAACTGGATGTGCTATTTCAGTTCAGGCAAAGGGAGAAAACAAAACTTTTGCGAGGTTTTATTTCTTTTAAAATGAGTGTATGCTACGGTTTCCCGGGCTGTATGGAAATATACAGTATTTAGTATACACTAAATGCAAATGCAAGGCTGACTTCCCTAGAAAAAAGTGGGAGACTCTATCTACTTTCTCCCGAACACCTCTCCAGTCTGTCTTGGAGGCAACTAAGGAGTAATAATAAAGGAATGATGGCAAATACTTTAACAAGGCTTTCTACAATGCCGCTTTAGTAGAATACAAGGTAACATCCTATCGCCTGACAATTTTACAGGAAAGCCCAGAAGAGGAAGCCAGAAATAGGTTCCAAAAACCAATGCTGAAGACTAGTGGGGAAAAAAAAAAAAAAAAGTCTGATTTTTTTTTTTTTTTTATTTCATTTTTGGTTTCTCTACACTTGGGTGGGACTCAGTCCCACGAACGTCTTCTTCTTCGGTGTGAGAGCGGTCTTTTCGGGAACCACAGGGCTGCAGATGTCATGCTGGAATTCTCCCAGGGGCAAACTGCCAGCCTGAAGCAGCTCTTCCCCAGTTACTACCCCCAGCGGGGCTGGCCTGAGCCTCGCTAACTGACCTTCGGGCCTGTGGGCAGACACCTGCATTCGCACCACCTTTGTGGGATGAGACCCACGCTAAGGGCCCTGTGAGGTGGGAAGGCCAGGTATGATTGCTTTCGGGGGAGAAGACGAAGGCTGGGAGGGAGCCCCGCTCAGAGTCACGCGGCCACCTGGCTGCAGATACCGAGGCTCGGCCCCACGTGGGCGAAGCGTGGGGGAAATACCGAGCCCGGAGCCCCTACCTGCCGTTAGACCCCGTCAATGCTGCCGCTCCCACCGGCCGGGACAGCACTGGGTCTCCAAACGGTAGAGAAGAATCCTTTCCCTCCACCTCGAGAACTGCTTCCAAAGCGCCCCCGCTTTCAGCCCCAAGACCTGCCCACTCAGGCCGGACGTCGGGGTCGCCGGCCTGGGCGACCCGGGGACCGGGCGGGGAGCGCTGGGGGCCGGGGGACCCGGTTCCCCGCAGCACCTGGAGCCGCCGGACCGAAGGGCAGCACCGCGCTCGGTGGCGCGGTTGAATCACGCGTGAATCACTCCTCGGAGTTTCCTACCCGGAGGGGGCGGAGCAGGGGTGGGGACCGGTCCCGGGGTCCGCCCAGCACGACGGCCAGTGATCGGGCCGGGGGCGGGAGTGGGGAGGAGCGGCGGGGGCGGGCCGGGGGCCTGCGGAGGCGCCGGCGTCCGCGCGGCTCTTTAAAGCGCGCGCGGCCAGAGCTCCCCCAGACTCGGGGTTCCCTGCGATCGTTTCCGTTGCCGCCGGTGCCCAAAGGGGCCTCCAGCACAGCCTCCCCAGTCTTCGCGGCGCAACGGAATCCTCCCGACCTCGCCGCCAGCTCGTGGACATGGAGACCCTCCCCGGACCCCGGACCTCCTGCCTCGAGGACACCGTCGCTCGGATGCTCCTGCTCGGCTTGGTCCTCCTGCAGGTGACCGGAGCCTCCGGTGAGTGGCGGCCGCCCCCGAAGCCCAGGAGCGCGAGGCTCGGAGGAATGGGCTCGCCCGCCTGAAGCGGCAGCTCTCACCCAAGTGTCAGCGAAGCCGGCCCCCGGGGCGCGCAGGCGGGAGTTGGAGGGTAGGAGGCGGCTGCCGCTTCTGCTGGAGAGGCTTGATCGGTGTCCGGCCGCTGGGATTGCACACGTGGAGTGTGGCTCCCGCTCTAAGTTTAGCCAGTCTTTTCCAGTGGTCCACGACCTTGAAGGTGGTGGACGTGGACCCGCACCTGCACTGGTCAGCGTCGTGCAGGGTTTGGAGAGATACGATCCTTCACTGCGCGTGCACGTTCCCTGATGGAGCGGGAGAGGCACTTGTTGTGGATCGCCTTTTAGATTCAATTAGAGGCAATCCTGTGGCAAAAAGTCGCTTGGATTGGCGTAGACACCACATGGTGCATGACCCTTATGCTTATTCGGTGTGGGGGGGCAGGGCAGAGACTGTGACCTGCTGCGTATTGGCAAAGCAGACCTTAATAAAAAAGCGTCCTAACTGAAAATATCTGATGGTGTGACAGGCCACACTTCCGCCTGGCTGTCTGAAAGTTTCAGTATAGAGACATGCTAGATACAAATGAGAAAAGTCAAGTTTTGACTTTCTTATGGTATGCGGCCCTAACCTCTCTCACATATGTGGGATCTGCTCTCTTCCATAGCTTACCCCAAACCCATCCTACCTGGCCCTCCCTGGTGAGTGGGACCTCTGGAGTCCTGCACTTCCTGGGCTGGCCTGGGACCTCCCAGGAGGCTGCAGCTCCTGGGCTGTGTGCTAGGTCAGGTTATCACAGGGCTTCCTCCATAAATCATTTCAAACAAGGATTTTCTTAGATTACAAGGTCAATCTTGCCAGGAGAAAATTAAGAGAAGTTAAGAAAATTAAGAAAAACTTGAATGTTTTTTTGTCTTGATAATTCAGTAGTGAATGGAAGCTTTCGTGGTTGCAAAAAAAAATTAATATGAAGTTTATAGTGATGTGGGAGGGATGGGAAGATGTTTTATAGCATCAACATGAAATCATGTACTGAGTTCACATAATAATAGCTGTTTCTCTGTTGTTTAAAGGCATTACAGATGTAGTGGCAGCATATAATTTAACTTGGAAATCAACTAATTTCAAGACAATTTTGGAGTGGGAACCCAAACCCATCAATCATGTCTACACTGTTCAGATAAGGTAAGCTACGTACAAAAATAAAATAAAATAAAAAAGAAAATTAAGGTTTTTGATGTTTCCACTTCCCTGTGCTGAATACAAATGTCTTTAAAGCTGATTAATGCATGAGAGTATTTAACAGATGACAAAGAGGGCATTGGTTGTAATTTGCTGGCCAGAGGCATAGTCTATGAAGCCTGCAACATTTCCTCAGCTTAAACTGATAGAATGTTTTACTTGGTTTTGGACAGGATGGGAAGATTCTCAAATGGAGTGTAAGCCGTAGGTAGGTGAACTCTCTTGAGCAGACTATGGCAGCATGGGTAGGTGTGGGTCGCAAGTGAAGATAACTAACATCCTCTCAGCACACCCGTCTTTTTCCTCGCTAACTGTCTAGACTGTGAGCCAGATCTAACATGTTCAGGAGGAAGCGGGGAGGAGTACAAATGTGTACATTGCCCTTAAGCAGTGTTTGATTCATTAATCTTTAGACACTGGTTCAAAATTCAGTTGCATCCACGATCTCGGAGGTCAAATCTGTGACTCACTAAGCCCAGGAGAAATCCTCCTCTGTCTGCACTCATCCATCCTGCTCTGATTGGCAGCTCTCTCCAAGAGCTGGTGATTTGCACGTTCAGTCTGAATGTCGGACATGTGCCATCTCTGTTCTTTGATGGTTTTCACCATATTCTTGGTGAGTTTGGGGTCTCTGAAATGTTCTCGGAGGCTTGCTAGAGATCTTATTAAATAGAGGAGAGTTATTTTAACACTAACTGAATAAAGGCACAATAGTATCACTGGCTAAGAATTAAAGATGTTTTGCTGTTGTGTTTGAACACAGCTCCTAAGTACGCAGTGGGTCTTTTAGGTGGATGTTCTTGTTTTTCAAAATGAGCTTCATGATGACTGTTTGCTAGACAAGGAGGAGAATTTGTGTGTGTGTGTGTGTGTGTGTGTGTGTGTGTGTGTGTGTGTGTTCGTTCATGTATAGATAGAGATATGGGGGTTTCATAACCCCAGGGAATAATTATAATTGTGGTCAAACTTGTCAATTCAGATTCCACTAATTGAGAATTGGTAATTAATTCCTCTGATAGAGAGCTGAAGCTTACTTTAGTAAAACACCTTCCTTCTGGATTGAGAAAATAAGATTTTAGGAAGAATGCTTACTCCTAAATATACTCAGTCTTATGTTTGGTGAACATGTGGAAACATTTATGATTTACTTAATTTTTATTTTTTATTCTTTTTTAACAAATCACTTCCCCATCACAACTGTAAATAATCTCCCAAGATTATTCTTTTTATTTTTAATTTTAGAGAGAGAGCACACAAGCAGGAGAGAAGAGTGGGGTGGGGGGTGGTTTGCAGAGGGAGAGGGAGAGGGAGAGGGAGAGAGAATCCATTGCTGAGCATGGAGCCCAATACGGGCTCGGTTCCATGACCCTGGGATCACAACCTGAGCCAATATTGAGAGTCAGACCCTCAACCGATAGAGCCACCCAGGTGCCCCTACCTGATTTTTAAACCTAAGCCTTAGTTAACCCTAAGTTCTTAGACTTTGCAAGGCTGCTAATATTTAAATGAACACGTCCCCCATGAAGTGCGACGACGTGCGCACATCCTAGCTGAGCTGAAGCTTGGCGGTGCCTGAGGGCGGGGGTGGGGAGTTCCTGCCAAGAGAGGGATCTCCCCGTACTCTTGGCCCTGCACCCCAAGGCCTGTGAACAGTCCCCAGTCCTGCTCCTGGGAGACACATACTCTCCTGCAGCCTCCCCATGAGTAAGTAGGATTCCTGGGTGTAAAGGACCACAGCAATCCTATTATAGAAGAGGACACTGTTGCCATGGGCAAGTGAGCGGTTTATTCGTGACTGCTTGCCCTGATAGCGAGTGCCCACCCAGGTCTGGAACCAAGGTCTCCCCAGGACCCCATACCACCACCTACTTGGGTGGGTCTGCCACAGTCTGATGTGAGGCCCCAAGGCTGGGAGGAGGAAGGAAGGTCATTCCCACTGCATCTCCTCTGTGGGCTTTCTTCCTTCCCGGTTCTCTGTCCCTAAAGAAAGCACTTTAACCTACTGTCCCTCTTCACCCACTCCCCCCCACCTCGCTGCCGGCCTGTCCCCAGCCACGGGGTGCCACTGCTGTGCCTGGAGATCCAGCTGCACTTTTCCTCTGTGGAAACACTTTCTAGAGGTAGCTGGGAAGTGCTGTTGGCTCAAGCCTTAGCACCCAACCACCACCTGTGATGTTGATTCCACAGAAATGTTCTGAATTCTAACACTAAACCTCCACACCTTCTAGAAAACAACCTGCTCCTAAATTGGTGAATCTGGATTCTGCTGGAATTTTTTAGTAATTCAGATGGGACATTTATGATTTCCAAATCAGGAGGGTGTACAATACCTAGAGGAACCTTGAAGTCTTTTAAATATTAATGCTGGCAATAGCATTTAGAGGAATGTAGTACAGAATCGCCCCTTCATTACCTGTTCACATGACTTTACTATGTTCAGTGATCCAGGCGCTTGTGCTAAATTTCACCATAGAGTACTGTGATTTCTACGAGTGAGCTGGGGGAGCGCAATACCTGTCTCTCAGATGGAACGTAGTCACAGAGCCCAGGAGTCTTTCCCCTGATAATCTGAACCATGTGTGTGCCACAGTGATGGAGAGGAATCGTCATGCTCTGATTCACTGTTTAAAAGAGAAGTGATATAACTATTAAAAAAAACATTTTTGTCATTCTGGAATTGAGACAGACTCTACTTTTTCACAGAAAGAGAAATCTAGAAAACAAAAATATTTCTGTGTCGATCTCAGTTTGTGAATTTTAGGGCAAAGAGTGTGTTTGCCCACATCCTCTTAGCCTGGATATTTAGTTCAGATTTTTTAAGAAAATATGTACTTAACGGCTCTCGTGTGTGGACCGAGACAGTGGAATCCTATGGCAGCTCCATCTTCCCCCTGATCCAACCCGTAAGTGCAAACTGCCTAACACTCAGCGAGGCCTGGCTATGTATGATCCTTCAGGTTAGCCCTGCTGCTTAATGGGGAGTGGGACCAAGTTCACAGTAAGTGCTTTAATGGAGGTATCATTGCTGGGAACAAGGGAGAGAGGTCAATTCTGAGAAAGGAGATCTGGAGATTCCTGGAGAAAGTGGGACTGGAGCATGGTCTTAAATGGTGGGCAGGGCTCTCTGGCGGTCCATGATGCCAAAGGAGAGAACAGTGTGGCTGTCAATGTACGTGGGTCAGAAGTGTGTGGATCTAGGAGCAGGGGCATTCATCTACAAATCGTTTTGGTCCTTTAGAATAATTTCATGTTTAGCAGTTCTTTAAAGTATTTCCCCTTCAATGGCGTCTTACAAAAGAAAGATCTGTTCCAGTCTCTTAGTCTCTCAGACTCTCCGATCCTGCCTTTATTGTTATGTTGTAAACTTTGATGGGCTGTATTCATACCTTGTAAAGTGAGGGAGGCATGTAGTAAAATGAGATGGACAGACTCAGCCCGCACCTCATCAGCTAGGTGACCTTGTACAAGTCACTTAGTGGTCCTGAGCATGTGTCCTTATATGTAAAAAAGATCCAATCCCTTCCTGAAAGGATTCTATCAAATGAGGTAGCCTGTGTAAAGGGCCCTGTACAGTACCTGGCATACAGTAGATTCAATGATAAATAACCATACCAGCAATGGTCAGTCAAATGTAAGATATAGATTATTATGTAGATTCTATTACTACATTGGCTATGTTCCACACAGACTATAGAACGTGATAAAGATACGTGTGGAACAAATAATTGGGTCTTGATGGGATGTTGCTCTCTCTCCCGTGTGACCCTAACAAATTGTCTACATTTTAAGAAAGACATTTAACAAACGGTTAAGGGCACAGACTCGGCAGGCAGAGTGCTGTGTGGCCCAAAGTCCTGCTGTATGAGCTGGTCACCCAATCTCACTTTGCCTCAGTTGCCTTATCTGTGAAAACAGTAATTACAGAGCCATCCCCAGTTTGCTGTGAGGACTCAAATACGTCCCAAGGACTCGGCGTAGCAAATGCCTACTCAGACTGCTTGTGAGTGGTGTTGGAACCCGGCACCGCACCAGAAAGCCGTCTGTCTCAGCTGCAGATCCTCATACGCTCCTCCTCCTTCCTTCAGCCCCAGATTAGGCAACTGGAAAAGCAAATGCTTCTACACCACAGACACGGAGTGTGACCTCACCGACGAGATCGTGAACAATGTGAATCAGACGTACCTGGCCCGGGTCTTTTCCTACCCAGCTGATGCCACCGATTATGCTGGGGAGCCTCACTTTACAAACTCCCCAGAGTTCACACCTTACTTAGAGAGTAAGTGCTCAATGCGTAATACCCTTTCATTCGTGGTCTGAATGTTTTTGTGAGCTTGTGACTTGCAGGGGCTATTCCATAAAGAATACTCATCCGTTGAGTCACTGGAATCTACTCCTGAAATCGTTATAGCACTATATGCTAACTAACTTGGATGTAAATTAAAAAATAAGAATAAATTTAAAAGAAAAGAATATTCATCCTTAAACATGTTCTCTTTCTCAGAAATTGGTAAGTGCCACAGCGCTGTTGGCTCCGTCCAGGTGTGCTAGGAGGTTCACAGAACGTGAACTCTGGAGTTGGTAACAGTGTCATTGAGTAACTTTTTTCTGTCACCAGGCCCTCCCAGCAACTGCCTGGATGGAGGGGCTGGGGAGTAGGAAATCCATCAAAGCTGGAGATTCAGCCTCTAGGAGGATATTTACATTATATATTACAGATGCAACTAAATCTCCTGAATTTTCTCTTCCATTATCAGACCAGAAGTCCCCGTTTCGGGTTTTCACAAACAGTCACAAATCCAGGGGGTAGGTCCGGTGTCCCTCTGAGTCCACAATCAGGCTCATTGACCTTTTTAAATAACCTGACCGTGCTCCGTGTCACGTGATGCCGTGCTGGGCCGGCTCCCAGCCTGCCTCCTTCGTGCTGGTTTTGAAAACGAGGAATGCTTTCCTCCCCAGCCTTTGTCCCAGTAAGCTGACCTGAGCATCTAAAAAGGGAATGCAGAGGATTCCTGCCAAGTAGGAGATTTCAACTTTTTTTTTTTTTAGTCAGAACTAGGTATTTTTTTTTAATTTTTTTTTTCAACGTTTATTTATTTTTGGGACAGAGAGAGACAGAGCATGAACGGGGGAGGGGCAGAGAGAGAGGGAGACACAGAATCGGAAACAGGCTCCAGGCTCTGAGCCATCAGCCCAGAGCCCAACGCGGGCTCGAACTCCCCGACCACGAGATCGTGACCTGGCTGAAGTCGGACGCTTAACCGACTGCGCCACCCAGGCGCCCCAGAACTAGGTATTTTAAATAAACAGATGCAGCACATCGTGCTGGGTGAAATCAGTTGCTCTTTTAAGAAGAATTAGAACGAAAGGTTAGAATGGAAGCGTGTCATGTTTTTTATCTGGTGCTTTTGTGTGTAGCCCTGCGGCTGCCCAGTGAGAACGCTCTCTCCCAGCAGGGAGGGGGGAGGGGGGAGGGACCGTCAACCACCTGGTCCCTCTGGTATCTACTTGGAGGGTGGAAATAGGGGGCGGTCTGACCCCTGAGCGAATCTGTGTGCCTTTCCTGAGCCCCTGTTGGCCAGAGCCTGCCTTCAAACTCCTCTGTGGCCTTTGCTCCCTCTCTGGGCCCTCAGCTGGAGCATGGCCACCACAGCCACAGCCACCTCAGTGACGGTGCAGGCTCAGTGACACTCATTCCCCTTTTTATAATTCTTGAGTTTCTTCTAAACCACTTCAAATCCTTCCTTGACGTGAGATACAAAGTATTTTATATATTAATTTTGCATGTGCTCACACACACACACACATATAATTGCATATAATTCGTGTTAAATTACTGGGATTATTCTACTGTCCTTCAGCCTAAGCATAGGAGATGACCAGTTAACACTGGTTCCTTGAGGTACCAAGGACATTTCCTGGGCTTCCCACAGCCCCTAATTTACTCTATCTCAAATATGGAACCGTATACAACTGTATTGTTTACCACAACAGCCACTAGCCACATATGGCCACTGAGCACCCACAGCTAAAGGCCGTAAGTATAAAATACACACTGGATTTTGAAAAATATCTCCAAAGTTTTTTCTATTGATTACATGCCAAATGATAATATTTTAGCTATTTTGGATTAAATGAAATGTATTATTAAAGTTTAATTTCAGCTGTTCCTTTTTACATTTTCTAATGCGACCACAAGGAAATTTTAAATCACATCTGTGGCTGTTATATTTGCACTGGATAGCACTGCCGTAGGATGTCCTGCTCTGGAGCCACTGAGCGAACTCCTGCAGGGAGCGTATTCTATGTGGCTGTTTTACAATGGGGGGAGGGGGGGGTACTGGCTTGTTATTAACTGTGATAACTAAATGCAATTCTACTTGGTATAGAATTCTTTGGTTCCAATGAAGCTCATTTTCTATGTTTTAGCAAAGCTCGGACAGCCCATGATTCAGAGTTACAAACAAGTTGGGACAAAACTGAATGTGACCGTACAAGATGCACGTACCTTAGTCAGGATGAACGGCACATTCCTAAGCCTCCGGGATGTTTTTGGCAAAGACTTAAGTTACACACTTTATTATTGGAAAGCTTCAAGTACGGGAAAGGTGAGGATTCTTTCATTTGGTTTTAGGACTTGTTTTAAATTGTGGATCCTTGACTTTACAGCCCACTTCTTCCCTCAATTCAAAGATGCCAGAATGGGGTGGTTGAGAGAGCAGTGTGGTGGAGGGGCAGGGGTGCCTGCTGTCCCAGCTCTGTGACTCTGGGCGTGGCCCCTCGGATACACAGGCTGCTCAGCCAAGGGCTGGACCAGGTCTTCTCTGAGGCTCCTGCTGGCTCTCCCATTTCTTCCTCTCTTGAGGATCCCAGAGACAAAGTCTGTTTTCCATTCACAACTAATGCTTCATTCCTTTTTCCCTTTATTGCAAATATCTTCTAAAGGAGCTAAATTGGGTTGGATGGGCCTAAGTTGGGTATTTTCGGTCTAGGAAGATGCATCCTTAGCAGTTATCAGGGGGAACTGACCAGCCAAGTCACTTCTAATCCATTATATGTCTGGTGTGCCCCTGCAGGCTTTTGCTTCCACAGTTGACTTAGTGAAGGGGAAAGAATTCACTCTGAGCCCAGATAAATTAAGAACTCTTGATCTTTTAACAGAAAACAGCCAAGACAAACACTAATGAGTTTTTGATTGATGTGGATAAAGGAGAAAGCTACTGTTTCAATGTTCAAGCAGTGATTCCATCACGGAAAGTAAACCAAAAGAGTCCAGAAAGTCTCATCGAGTGTACTAGCCAAGAGAAAGGTATGTCCAGAGGTGAATGGCTCTGTCCGTTATTCTTCTGGGAGGCATGGAGACCTTCCAGAGTTCGAGTGCACCCTTAGAACCAGGAAGTATTTTTGTTCAGGGAGAAACAGCCTTGTTTTTGGTTGTTGTTGCTGTTTGTTTGTTTGGGTCATGTTGTTTGGGGGAGACTCTTACAATTTTAGGCATTTGAAAATGTTTCTGCATTGTTCCCTTGTTTTAGCTAGTGTTTTCTTGAGCACCTACCATGTGCCGAGCTCGCTGCTGAGCAATGGACACACGGTGCATGTTTAGCATTTAGCATCAAATCACAGATTTCTCTGGGTATTTTTTTCACACTTAAATTCTGATTCTGTGGGTTATGGGGGAGTTTCTGGGCCAGCTGCAGCTGCACCCAATAGACATCTGTGAGCACTTGCTATGGGCTGTTGTCACAGAAGACAGGAAGTTTAACCTACGAAGGGAGGGGATTGCCTCTAGCAAATATACCTACGTGAGTGTGTGTGCCTACATGGGGCCCAGACCCCTTGTGAGGACTAGTTCCTAATTGGCAGTGCCGAGAGGGGTTCAGACTCGTCCATGAAACTGACAGCCTGAGTCTCCCTCCAGGCTTTATAGGGATAGTACTCTGAGGACATTCTGAGATCAAAAGTCACAGGATGGCTCCTTGCTAAGATGAGATTTGAAAATTTAAAAGCACTTTTAAACAAATATTTCCTGTTGATTAACCATAATGGAAGAAAAGGGCTGGCCTTCGCTCTGGTCCTGTACCCCTCTGGGCCATCATTACCCACAGTCCTCACAGCCATCTCCCTCAAGCCAGCTGGAGTTCTGCTGCCTCTCTGTCTTCATGCACACCCAGATCGCTGCTTCCCTGCCTCTGCTCCATCTACTGAAATGTGTCTTTGAGAACCGTCTCATATGCCTCCTCCACCAGGAAGCCCTTCCTGTTGCCCCAACCAATGATCATCTCTATTGACCCGAACCCTGCCAGCACTCTGCATCTTGCTCTTTGCACTGATCATTTATCTTATACTATGATAATTGTTGCCACCACACCCAGCATTATTTTTAGCCACTTGTTTCCAAAAGCTGTTCTTGCTCCCATTTACGTGTACCATCTCCTGGCTGTGAACATTATCCAGTTTATTAAGTAGCCCATTAAATGATTTCGCCACTGTCAATTGCCCTAAAACATCTAGGGTTTGACCAGTTCTTTCCTAATCAAAATATGTTGTGGTGGAAAGGGTGGAAGAAAGAAATTTCAAATTACGCAAAAGCAGCCTGGTGTAATTTAGAGTTACACCCTCCGTTCTGCCCGCTGATAAATGGGGTTCAAGCTCTCAAAGCTGACTGGGACCTTTTGTTTTCCAGAAATGTTCCTCGTCATTGGAATGGTGGTGCTTGCAGTCATCATCCTGACCATCATCCTGGGGGTGTCCCTGTACAAGTGCAGGAAGGTGCGCAGGGAGCGAGGTTGGAAGGAGGGCTCCCCACTCAATGCTGCATAAAGAACATACCCTTGGAGCTGCCGACCACGGCACAGTTCATGTTGCACTGCGACCAAGAACTTTGAAGAGAATGGAATATATGGAAACGCAAATGAGTATTTTGGAGCACGGAGACTCTTGGGCTCAACAATAGCTCTTTATCCGACCTGTTCTCACAGTTAGCATTCTGGTTTCGACAGCAGCATTAGACGCTGTGGAATGTAACGAACGGTACGACCCATTCCAAGTTTTTAAAATTTCTGTTTAACACTATGACATCCTTTGCACATATCATGTTCTAGAATGTATATTCTACACCCAAGATGAAACCAGGTTGTCTCATCAAAAACGAATGAACAAATGCCTTAAAACAAAAACAAAAACAAAAAACTCCTGGGTAGACTTTTGGAAGGCTTTTGAGAAGCTGACTTCAAATCACACAGGAGAGTAAAATGGAAATTGGGTGGACTTGTCTAACCTGTGTCTCTGCTTTTGTGATATATGGTGTTTAGGGTCTTCTGCTTCTTTTCTGAGTTCTCTTGGAGGTTCAAAACAATTGGCAAACGTTTATGTGAAGACTTCTGTTTGGGGCACATTCCTAAAGCACCTTAGGGGTAGCACTTTAACTGACTTCCGTGCTGTTGATTAAGCACTTGACAATTAACTATATTTTTATAAGACTACTATACAAACCACATAGAGTTTATGATTTAAGGTACTTCGAGCTTTTATGGCCAATATTGTGTATATTTATATATTTTTAAGAGGTTTTATACACGGGGATTATCTATTTATAGAAGTAATATTGTTCTGTTTGTATATATTGAGATAATTTATTTAATATACTTTTATATAAATAAAGGTGACTGGGAATTGTGGCTATTGTCTTGATTATATCTTCCACGTATTGTTTACGATTTGGCCATTGTACAAGTTGGCACTGCTGTGGTAACAAATGACCCCCAAATTCTCAGTGGCTCACAACAGCATTACCTTGAATTCTCACATACATTAGTTTGGTGGCTGCAAGTTGACCACAGCTCTTCTTAATTAGGTTCTCATTCTAGAACCCACATCGAAGGTGAAGGCTCTGTTTGGGTCAGGGCAGAGGGAAAAGCAAAAAATTAGGAGGAAGAGTAGTCACATCTTCAAGCTTTAAGCCACCTCTTAAAACTTCTCTCTCTCTCTCCCTCTGCTCCCTCCCTACTTGTGCATGTGCCTTCTCTCTCAATAAAATTAAATTAAATTAAAATCAAAAAGAAATTGTTAAAAAAAAACACACACAAAACTTCTGCTCCCGTGCAACTGCCCCAGGCAAGATACCTGACCACGCCTGACAATACTCTGCCTGCAAGGAGGCACCGCCCGTCGCATGGCAATGGCAGGGACACATGGCATTACAGGGAAGACAGAAAATGATACAACTGACTGCAGATTTAGAAGATGTGATTTCTTCCCATGGGCATCAGTTTGAGTTGGAGATGAAATCTGGAGAGGAGAAAGGAAAAATTCTTTGGATTATTGTCTTCAAAGAAAATTGGACAAAAGGACAATGTAAGATAGAGAAGTGGAGTGTCTAGAGTTCATTAAAAGCAAACTAAATTGAGGGACACCTGGGTGGCTCAGTCGTTTGAGCGTCATGACCTTTGGTTTAGGTCATGATCCCACAGTTCGGAGTTCAAGCCCTGCATCGGACTCTCTGCTATCGGCTTGGAACCTACTTTGGATCCTGTGTCTCCCTCTCTCTCTCTGCCCCTCCCCCACTTGTACTCCCTCTCTCTTTCTTTCTCTCCCAAAAATAAACAAACATTTAAAAATAACAAAAAGTAAATGGAGAGCTCTTTGCGGGCGGGACTGGGTCTGGCTCACATTTACTTCCCCTTTATGGTGGTAGGGCCAGCAGGCTCTTAGTCATGGCTCGGTCCAACTGACAGCATTAGCTCCCTCTAGAGAAGAGAAATGGAAATGTTCAAATACAAATAAAACACAGAAGTCTTGATCTCACGAATGTGTTGGAAGAGGATTCTAACTCGAAATGGAAGTGACGTTCCCAGCACGTAGCTGGGCCTCAACCGTGTTTGCTTCCCACTGTGAAAGGCTGGGCCGGTGCAGTCAGTGTAGTTAAAGCCTCCAGATGGCACACCCACCCAGAAGCGGCCCCGCCAAGGAGACCTGAGCGGACATTAAAATAAGCAAAGAGGGGCGCCTGGGTGACTCAGTCGGTTAAGCGTCCGACTTCAGCTCAGGTCATGATCTCACGGTCCGTGAGTTCCAGCCCCACGTCGGGCTCTGTGCTGACAGCTCAGAGCCTGGAGCCTGCTTCGGATTCTGTGTCTCCCTCTTTCTCTGCCCCTCCCCTGTCATGCTCTGTCTCTCTCTGTCTCAAAAATAAAAACATTAAAAAAAAAAAAAAGCAAAGAATCCGTTCACTGTCCAGCTGTTCATAAATTTTAAGTTCATCTGTTCCTCTGCTCCAAAGAACTCCAAGCATTATCAGTAAAACTCTAAACATGAAATGTGTGATAGAACATCACAGTCTGTGGAAGAATGGGCAAAAACCACTTTGCTGATCCCCTACCAGTGGTAGCCTGAAAGGCGAATACATGGTCGAAACTTTGGAGACGTCAAGGAGAACATGTTGGTTTATTGGTCTAGTTTTGTTGGCGCGCTTGCCTTGGACGATCCGCACGGATGCGGGAGAGGCTGAATCGTACCCTGTTGCAGCGTGCCCGAGAACGGACAGGGTGCGTGTGCATGTGCAGCAGTGTCAACAACAGAGAGCTTGGCAGGGGCGCATGTCCTGAGGTAGGTGTGCTTGGGCCATTACCTGGAAGTCCTTCTCACGCGGGGCTGGCCGGGACAAAGAGCTTAGTGCACTAGACGTGGGAGGGGCCGGGGGGAGGGGGCGGGGGGGGGGGGAGAACACGTCCCAGAGAGGGCATCCGAAGGAGCGTTTCCATCAAGCTGCTTGTTCCCTGCCAGGCATAATCGCAGCGTTACGTGACCGCGCGGCCTCCTAATCTAAGGAATTTGAATGGTCCCATTAAAAGAGAGCACAGGCCGAGTGAAAGCAGGTCGGGGTACTAATGAGGTGGCTGGCTGTTCACAGGGAAGGAATTCATTACACATCCCGACGAGGCCACGTTCGGGAGGCTTCATATCGCACATTGTCGCCGCGCCTCAGGTTTCGCCACCTGTCCTTATGGCTGAGACTAAACAGCTGCCTCTAAAATCAATACAGCAGTTAGCGCTGGGAGCAGAAAAAGCCTAGAGTCCTGCCTGGCGGGCATCCAGAGACTACTGCCCTCCAGCGGGCCAGAGTATATTATCCCGGCCCTTAAAGTATCATAAAGCTGATTGTTACTAAAGTCAACTTCCAAGCTTTGAAAAGGGATTTCTATGACCTTAAATTATGATCTTAAAATACTGATGAAGTTTGAGTTGTGAAATCCAAAGACATTTTACCCTAGTTACAACTGATGGCTTATAATCCAAATATCCATCTCTTATATAAATGAACAATGATCTCTGTCCATCAAATAGGAGATAAACTCATTCCCAAACGCAATTTTTACCTGTTCTAGGACATGTGTATTTAGCGTGTTATTTCTTCTCCAAGGGTTGCCTGAGGTTCATCGCTGTTGCAACGTGACTTTCATTCAGAAGCTTATAGTGGAGGATTGTTCTTCATTTTCTTAACACTTGACTTAATTTTCATTTAGGCTCTCTTTGCAGCAGCTGGTAGAAACCATCCCAAGTAATGTGGCGGTTCCCTGGGACATCCACTTTTTCCCTGGACTTGTGTCCACTGCCACTGTTCCTGCCTTGGGTCCCTCCACTTCCCGTGTCTAGTCTCTCCCTCCCGCTCAAGGAAATCTTTTCTAGGCGGGCGTGGTGGGCTGGAGGTGGCAGGAGCCTCGCTCGTACTCACGGCCATGTCCTCTTTCAATCTGCTGTCTGTGCACTAGTCCTGTCTGTCCAGACTGTCCAGAACCAGAGGAAACTCCACTCTTCTCTGCTTTCGGCTCCTGTTATCTCTCCCGAACAAGGAGCACAGGACTGTGGACTGACTGAACAGGGAGAAGGGTCAAGGGTATTTCAGAGCACATCATCCCACTGTCCCAACTAAAAAAAAAAAAAAAGCATTTGAAAATCACTTACAGTAAGGTGTCAGTGACTCATCACAGTATTGTACCTAGAGTCATACTTTGAAGAAGAATGAGAGAGTGCTGGTGGGATTTCACTCATCAGCTGTTGTGGAGGCAGAAGAAGAATTTTCTCTGTCCTAAATCAGTACACGGAGGTCTGCCACTCTGTAGGACAGATCCCTGGCCCTGCTGGCATCCGCCCATAGTACGGCTTATACTTTGGGGCACCTGGGTGGCTCAGTCGGTTAAGCGTCGGACTCTTGATTTCAACTCACGTCATGATCTCACAGGTTTGTGGGGTCGAACCCCATGTCGGGCTGTGTGCTGACAGTGCAGAGCCTGCTTGGGATTCTCTCTCTCTCTCTCTCTCAATAAGTAAATAAACATTTAAAAAAATACTGCTTACACTTTGCTCCATGCCTGGGTTCCCACTTGTTCACATTTTTAATATCCTCCCCTGACCAACAGCTAAACCACACTGTTTCCTTTTAAAGGGAAGCTGTCTGCATGTTGGCAAAGATTAAATCTTGTGTGCATATCTGATTCCCTGAAAGAAATTGTATTCAGTTTCCTGGATACTTCCAAACCATTGCTGTGCTCCAGTGTTAGCTTAATCCAATGGTTCTGCAAGTGTGAGGACCCCCAAACTAGCGGCATTACCATCACCCCAGAGCTCGTTAGAAAAGCAAATTTAGGGGCACCTGGGTGGCTCGGTCGGTTGGGCATCCGACTTCAGCTCAGGTCATGATCTCACGGTCCGTGAGTTCGAGCCCCGCATCGGGCTCTGTGCTGACAGCTCAGAGCCTGGAGCCTGTTTCAGATTCTGTGTCTCCTCTCTCTCTGACCCTCCCCTGTTCATGCTCTATCTCTCTCTCTGTCTCAAAAATAAATAAACGTTAAAAAAAAAAAAAGCAAAGCAAATTTATAACCCTGACCTCAGACTTACAGAACTGGAAATCTGTGCAGGTTTTTTCACAGTTTTATTGAGAAATGATTGGTATACATCACTGTATACGTTTAAGGTATACATGCTGTACGCAGCATGATGGTTTCATTTTCACATATTGTGAAATGATGATCACAACACGTTTAGTTAACATCTATCATCTCACACAGATAGGATAAAAAGAAAAAAAAATTCGCCTTGTGCTGCCAACTCTTAGGACCGACTCCCGTAACAGCTTTCCTGCTCATCTCACAGCCGCACTGGCTAGTCGTCTATTGTACTTTCCAGCCCGACCTAGTGCAGCTTTATCTTCTAACTGGACCTTTGTGCTTTCGACCACCTCCCTCCAATTCCCCTTTCTGGCCAACAACCCTCACTCTGGTAACTTCAAGTCTGATCTCTTTCTGTGATACTGGTGGTGGTGTTCTTGTTAGACTCCACCTCTGAGTGAGATCATACAGTATCTGTGTTTCTCTGACTTATTCCATTGAACATAATGCCTTCAAGGTACACCCATGTTGTTGCAAACGGTAGAACTGTCTTAGCTGTCTTTTTTATGGCTGGAGAGTATTGCATGGCACAACAACTTCTTTATCCACGCATCCATCGATGGACACTTAGGTTGTTTCCATGTCTTGGCTGTTGCGAATAATACTGCTATGAATGGGGCGGTACAGGCATCTTTTCGAGTTAGTGTTTTTATTTCCTTTAGATATATTCCCAGAAGTGGAATCGCTGGATTGTATGGTATTTATATTTTTAATTTTTAGAGAATCCTCCATACTGTTTCCACAGTGGCTGCACCAATTACATTCCCACCAACAGTGCACAGGGGCTCCCTTTCACCAACATCCTCACTAGCTTTTGTTATCTCCTGTCTTTTTGACCATGGCCATTCTGACAGCTGTGAGGTGATATCTCGTCATGGTTTTGATTCGCATTTCCCTAATGACCGGCAATGTTGAGCATCTTCTCATGTACCTGTTGACCATTTGTACGTCTTCTTTGGGAAAATGTCTATTCAGGTCCTTTGCTCATTTTTTACTTTTAGTTTTTTGTTTTTGATGTTACATTATATGAGTACTGTATATATTTTGGATATTAATTCCTCGTCAGATATATAGTTTGCAAATATTTTTTCCCATTCCATAGGTTGTCTTTTCATTTTGTTGATGACTTCCTTTGCTGTGGAGAAACTTTATATTTTGATGTAGTCCCACATGTTTAGTTTTAATTCTGTTGCTTGTGCTTTAGGTGTCATTTCCAAAAATTCATTACGAAGGAGCTTCGTTCCTCTTTTTTCTTCTAGGAGTTTCATGGTTTCAAATCTTACATTTAAGTTTGTAATCCACTCTGAGTTAATTTTTGTGAGTGGGATAAGAACAGGAGTCAGCAATCTGTGTTGTAACAAGAAACTCTCCAAGTTATTCTAATGCCCAATCAAGTTTGAGAACCACTGGCTTAATCTATTATTTACTGCAGTAAGAGTAGCTATAGACCCAAAGGGGGCATTCCTAGCCCTTGCAAAGGTCAGAATGCAGCCTGCTGTAGAGCCACAATCAAATTAACACATACAGCATGATAAGATTCTCCAACTATAGACTATACTGCCTTGGATAACATTTGTCATGTAGGAATCTCTTAGGATTTTTCCTGTTGCAAGGAACAGAAACTCTTTCAAGAGAACTTAAATGAAATTGGGAAGCCTGTTTTCTCTTTCGTCACGTGCACTAATTGACCTAAAGCTCTTCAGCTCCTTTTAGCCTAAATTACATTATAACACGTTATTAGACCATCAATAATTAACAACTAAGAATAACACTCTTCCTCTGGGGAAATGAAAATACAAAAAAAAAAAAAAAAAACCCAAGAATTTTGAAACCGAAAAACTGCAATTCATCTTGAACACGCAAAATTAAATAAACTTTTAAATAGGGTTCTAAAACAACGCTTTAAGGAAAAGGTTCCTGATCTAAAATTCTTTCTCCAGCTTGATTTTCAAACACCACCAAAAGACGATGCTTCATCTGCAAAGTTACTTTTGTTCTCCAAGCACGTATCAAGCCAGAGAATGAGAACCGGAACATTCAGAGGGGCAGGAAATGCTTTTCCCTCCCAGAACTGCAGATGGAAGAGTGGTTGATAACTAAGATCGTGGCGCCATCTACAGGTCCTGAAGAGGATCGACAGCACGACCAGACTGCTTGTAGACTGGGTTAGAAAAAGAAGGGAGTCGTGGTAAAACCAAACACCTGTAAGTGCAGGAGTGGCCAGAGTCGTGGAACCACAGTACCTTCTCCAAGCTGCTGCAACTCTACCTGTGATGGTCTCTGCGGTCCAGAGCTAGAGCTCTACCCCAGATCCTGCTACCTCAAGTGCAGTCAGGGGGACAGCGGCTTGAGCATGCTTTGAGATCTAGTGAGAGATGGAAATTCTCAAGCCCCACTCCAGACCTACTCGATCAGAATCTTCAGTTTCCAGGTGATGTGTACCCTAACCGAGGTCTGAGAAGCTCTGTTCTGTGTGCTTTCCCAACGACTGAGGCCACTATTCCCGATTTCACAAAAGCAGGTTAGGGGACATAGGGTGGAGAAGGAAAACACACCTCACCAACGGATAGAACTGCAAAGACTTGATGAGAGGATGCCGTTCATTAACATTAAATATCAGCAAGTTATTAACCCATGCCAAGAGTAAAAGCAGAGCCATGATATTACAAATATTACATTTTCCAAAGACGCACTCTGTCATTTTCCAAAGACAGTACTTTGAGGACCTCTGCCTCATCCGCAGCTGTCTAAAGACCGAAAGCTTTCCTGCCTCAATTCCACTGATTCATGTGCCTTGCTTCTACCGAGCTCCCCCTTCAAGGTAGTTCATAATGTCTCCTGGATGTCAGCCAGAAGCTTTCCTCCCCTGGATTCCCAGAACACTCTCCCCACTACTCCTCTACACCCTTACGCTCCTTCTCAGGACCCTTAGTGTTGTACAAAATAATTCGTTACTTGTCTTGGCTCCTTTTTTCAATCATAATTGCCTTGAAAAAAAAGAGCCATGATTATGCATTTGAATTCATTAATTTATTCTAATTCTAAGCACCTACTATGTGCCAGGCATTAGGCATTTGATTAAAATACAACGGGCACAATCCCAGCACTTATAGAGCTCATATATTTGTAGAGTAAAATGTCAAATAATGATAACAGAATAATAGGTAATTGATAACAATATGTGGATCAAGAATAGGGTGTTTGGGGGCCATCTAACTTAGACTTGGAAGAACTACTTAAAAATCTCAGCTAAAGCGACGCCTGGGTGGCTCAGTCGGTTAAGTTTCTGACTCTTGGTTTCAGCTCAGGTCATGATCTCACAGTTAGTGATTTTGAGTCCGGCATCGGGCTCTGTGCTGACAGCACAGAGCCTGCTTGGGATTCTTGCTCTCCCTTTCTCTCTGCCCCTCGTCCCCGCTCACACTCTCTCTCTCCCCCTCAAAATATAAATATAATATAAATAAGTAAGTAAGTAAAATCTCCAGGAAAGGATACAGAGTTAATCAGGCAAAGGGGGAAAGGGAGACGGGAGAGTAGCAGAAGTCCTCCAGGAAGGGGGAATGCTTGCATCATTAAAACCGTATCTTGGGCGTCAGATAATACCAAAAATAAAGTGTGTTTGACAAAGAGATCTGAAGAAACTCAGACACTAGGACTTGCCAGATATGGCAGGGGAGTATCTGGAGCGGGACGGGTGTTGGGGCGGGGGGATAGGAGAAAAAGTCTCGACAGCAAACTGGATATTAAGAAAAATATAAGAGGCTGATGAATATACAAAAATTTTAAGGGATAATGATCTTCAGCTTAAATTCAGCATTCCAGCCGAACATCCCACCAGTATAACAGAATAAGGATATTTTCAGACATGAAAGACTTCAAAGAATTTTCCTCCCATGCACCCTGTCCCAGAAAGCCACAGCAGGACATGTTCCACTCTAAAGGAGTAAACCCAAAGTAGAGGAGGACATGGGATTCAATGCAGGAGAGCCCAGTGTCAGGCTAGCAGCTCAGCCGGTCTCCAGAACCAGAGGGAAGGAGAAACCAGAAGACCCCAGGAAGAACACCTCTGGAAAGTAATAAAACATTGATATGGTGGCACAGCAGGAAGTAATTAAAGATTATCTGTTATGATAATTACGGCAGATAGAGCAAGGTTAAAAAAAAAAAAGAAGGCTATGGGACACTAGAGAGAAAAGACAGTAAGAAACAAACACAGCTCTCTGCTTGGCTCTGCAATGAACTCTATTATACATTCATCAGAAAGCAAATGCTGATTATGAATTCAAAATGATTTAACTGGGGGCCACCTGGGTGGCTCAGTCAGTTGAGCCTCCGACTCTTGATTTCAGCTCAAATCATGGTCTCGCGGTTCCTGAGTTCAAGCCCCACATTGGGCTCTGTGCTGATAGTGCAGAGCCTGCTTGGGATTCTCCTTGCCTGCCCCCCCCCCCCCGCCACCTCTCTCAAAAATAAAATAAACTTTAAAAAAACATAAAATGATTTAACTGGAATTTCTGCTACATTCTATTCGTTGCAGAAGTGTTCTATAAATGGGCTCAAGATGGTCCCTATAAATTAGCCTATAATGGCCTGCTGTTTCTTTCTTCACAGCAGTCTAGGACCATCAGCCCAAAGCCCACCAGTGCCAAACTCAAATCTTCACACATCCATTTGCTTTAATATAGTGAAAAAAAAAAAAACCCAAAACAACAAAAAAAAACCTCCCATATTTTTAGCCAATTAGAGCATACTTACTGTACATAGCCCATGAAACTGCCTTGAACATCTGCCAACCACAGACGAGACAATACTACAGCTGTAAGAGACCCAAACTCCTGCTGCCCTTCGGAGTGGTTGCTGCTGAACAGCATTACCTAGACAGAGGAGTCCATTTGATTTTCCCTTCCCCCGTCCCTCCCCCACCGGGGGGTCCCCTTGTCCTGTTCCCCTCATGGGTGCTGGTCCCACACCACCATCTCTGGAACTAATTTCTCCTTAGTTCTGTCAATTCTTATGGGTTTTGACCCTGCTACTGGGAGGAACTTCCCTCTCAGGCAATTGTGTTCAAGCGCCACCCAAATAAGGTTTGCGTGTTACTGCCTCTCCTGATCCTGTCTCCTGGATGGATGCCCAAATCTCCCAACTTATCATAACAAATTACAAACGTTTCCACGTTCAAGAGGAGGCAATATAGACTTCACCTCTCCACACTGTAAAGAGTATGTGGGATGGGATATATATTCGGGGAACCATTCTTGGAAAAATACAATCTGTCAGTAAGATCCATATACAAAAATTAACTGCATTTCTATTCAGTAGCAATGGTTAGGAGTATTAAATAGATACAATTTATACCAGGACACGACAAACATCAGATGTCTAGCAACAAAGCTAATGGAAGATGTATAAGACCTCTACACAGAAAACTACCAAATGTTACTGACAAACATTAAAGAAGTCTTAAATGGACAGATCTATCATATTCAAGGATTGGAAGAAATCTACAGTTGCCGTTTACATAGGCCAGTTAGGTCAAGTTGGTTAATTGTGCTTAAGCATTTATGTGGTTTTTTGTTTGTCTATTTTTTGAGAAATGCTCATTGTCCTAAAGTCTGCGTTGTCTGATCTTAGAACATTTATGTAATAAGGGACTTATACCCAGAATATATAAAAATCTGTAATATCACTAGGACAATTTATAAAAGCTGGCCCAAAGATTTATATGGCCACTTCAAAAAAGAGGATATCCAAATGGGCAATAAACACGCAACGGAAGTTCAGCCTCATTACCGATCAGGGAAATGCAGAATGAAACCACAAGATTTGCTGCTGATGGCTAAAAATACGTAAATGAAAAGAAAAAAGTAAAAAAAAAAACCCACTAGCAATATCAAATATTGGCAAGGACTGGGGAAACTGGAATTCTCATATACTTAATGGTGGGAGTGTAAAAATGGTACAACTACTTCAGAGAACAGTCTGCAAAACATAACAAAGCTGAACACATTCCACTCCAAAATTGCACACACACGGGCACCAAAAGATGTGCATAAGAATGTTTATTAGGGCTATTTGTAATAGCCCCAAACAGAAAACCCAATGCCCACCAATGGGAAGATGAATAAAGTATGGTCTATTCATATGATTAAATATTATAAAGCAATAAAAATGAGGGACCTCTTGCCACATCTACAATGGATCAGTTTCACAAGGTTGAGGAACAGAAGTCGTACACAGAAGGGTATCTACTATATATGAAGTTCAAAAACAGACCAAGTAATTTATGTGACAGAACTGAGAATAGCGGCTCTTAGGGGCTGAGAATTAGAAGGCAACAGGAGGGTGACCTTTGAGATGTAAAAATGTTCTTGATTTGGAGGGTGATAATGAGTATGCACACTTTCCAAAAACTCATGGAGCTTAAGATTGATGGACTTTGCTGCCTATGTATTATGCTTCAATAGAGTGTTTAAAATTCATTTTAAGTGAATTTAAATGGTTTAAATGATTTAACTCTCAGTGGAGGATGTGGCAGACCAAAGGGGGTGCCACTCCTGCGTGAGCTACAGACACCAGTTCCATGTGCAATTGCCTCACAAGGTCGTGTTATTTGTACAAGAAAGGAGACCACAGGGAATGCTGATTCCCCAAGCCATGACCCCCTGAACAAGGCAGAGCAGGCTCCTTTTATAAGCACTTGGGATGAAGATTCAGAGGGTCAACGTAACATTATAAGGAGGCCGAGACACTTTCTGGCGCTTTCTGATTCATCTGCTCAGGTGTTTCCCTCAAATGTTTCTTTTTCTGTTCCAGCCGTTCGTTAGTTTCTAAAAGGTAAGATGGACAGGCAGAAGCTTCTAGGAGGTTCCTGAGTTCAGGAGGTCAGGCTGGTGACAAAACCCCTCCTCTAGTTTTACTCTGTTCCTCATCCTTAAGGGGCACAGGCCAAAGGGCCATCTCCCGCAGCTACTTCCTGCCTGACGTGTGTGACGTCACAGGGGTTAGTAGAGGAGCAGAACTGTTTTCCCGGCTAGTCTGAGACATGCTTGTGTGTCACTGGGTTTAACCTCTAGCTGTTCACACCCTTGTGTTAGTACCATCTGCAGTTTTGCAGCCTCCATACGCTTGACCCCAAACTACCCAAGAGTTGGGTATGCAGGGTCCAAAAACTGATGAGAATAGCAGGATTATTAGTGACCCCAGAGAAGAGAGAAGAGAGGAACCATGTGATCCTGGGTGGGTAGTGCCATTCTGCACATTCTGGAGGGTCCTCCTCTTTGGTTGAAGGTAGGTAGGCAAGCTGCCTGATCAAAGATTTTCTTAATATTTACTTCTACTACAGCTGAGGTATTAATCCAGGTACTACATGAAGTATTAATTACTGCACAGACCTTCCTCCCACTAACAGGGAGTCCACAGCCAGTCTAGTATCTCTTACTTAAATTCACCAGAGAATTTAATTCCCAAGAGTGCCCTGCTGTGTTGATAGTTTTAGATATCCCTAGAACGACTGTGACAAAAACTAACATCAGGAAAAGCATTCATTTTGAGATCGTAAGGCTAAAACATCGCACCCAGTTTCTAGAACCCAGTGGACAAAGAGAACCAGAAAACTATCCATTTACTGTGTTAACTATGATCTGTGGCACTCGTTATTGAACAGTCGCAGAGAAAATGATTTCACCCACTCAAGGGGTGAGACAAGACTGAAGAAACCACATCAGCAGAGCCAGTATCGTTCAGATTGAAACTCTCAGAGTTCAAACCTGAGAACCTCTATCCGTGGGAGCTTCACTTACCTCGTGGATGCAGAAGAGCAGAAGTTACAGGCCTGTAAGTGACTCATACCTGTACTTGTGGTCATTTGTTTTGGGAGCACCTCCTCCTGAGTTGCTGGTGCCAGTGTCTTTTTCACTCTGGAGTGGTGGATCCAGGCCATGACTCCCTCTAATTTTATTTTATTTTTTTTTAAATGTCTATTTTTATGTTTGAGAGAGAGAGGGAGAGAGAAAGAGCAAGCAGGGGAGGGGCAGAGAGAGAGGGAGACACAGAATGTGAAGCAGGCTCCAGGCTCTGAGCTGTCAGCACAGAGCCCAACGCGGGGCTCAAACTCACGAACCGTGAGATCATGAACTGAGCCAAAGTCAGACACTTAACCAACTGAGCTACCCAACTGAGCCCCTCCCTCTAATATTAAGGAAGAATGTGTGGCTAATACTACTAGGTGGAGACCTGTCTAATTGGGCGTAACTGGTCCTGCAGGAACCCATTTTTCCAACTTTTGAGGTACACCTTCTCCCCAGGTCCATTGGGTGAAGTCCAATTTCAGTAGGTAGGGGGAGGTAAAACTTCCATACTCGTTGAGTGTCTCCACCACTTGTCAAAGGTTAATTATATGCTTAATAGCCAGAGAACCCTCTGGGTCTGGCAGTGAGGAGGAGTAGAGTTTGTAGGAAAGGGCCTCCCATACATCATTTTTTTTTTTTTAGTTTATTTATTTATTTTGAGGGAGGAGCAGAGAGAGAAAGAAAGAGAGTGAAAGAGAGAGAAAGTGGAGGAGGGGCAGAGAGAGACAGAGAGAGAAAATCCCAAGAAGGCTCTACACGGTCAACGCAGGGCCTGACATGGGGCTCGATCTCATGAACCGTGAGATCATGACCCGAGCCAAAATCAAGAGTTGGACTCTCAACCCACTGAGTCACCCAGGCGCCCTTCCCAAAAGTCATCTTGAATAAGCTAAGTTTTAGTTTACCTCTTGAGGCAGCCCTTATCCTAGAAAGGGATATTGGTAATAATAGTCTCAACCAATTTTCCTGTGTTTCTTGGCACAAACTAGCCAGGATCTTTTTCAGGGTTTTTTAGCCTGTCCTGTCTTTCCAGGATAGCTGCTCGGAGCGTGCAGTGGTTCCCATTCTCGGCAGCAGCTGACTGACCCTTATGAGGCCAATTCAAAGACTCACTCTAGCTCTCAGCTTCCTGCTCTGGGCTCTGCAATTACTTCCAGGACAGAGCATCTCTAGCTTATCCTTCTGAGCTCTAGGCATTTCCGTGATCTCGGCTAGGTAATTCTTCACTATATGCTGGCTCTAGGATGTTTTTAAGAGGTTGCTTTTTTATATTCTGTCCAGGCTTTTAACTTATTTTCAGCAAGTCTTATCAGTTCTACCTTCAAAATACATCCAGAATTTTACCACTGCTCACCACACTCACTACCACCACCCTGCCCCAGTCCTCAGGTCCTCTCGGCCTCTTAGGCGATTATTGTGAGGACCTCCTCACCCACTCCTCTGCCTCTACCCCTGTGTGTGCAGTCCATGCCTCAACACAGCAGCCTGAGGGAGCCTATTCAAACCTAAGTCATATCATGTCACCCCAATGACTTCCCATCAGACACGAAAGTCAAAGTGCTTTCTGTGACCAAAAAGTCCCACATAATCTAGGCCCCCATTGCTTCTCTGAACCCTTGACCCACTGTCTTATTACTTTTGCCTCTTTAATGTTTCATCAGGCGTTAGTAATCCAGTGCTGCATAACAAAGCATCCCCAAGTCTGGCAGTTAAAAACAATAAAAGCAGGGCACGTGGGTGGCTCAGTTTAGGTTAGCGTCTGCCTCTCAGTTTCGGCTCAGGTCATGATCTCACAGATTGTGAGATCAAGCCCCACATCAGGCTCTGTGCTGATGGTGCAGAGTCTGCTTGGGACTCTCTTTCTCTCCCTCTCTCTGACCCTTCCTCACTTGTATACTCTCTCTCTCTCTCTCTCTCTCTCTCTCAAAATAAATAAATAAACTTAAAACAAATTTTTTTTAATGAAAAGAAAACATCAAAAGTCATGTTTTCCTTTGGTCAAGACTTCAGGAAGGGATCAGAAGCATTTCTCAATCAGGGTATTCAAGAGGCCTGCACTCAAGATATTATCTGGAGCTATGGCTGCCTGAAGGCTAGACTGGAGCTGGGATTAGACCTGCTTCAGTGATGGCCCACTTACACGCTGGCACATCAGCACTGCCTATAGCCTGGGACCTTTCCTCACGCTGCCTGGGTGTTCTCAACATCACAGCAGTTGGTTTCCCCCAGGGTGAGCGATCCAAGCAATCGAGGCAAAGCCACAATGCCTTTGCTGACTTGGCCTCAGAAATCACACATGGTTGGGGCGCCTGGGTGGCTCAGTTGGTTAAGTGTCCGACTTCAGCTCAGGTCATGATCTCACAGTCCGTGAGTTCGGGCCCTGTGTCGGGCTCTGTGCTGACAGCTCAGATGCTCTCTCTGTCTCAAGAAAATAAATAAATGTTAAAAAAAAATTAAAAAAAAAAAGAAGTCATACATGGTCACTTCTGTTGTGCTCTTTCATCATACTGGGCCAGCACTAACTCAGTGTGAGAGCCAATTATACAAAGGCATGAACACCAGGGGGTGAGAATAGGGAGGCTGCCTATCACACTTTAACAGGCCAGGCATGGCCGCCTCATGACCTTCACATTTACCACTTCCTTCTGTTTAAAATGTTCTTCCCCCGATGTCCATATGGCCAGCTCCCTCACTTCCTTTACATCTTTTTAAATATTATCTTTGGGATACCTGGGCGGCTCAGTCAGTTAAGCATCCGACTCTTGATTTCAGCTCAGGTCATGATCCCACAGTTTGTGAGATCGAGCCCCACATCAGACTCTGTGCTGACAGCACAGAGCCTGCTTGGGATTCTCTCTCTCTCTCTCTCTCTCTCTCTCTCTCTCTCTCTGCCCCTCCCCTGCTCATGATCACTCTCTCTCTCTCCACCCCCCCCCCAAATAAATAAAAAAACACTAAAAAATATATATTATCTTCACAGTGAGGACTGTCTGTCCTCCCCCCCCCCCATCTAAAATGGAAACAAATACCTATACTTCTTCTGCATTGAACACAAGTTCACTTTTGAGACCTTTGTGACTAGAGCAAACCTGATCATATGCTTGAATCCCACTCAAACAGGTCTGTCTCAAGTCTTTTTAAGATTATCCTAAAGGGGGGCGTCTGGGTGGCTCAGTCGGTTGAGTGTCCAACTTTGGCTCAGGTCATGATCCCACGGTCTGTGGGTTCAAGCCCCACATCAGGCTCTGTGCTGACAGCTCAGAGCCTGGAGCCTGCTTTGGATTCTGTGTCTCCCTCTCTCTCTGCCCCTCCCCTGCTCATGCTCTGTCTCTCTCTCTGTCAAAAATAAACATTAAAAAAAATTTTTTTAAAGATTATCCTAAAGGGGTTTTGCAATTGGCAAAATTAGGAATCCAGATGCGGCAAAACCAGCCATTCCCAAAAACCCACACAACTGTGGGTCCTTGGTGGGCCAGCTGACATAATACTATTTTCCTTTCTTGAGGAAGACCTCACTGTCCCTCAGACATCATAAACCCCAAGTATTTTACAGCTTCCTTCAAAATTTGGGCCTTTCCTTTCAATACCTTATATATCCCTTGCTGGCTATAGTATTTTTGTGATATACAACACCTCAATAATCAGAATTACAAGTGATGACATTATACCAGGACCTACTAGAACTTGAGGGATTTCATTTAATTTCTAGAACAGCCATAGCATTTACCCATACAAGTTAACCTTACCCATACAAGATAAGAAGGTTTATCATCGCTTAGTTGATAATGCTTCCCAAACCAAATAAACAAACCTAATTAGTCAAAGACTTCATTTAGATTTTGAATTTGGGGAAGTTTGTGAAAAAAATATTGGAAGGTTTTAAAGCCCATGTCTAAGTGGGATCACAGATCATTATGAAACTTTTGCTCAAGTTGGTAATAAGAGATTCAACAGGAGGTTATTAAGAGGATTCTGTTTTCTTAAATAATCAAAGACCTGATAAAAACAAAGCATAGGAACTGTTTTTCCTGGGTAGATAAAGAAAAATCTTTACTTATTTATTGATTGATTGATTTGAGAGAGAGAGAGAGAGAACACGAGAAGGGAGAGGGGCAAAGGGAAAGAGAGAATCTTAAGCAAGTTCCACGCTCAATGCAGAGTCCAATGCAGGCCTCAATCCCATGATCATGACCTGAGCTGAAATCAAGAGTCAGATGCTCAACCAACTGAGCCACCCAGGCGCCCCAAGAAAAAACTTTGTTTACAATTTTTTATCAAGAGTAAATCAAATTCCAACCTATGCCAGTATATATTTTTAAGTTTATTCTATTTTTTTAGTAATCTCTACGCCCAATGTGGGGCTCAAACCCATGACCCCAAGCCAAGATCAAGAGTCACACTCTCCTCTGACTGAGCTAGGCCAGGTGCCCCTATACCAGTGTACTTTTAAAACTCACTCATTTCATGGGAAAAGGTATTTGCAAATGACATATCGGACAAAGGGCTAGTATCCAAAATCTATAAAGAGCTCACCAAACTCCACATCTGAAAAACAAATAATCCAGTGAAGAAATGGGCAGAAGACATGAATACATACTTTTCCAAAGAAGACATCCAGATGGCTAACAGACACATGAAAAGATGCTCAACGTCACTCATCATCAGGGAAATACAAATCAAAACCATACTGAGATACCACCTCACGCCAGTCCGAGTGACTAAAATGAACAAATCAGGAAACTATAGATGCTGGTGAGGATGTGGAGAAACGGGAACCCTCTTGCACTGTTGGTGGGAATGCAAACTGGTGCAGCCACTCTGGAAAACAGTGTGGAGGTTCCTCAAAAAATTAAAAATAGAACTACCCTATGACCCAGAGATAGCACTGCTAGGAATTTACCCAAGGGATACAGGAGTGCTGATGCATAGGGGTACGTGTACCCCAATGTTTATAGCAGCACTCTCAATAATAGCCAAAGTTTGGAAAGAGCCTAAACGTCCATCAACTGACTAATGGATAAAAAAGATATGATTTATATACACAATGGAATACTACTTGGCAATGAGAAAGAATGAAATCTGGCCATTTGCAGCAATGTGGATGGAACTGGAGGGTATTATGCTAAGTGAAATAAGTCAGTCAGAGAAAGACAGATACCCTATGTTTTCACTCATATGTCGATCTTGAGAAACTTAACAGAAGACCGTGGGGGAAGAGAAGGGGGAAAAAAAGTTATAGAGAGGGAGGAAGGCAAACCTTAAGAGACTCTTGGATGCTGAGAACAAACTGAGGGTTGGTGGGGGTGGGGGAGAGGGGAAAGTGGGTGATGGGCATTGAGGAGGGCAGTTGGGATGAGCAGCGGGTGTTGTATGGAAACTAATTTGAATAAATTATATTTTTTAAAAAGTTCAATTTGGACTCCATGGCCATGCACAGTTTCCCATGGCTGACCATCTTCAGAACCTCCCAAGATTATAGTCCTAGGGAGAGAATACAGTAAGGAGTCTGGAATAGTAAAGAGCATGTGGTAAGCACTAAAATAATGTATATTGAATGAATTAATATTGAATAAATCCAGGAATGCTCAGTAACCGGCCCACAGAGTCTTCAATGGTAGTGACTGAATAAATAAGTGATTAAATGGTAGAGTTATAAATAAATAAATAAATAAATAAATAAATAAATAAATAAATAAATAAAACTCATTCATTCCCATCTCAGTCCTGATCACACATAAAACTCCTTTCCAGAGATTTCTTTTTCGCAGGCTTTCTACAATTTTCTTTTTAACTTCAGATTTTATTCTGAATTTTCCCTCTCCTATACAACCAGTCTCATTTTAGGACAAGTTACTTTCTTTCTCCTCAACAAAGATGTATTTCCATTCCTCATACCTTTCTTACCAAAAACACATATCTTACTTTCCTGGCATACAGAGTTATTTCCCATATTATTTCCAGTAGTCTTAGTTACAATTATTAGAATTCTAAATGCTTAGAGACTCTAATTTCTAGTAAAAACTAAGTAGTAAAGCAATTGTGAGCTGTTACACCAGAACCATTTAGGTCAGCAAATTTCTGGATATATTTCATCATTCCTAAAAACATTACTTTTCACAATACCATTTTTAATAAAGCATAAAATATGATTACTAACAGACCCAAGTTATTGTTAGTTTCTCTGTAATAGGACAAAAGTGAATAAGCTTATTTTTAGTGATCAACGTTTCCATATTTTATCCAACTTATATATCCAGTGAGTTCAACCCAGTTTATCATCTAATCGAGCAAAGATTTAAAGTTTTGGTTACCACAGATTTTGGAAGCCACTCACAAGTTTACCTACAGGCCTTTTTATCTATTCAACCTACTTGTTCTTAACGATTTCGCAGACAAAAATCAACCATCACTTGAAGCCATTTTTATTGACCAAGTGCTACAGATGCACCATAAATTCAGGTAGAATAAAAGTTGATTAATAAGTTTGATGTTGATAACTCCAAAAGATATGCTGATGCTCAACAAACTTGGATTTTAATTTACAAGAGATTATCACAGATCATGTGAACTTGAAAAGCATTTGCATTAGTTTATATTTTGGAGTTCTAGAGTGCCCAATTTTTTTAAGTTTATTTGTTTATTTTTGAGAGAGAAGAACAATCAGGCGAGAGGGAGAGAATCCCAAGCAGGCTCCTCGCTGCCAGCACACAGAGCCCAACACAAGGCTCGATCTCACAAACCGTGAGATCATGACCTGAACCAAAATAGAGAGCAGGTCACTTAAACGACTGAGCCACCCAGGCACCCCAACAATGCTCAATTCTTACAAGCACTTGCCTTTAAATCAAATGGAGTTCTTTTACAAGTTACTTTTAACAGCCATCCGGAGGTCAAACATAGCACACTTAGACACAAAAACCTTATTAAGATTTGTACTTATCCTTGATGACAAGTAAGTCTATGGAAGCCGCGGGCCAGGTTTGAACAGGGGTGCTTTAGTAATTTGGGCCCTGTTTCATAGGTCAAAAGCTCCAGAAATCTTTTGGTCTCTTTTTCCCGAGACTCTTTTTATATTTTTACTGGAAAGGCTATCGTCCTGGGTGATCCGCAGAGAGAAGGCAGCCCCAGTATCAAGGAAAAAGCCAACTGGCTCTTCTACTAGGGCCACAGGTGCTCCTCGTGGGAGATGAGGATCTGATTTTCTTTGAGGGGCACCTGGAATGATTTGGTTTTGCCCATCCCCTCTCCTTCCCCGGGGCAGTATGGGCAATCCCATTCCCAGCGCTCCACGTGCTTACAATAGGCACACTGACTGTAACCCTATCTTGTCTTTGGTATCTTGGTCCCACGATTGGGACTAGGGACACTCACCCATGGGGCCTTCCTTTCTTCCCCTGAGTTACCTCATGCAGACTGGAGCCACTGCCACAACGGCAGTCTGTCTTCATTTTCTTGTCTTCTTCTTCACCCTCTGTCACATATCAGTTATTGAATACCCTAAAAGCTGTCTCTGTCCACTGAGTGGAGTTAGTGTTGGGACCTATGGCCAATTTTTGAAGTTTTCTGCAGATATCTGGAGCACTGTGAGATATGCAATAGGTATTAAGGGGCACCTGGGTGGTTCGGTAGGTTAAGCGGCCAACTTCAGCTCAGGTCACGGTCTCATGGTCCTTGAGTTCAAGCCACAAGACGGGCTCTGGACTGACAGCTTGGAGCCTGAAGCCTGCTTAGGATTCTGTCTCCCTCTCTTTGTCCCTCCCCTGCTCGCTGCACTCTGTCTTCTCTCAAAAATAAACATTTAGGGGTGCCTGGGTGGCTCAGTCGGTTAATTGTCTGACTTCAGCTCAGGTCACGATCTCACAGTTTGTGGGTTCAAGCCCCGCGTCGGACTCTGTGCTGACACCTCAGAGCCTAGAGCCTGCTTCAGATTCTGTCTCTCTCTCTAACCCCTCCTCCACTCACACTCTCTGTGTGTCTCTCTCATTAAGGACCACTTGACTACCTTGGGCCTCAGGGTCCCAATTTGTATGCATTTTTACACAATCTCACAGCCTCTCTGGGAAGACTGATGGGTTTTTAAACAACACAACAATGTCAGGTATCTGAGACAAATAGACCAACCAGGTATCCAGGCCCTAAATGAGCCCTCAATAGATTGTTCCCGCTTTGCTGGGCCGGTGCTTCCGAGTCTCTAAACAGCCGGCTGCTGCAATCCTCCAACCCAGGGATGATTAGGCTGGATTTAAAGGAGCATTCAATCCCCCAGCTTGACTTGAACAAAGTAGGCTTGACTAACAAGTTGTTTTTTGGTTTTTTTGGGTTTTTTTTGCCGATTACCCACATTTTGTGAGACAACTCGAAGAGTAACTCTTCTAGCTGTGCTGTGGGATCAGCACCACTTACCTCCGTGGAAGGATCTTCTGAGCAGAAGGCTCAGTGTAGCTGCTGGGTCTCCCAATGGGGCAGTGAGGCTGCTCCAGCAACACAGGTTGAGACAGTTAGGGACTATGGAACAGGCTCCAAGTGAAAAACCTTATGCACCTGGGGCTGTTATTGTTAAACTGCTTCTGTTACAGAGCAGAAGGAGACTGTGACCACGACGTGTCCCCATATACAAGTCTGGCTTAATACAGAAGACTCTCGCTCCCAAAAGTGCCAACCTGAATTGCCTGCCAATATCGACCAGTAGGGACACGGCCCTTCCAACCAATCAGGATGAGGTGGCTTTTTTTTCTCTTATTACCGGATTGGATTGGAGCGGGAACTTTATGTAAGCGTAGCCTCCCTCTTTATAAGGTACCTCCCTTCAGCTAGACCTGTAACACCTGTTAAAACCTTGCAGGTGGCTTTGACTTTTGGGTCCAGCCTCGTCTCTATGCTGTAGGGTAACACAGGCACCAACAAGGGAGAGTCCCCCCAAGGAATCCTCACTTGGCCCCAATAGCCTGGGCAGTACCCACTGCTCTGCCCATGGGAAACCAGGGAACTGAAATATAGAACCTCAGAAGGACGAGAGTGTCATCTGGGTCACCAAATCTGTTACGGGACCAAAGTTGGTCCGCTTCTTGGTGACCTATAGACAGACTGCACCAGATGGGAGTTGCCTCACAAGGTCCTCATGTGCACAAACAATGAGATCACAGGGTGTAATTTCCAAAGCAGTGACCCCCTGAACAAGAGAAGACAGGCTCCTGTTAGTAGGGTTTGGGATGAACATTCAGGGGATTTTACCATTATAATGAGGCTGAAGCATTTTTTGATTCATCTGCTAAAGTGTCTTCTTCAGATTTTTCTTTTTTCTGTTCCAGCATTTAAGTTAGTTTTCAAAAAGTATGACTGAGGCAGAAGCTTCTAGGAGTTTGAGTTCAGGAGGTCAGTCCTGAGTTCAGGGCCAGTGACAAAGTGGGCAATAGGAAGTGTTTTAAAATTGACAAATCTAGAAGTAGTTGTAGAGCATATTATTTTAAAAATAAGAATTACCACAAAACAATTAAAAATGGTTGCCTCTAGGGGTGAGGAGGGGACTGTTTTTCAGTAATTTTTGGTAGATTTTTTCCAAGTGACATGCATGTTTATAGGTCAGAAGATTTCAATGACTTGCAAAGGAAAAATGACTGGTGTAGGTAAAAATGTAAAGTTTCCTACAACTAACAATGCTCAAGTCCATCTGACAGAAGACAATTCACTCCACCCTTAGGCAAACTACACTTTTAAACACCAATTTTAAAAGTGTGAAAATTACATAAGGAAATGATACAACCTATAGTATCACTACAGTTTTAAGTCAAATGCTAATCATTAGGAGAGGAGGAAAAAGGTGAAGGGTGGCAAAATATGCCGCTCCAAGACATGCTTACTTCGGCATAACGACAGTTCCGATCTAAAGACACAGAAAAAAAAAAAAAACAGGTACAAGAAGGGCACTTTGACTCTGCCCTTTTTCTTTCTGAAAACAAGCTAATACTTGTCCTCCCCATTCTGAAGATGTCCTCCCTCAACCAGAAGGAAAGTACCATCCTCATTCAAGGGCAGGATGTTGAGACTGAGAGAATTCTATACAAAACCTTTTTTCTTGGCTTCCTCACATAACTTATCTGCTTTTCCACAGCTGCCCCTCTTTGTTCAACCCAGTATCAAAGCCTTTAGGTTATGCCACGTCTTTGGGTCATCTCCTTATGAGGGCTTCTGTACCACCGAAAACTTGTATTAAATAAATGTTTCTTTCCTGTTTGTCCGTCTTGTGTCAACTTAATTCTCAGGCCCGGCCAAAAACCCAAAGAAGGGGAAGGTAACGTTTTTCCTGCCCTGCAGAGGCAAACCCTAGATACATGTTTATTCCATTAATGCATAGCAAACAACCTTAGTTGTTTACATCCCTATTTTCTGTTGTATGAAAACTAGAAGCTTGGTGTTAGAACAGAGTGATACGCTTGGTACGCAATAGTATGTTGCTCCTGGATAAAACTTATCCTTTGGCTTATTTTTCAGATTAAACTGCTATTTCCCAGTGCAGCCTATAGTCGATGTTACGAGGAACTATGATGAAAAAGATGTTCCCTGTTCAATCATGTTTTAGGAATGTTTGGTTTCTTTATTGTAGATCTTCTCAGAACCATCATTACGTTAATGTAATGGTGATTCTCCAGGAGAAGGATATTCCTCCATGCCTCAAATGGTGAGGCGCTTTAAAATGTTTGTTAAATTTTAAAAGGAAGACAAAATTTAAAAAAAAAAACAATGGTTTTTTTGATGGTAAACATCCATTACAGAAGGGATTAGGAGGCAGCTATTAGTAGGTTTAGGGTAATCTTGAAATCTGAAAATCTAAAATTTCCTCCGTAACTTAAAATCTTTCCCAGGACTGATATCTTTTAAGGTCTCCTGGTTATGTGGCAGCATTTTTGAGGTACACTAAAGTTTGTAGTTTAACTTTTTTTTTTTTAAGTAATCTCTACATCCAACGTGGGGTTCAAACTCACAACCCCGAGGATCAAGAGTCACATGCTCTACTAACTGAGCCAGCCAGGTGCCCTGATACACTGAAGGTGTTATGGTGGTTTTTCTAAAAGAGAAATTCATTCTGTTAAAATCAAATTTAACAAAACTTTTTTAAAAGAGACATTGGGTGCTAAAAGAGATTTCTGAATGTCAATTTATTTTTGTGTTTTTCAAGTCAAGATTATATGAACTATGTACGAACTACCCAGTTTTTAGATAGGAGAATAAAAAGAACAAGCAAAGGTTGTACAGGATATCTGATTCTTTTTACTGAACAGAAAATAAGTAAGTATACAAGTTTGCCAAAGAGAGTGGTAAAAACTGAAAGTTATGTATTATGGAATCAGTACATCAAGTTTTACTTTGGTAGCCGGTGATTCTCATAGTTAATTCTGCAAAAAACCAAAATCGGTTATACAGAAATAAGAATATAAAACGCCCCTTTCTAAACCCTAGTTTGATAAAACTGATTTCATATCTAGCTTATTGATAATATTCAGTTTCAGTTTTCCCTGTGCAAATAATACAAGTCGTTAATGTGGTTTGGTGAGCTGAAATCAATTTCTCTTAGGATAGTTCAACATAATAACCCAAATATAAAAAAGCTATTCAAGATTCACAGAGATAAACCAGTGCCTAAGAAACATAATTCACCCATGTGCATAATCATTTATAACATATTTCTCCAACATAAAATCACGGTCAAAGACAGTGATAACATTGCATACTCAGTGCATTACTTCCTGTAGTGCATTCCTATGGCTCATCCGGAGTTTAATGCCGTGTAACCACCATACTTCTAATGAATGGGTTTCTACCATACACAAATCCATCCGATTCTTTTTAAAAATCTAACACTCTTAAAGACCTTGAGCTTGATATATAAGGACTTTGTGTTTTAATATCCCAAACATTGGGAAGATCAGGTGTGAAACATAGTAACCACCCCTTGTAAGCAAGACTGCACATAAATTTTTGTTATATCACCACAAAGAACCCTCAAAACAACTCAATACTGCAGATTGAGAGGGGCACATTTATGATTTAGCCAAAGAAAATTCAAATGGCTTTCCTGGAGTCAAATGTACCCCAAGACACATATACAAGGAATGAGTGTAGTGGTGGCAGCTAAAGAAATCTGCCACCGTGTAATAAATGCTATTATGCATTGATGTTGTACATTTTGATAATACACTGATTTGTTTCCCACTATCATGGAGCACAAGAAAATGAAACTCAAAACTATCTTGTTAGAACAGGATAAATGATGACCCCAGTTTTTAATAGGGTTCTTCACTGAAGGAAAAGATAGAGCCATCAAAGTCAAATTAGCTGACTTCAAATGGTTTACATCCCAGGATGAATCAGGTTACACTGATTTAAGCCCAATTTAATTTAGGCAGGTTTTTAACCACAAGAATAAGGACATTCTTAGTACATATTAATAATTAAACCAACATATACACAATTAGCAATCTCCTATATAATATTAATTGTAACAACTTGTTCTCAATCATTTCATAGCTAATTTGTTGCTTTGTTTAAAAACAAACAAGCTCAACTTTATTTTACAATGTACTGTATATTTCTAAGTGTGTTCTGTAATGAATTCATTGAAGCAGTACAGCTCTCTGGATTCTAAGAGCCAAACTCAACTGTATCTTCTGTTATCTGTTTGAATTCATAATTGCCTCTCCCATCCATATGCAGGTAGTACTGTAGGAAAGAAGCAGGGGAGAAAAATCAATGACTAAGAGAATTTCCTTTTTGTCAGCAATTTATGTAGAGGTTATTATGCAAGAGTACGATTGGGAATTACTTTAAGCTTTACTAAAACCGTCAAAAGTTTTATACACAGAAAGGTAATAAGACTAAATGAAGACGTCTTATCTTTTTTAAAAATAGCAACAATATAATTCTGCTTGGAGTGGATATAGTACTTTCCTTTATGAGAACTAAAATACCAGAATTCCTTATTATCTTGAAGGAACCAAATGTATAAGCCTCCTACAAATCAGAATGCTTCTGTAACTCCACAAAAACAAGGATCTGATCTTGGTTGTGTAAAAACACACTGATCAACAGGGCAGTCTTGAATACTTCCTTTATCTGGTTTCCTGGATCAGTGTGGGACCTCTAACTTAAGGCTTTTGTTAGTTCTTGGTCTTAGCAGAGGAGGAAAAGAGCTATACAGAGTTCCTATATACCCTATCCACTGAAGACACTTAGGACGGCAGTTACAAAGGCTTCTGTTTTATTTAGTGGCTTTTTATTTACAGAAAGGACTTGTTTTTCCGTCTTCTATGTTGTTATTTCTTAGCTATTGTGGACTCTGACATCGTAACGTGTCACCCCTCCTTCACATAATCACTTCTTGATGTTTTGCTTGTGTGCACCACCAGAAAAAGAGGGGAAATCAAGCCCAAGTCCTCTCACAGCCCTCTGGCTGTAATGTTTACGAACCCCTGAGAAAACACAAAGGCCTGGACATTTTTTAAACTGCTTTGTTATTCACTTTCTCACTTCATTCATGAAAAAATGGTCAAATTATGTCATAAGATCATAAAAAGAATCTTTAAAAGTCAAGCAGCTATACAGAATTCCATTATTTTTCACAAAACACTTTCATAGAGGCTGTCTCTCTGATCCTCATGGTAATCTAGGAGACAGGAAGGCAAGGATAAGAAACTTTATTAATGACGGAAGCAACTGATGCCAGAAACAGTGGTGCTTAAACCCAGGTTTTCTGACTTTAAATCCCATGCTCTTCATTTGATCATTTGTACACAATCACATAAACCATAAGGTTCTTGGGGGTAAAGACAGTACTCTGTATCCCTCAAGGACATTTATGTAGCCCAGTACTTGGTGAAAACGCTGCTCCATGAGGTATGTATTTTAAGGCACAAGATACCCTATACCATTGTTCTAATTTTTCTCAAACCCGTTCTTCTACCTAAAACGTATCATTTAGGAAGAAAAAGAAGGAAGAAAGAGAAAAAGAAAGTAGGGAGGGAGGGAAAATGAATCAACAGGGTTTAGTTTGGGGTGTGATCACCTTACATCAAGAGCTGAAAAGAACTGCCACACCGAGAATGGCTCTGCTTAAGCACCAGAATAAATAGGGTATTGTACCAGTGCAAACCTCACGCAATCTCTGTGTAAATTATAGCGACTACTTAATGATTCTATTTTGTTACAGTGCAATGGTAAACATAGCCGACATTATTCAGTTTCCCCTTTGTAGCCATGATCTCACTAAAAATGTCCCTAAACCTTCTGCCATCTAATCCTCGAGACTCTTTCCCCTCCTGCCAATACTGGGTAGTGAGAAAAACTTTACTTAGCAATAGCTGTGATAAGGGTGTGTAAATTTTAGTCAGTTATTATGCAACAGTCATTTATAAAAACAGAGAACCACAAGTGGTTTTCTAGTATCTCTCAAATACAACGAAGGCTTGTTTATATGTATTAGAACTTTCAAAACTGACAACTACAATAATATTTAAGAAAAACCGATTTTATTTTATATACCTGAAATAGAATCACCTTTTGTACTTCAAGGTATGTATTTAAAAGGGAACATACACCAAGAAATCTAAAAGCATATAACCACCTGAATGCACATATTTAAATAAGATAAAATTCCCCTATACCATTCAATGTTAAGAAATACAAACCTCATGGTGTTTCCAAAGAGACTTTCTATGTGACACAGTAAAGAGGGTGATGCCGACCTAATAGAAAGAAAATGATTTAGGTTTACATCAATAACACAGAATCACAAATTAAAGTAGTATATATTTTTAAGCTATTAAAATGACTGTGTTCAGAAGTTATAGTTAAAAATCAATGTGAAAGAGAAAAAATTACAATGGACGCTGATGTTCAAGGTAACGCAAAGTACTGACCATTGACCACATAACAAAAACAAACAAGTATCAATAAAGTCTTTAAAAATAAAAAAACAACAGGTACTAGCATTAAGTATACTATTTTGTATGGAGCAGAAAATATACATCCCAACACATTTCCTATTTTACTGCGAAAAATATATGAAAAGGGTACAAGAACAGTAAAAATGGCAAAAGGTCAAAATCAGGAAAATTAAATCTATATAATATAGTGTTGTCTACAGTACATCTGTTTTTCAAATACAGGATCATAATCCTTTATTGGAACCTCTGTTTTGGAATAGGTCTTGGAATTCAGATTTTGGAAAAGTAGCAGTATCATCACCGGAGGGTTCTGGGAAAGAATTCTGTAATTAAACACATGAATGTTTCTGTGGCAGGATGTAAGAACACTGACATTGAGACGTCTAAGAGTTTAAATATCTTTTGTTAGTTCAGGCAAGGTTTGGCTACCCAGTTGAGCTTGCTGCAAAATAATGAAAAATCTTGTAGTTTTAAAAGGTTATTGGTTTTCATTTTTTTATTTTGTTTTTAATTTTGTTTGAGAGAGAAGGAGCAAGAGAACAGAGCAAGCGTGAGCATGAGTGGGGGAGAGGTAGAAGGGGAGGGAGAGAGGGAGGGAAGGAGAGAGGGAGGGAAGGAGAGAGGGAGTGAGGGAGAGAGAGAGAGAGAACGAGAGCAAGAGAGAGAGAATATCTTAAGCAGGCTCCACATCCAGCTCGGAGACCAACACGGGAGTGGGGCGGGGGGAGGCTCAATCCCACGACCCTGGGATCATGACCTGAGCTAAAATCAAGAGTCAGATGCTTAACCAACTGAGCCACCCAGGCGCCCCAAAAAGCTTATTGGTTTTTAAACTGTATATAAAGATTTAGACTGTAATAAAGATTAAAAACAAAACACTAACCAATATAACTACAGATGCTTTGGATCAGTAGTTCTCAACTGGGGACGGGAGGATTTTTATCCCTTAGAGGACACTTGGCAATGTCGTGGAGACATTCTTGATTGTCACAACTGAGAGAGCTACTGGCATCTAATGAATGGAGGTCAGAGATGCTGCCAAATATCCTATAACGCAAAGGAGAGCCCCCCACAACTAAGGATTATCCAGCCCAAAATGTCAGAAGAGTGGTGACTGAGAAACTCTGCTCTAGATCATGGTTTCCTAAAATGGATCTCTCAAGGCTGACAGAGATAAATGCCAGAATATCCAGAAAATTCCATCATGAGTTCTAATTTTATTTTCATTTTGATAATTTTTAAAAAATTAGCCTAAGTACATTCCAGATCATTTCGACATGAGATTTAAGTGCCCAAGTCTGGATTTATACTTCTGCTGGTACCAAGTGATTACTTAAAGTGACAGCACTTAAAACTTTTAATGTGCCGTGACTTTGGATGTCACGTGGAAAGGTTCTCAAATTGGTCAGAAACTGCATGACAAAATAAGTTACTAATAAAATACATTTCAGTGGTACAACATTTATTTAATCTTTGAGAGCTCACTTCAGAAATTATTTATTCTTATGATTCCACAATAATTGGATCAGATCTCAACTTAATGAAAGCATTCTTTTTGTTAGAATTGCTGAAGATACATAAACAAAATTCAAAATATAAGATCTGGACCTCAGACTGTATCTTTCCATAATTAAATCCTAAACCAGTGGTTTGGTTTCAGCAAAACAGTATTTAGAGGTCTCTTTAATGTTACCAAATTGAAACTCTGTTTTGTCTGTACTTAATTTGTGAATTTACTAGTTTTGTGGCTGTAAATCAGCTCTAAGTTCAAGGGGCTCATACTTGATTTCATACTTATACGTATTCAATTGCTGTTATAGTAGTATAAGTTAAATTATCAACTGGGAGTCCCATAAGAATTTTTTTCTTTTAAATGGAATCTATGCTTTATAGGAGAATCACATCTTATGTGGGGACTTACAGCCTACAACTAGATGTAAGGGGAAGTCGCATGGTCCAAACTACCAGCCTCTAAATCATTGATCAAATGGACTATACCTATAAATACCTCCAATACCTATAAATCTGAAAGTTTATATGAACAAATACATAGAGAAATTATAAATGACTGAAACGGATTCAAGAATAGAACACAAACCATTACAGAAATAAAATCAGTAATGAAAATCTTCCTACAAAGATGAATGTAGCACATGCATTCCTTTGTCATCATGCCAATGCTTCTCAAACCTTAATGTGCATTTGAGAATTTTGTTAAAATGTGGACTCTGACTTGGTAGGGCCAGAGAGTCTGCATCCTAACAAGTTCCCGGGAGATGCTGCTGCTGCTGCTGCTAGTACCAACACTGATGGGTAGGAATTCACACTGTAAATATGCGATATGACCTTTTATATGTACTATAAACCCCCAAAGAACAGCTACAAGTTGTTAAAAGACTCCTGTACTTCGTTTACTTACACAATGCTGCGAATGGTTAGGATATACTGCTAGTAACCACTCAATAGTTACTTAAAGAAAAGGCTACCAAAAGAAACTTTGGTAAGAAAGTTGGAAGTAAGTTTAAATATACTATTTGTTTCAAATCTAAGATACGGCTAAAGAATTATATACAGAAATCATTTACAATTCTTTTTCTTTTATTCATATCTACTAATTATCATTTGAAATCTTTATTACAGGGGATACATCCTTCTTTGATAGTAATTTCGTTACTTAATAACTTGAAATCTTCTCTTTGGATAGATATTTCGCTGGACACAGAGTACACAGAGAAGAATGACACAAACCCTAAAACTGAGAACCTAAAGTGCTTACCTTTCGACAATGACTGTAAATGTAGCCTTCCACATCCACACTCACAGCACTTGTGCATTCGTCCAAAATGGCAAACTGGGGTTTATGATAAAATAACCTTGCCATCTGAAGCACAGAAAGAAATATTTTGTGTAATCACAACATGCAAAAACTAGTAAGCTCAACTAGATTTACACTTAGTCTTGTAAAAGAAGTACAAAAATTATTTTAACTCAAAAAATGTTTTCCCAAAGCAGAAACAATATCAAAAAACCTGTTTTTACTGTCTTCCCAAAGGGGAAAATGTAACACATGGGAAATACTGTTAAGAGTTCATCAAAACATTTAAGCTGTGATGTGAAATGAATTTGAGTTTTAAACTATCAGAGAAAGATCTCTAAATAAGATTAGGGGGTATATATTGTAACCAAATCTTGGAATTCAGACTCTAGATGGCTCAAGTGCAAATATGTGTTTACTTCTAAATATTCTGTTACCTTAGTCATGGCAATTGATATTAAGCTGCCAATTACTATTTCCACCAATTATTTTTGAGTGCCCCCGTTTTATATCCCTGAGGTCAGTACTGGGTGTGCTCATTTTTTAAAGGCTCTGCAAATTTTGTAAGTAAAAATTAACATCAAGATCATTACAGCTTCCATTTCTTTGATTGGCAAAAATGCTGAACATTTGCTCATTTATTTTCCATACGTATTTTATTTTCTGGGAATTATTTACCCTGATCCTTTGTCTAACAGATGTTCCAACTGGTCATCAGCCCCCAACAACGATCGCCATGTTGCAAGACCAATGGACACTTTTCCATCCTTACCCAATTTATCTTCTCTGCTACATGCAACTCAGATGACCACTTCCTCCTTCTTGAGAAAGTAACAGTGAAACCATAGTCTTAACGTTTCTTCTCACTTCTTAGGCTGCTTCCTCAGTTTCTTTTCCAGCATTTTCTTTTCTGCTGGACCACTAAGTGTTGGGGTTCCTCAGGGCCAATTCCTAAGTCCTCTCCTCTTTTTCCTACATTGTCTGAGTGACCTCATTGAATCTCATTATCTCAAGTATTATTTACATTTGTAAACTCTCAATATGTATCTCTTGCCCATCCTTCTCTTCTAATTACGAGACTGATATATAAATATCTCTCTTTGATATTTCTACTTAGTTATCTGATTTTCCCCTTAAAATCCATTCATGTACTCCACCCCCATCTTAAACATTTCAGCAAATCACACTATCAAACAGCTGTTCAACCTAGAAGGCCATGAGTCCTCCTTGATCTTTCCCTTCTTCTCCTTCCTTCCGCATTCCTACCCCTCATTTTTTTTAGTCCATTCGAGTAAGTCCTTCAGTCTTTTGTAGTCCACTCACTTTGCTGCATCTCCAAAATCATGCCCTCAGCCCAGAATACAATCCTCTCCTGCCTAGAGGACCACAAATGGCCTAGTTCCTCTTTCACTCCTCTCCAACCCATTTTCCCTGTAACTAGAAGGATTCTTCAGAAATGTAAATCCAAGAATTTCACTCTTCTGCTTAAACCCCTTCAACAACTTCTCACTTCACTAAGAACAAAACCCAAACTCCTTAGCATGGCCCACAGACCCTGCATAATCGGATTCCTACTTACTTTCTAACCTCCACATTCTGGCCAAGGTATGACCAGGACACAAGGTGTCTAAGGCCAGAGAGGCTTAGCACATGTCATTTTTCTTATGTGTCAAACACCGCACCGCACTCTGCTTCTCGCATCTTTGAAATTTCTGTTTAGACCACCTCCTCAAACCTACCCTGACCCCTGTCCCACAATCTAAGCGGGTCACTCCTTAACATCTCTGCAGTGCTTCATAGGTTTTGAACTGTGTGTTGTCTTGTTTCTTTGTCTACTCCTCTAGGCTAATATATTTGCATAAGCAGAGATTATTTTAATCACTACTGTACACTCGATATTTGCATGAAGGAAACATTTAAATATTTGATAAATTAATGGCCAGAACATAAGCAGCTCTCTTGGGGTTTGTATCTAGTTGATGAGGTGAGGAAGGGGAAGCATTAAGTATAGACTATGAAGAAGTTCAGCTGTGCAGAGAATGAAAGGTACAGACGACAGAGGTTAAGGCTGAGTTTGCCTTTTAGATCAGGGAGACCTGGAATGTCTTTCTGAAAGAGAAGGACCAGAAGAGATTGAATACAGGGTGTGTGTCTGCACATGTGCATAACCGAAGGAAAGAATATGATAAAGTCAGAGGAGAGAGGGTCCAAAAACATGGAGACACAGAGCTTTTCTCAAGAGGAAGGATGACATAGCCTCCAGACAGAATGAGGGAGGTCAGGGCAGCCTAGTGCAAGCTCAATGAAGAGGATTGGTTATCTAAAGGCATTCCACAAATGCCCCTCCTCTGTGTCCCCATGGAAGTCTCTGCATACCTACCTCACCACACCCAGCACATCGTGTAGCGATTTTCTCACATGTCTCTCTCCCACTCCGCCATCAGTACTTGATCCCACAGTACGAGATCGTGACGTGAATAAGTCCATGACCCCTGCAGCTGTACTGCCACCTGAGCTGGACATGCCACCGCCTATGCCTCGGTGGTCACCTTCACCCCCAGCCTTGTGTGGCAGCACACTTCACTGTGCTATAGCTCACCTTCCTTCAAACACGGGGTGCTCCGCAGTTCCTGCCCCAGGGGACTTGTGAGAATTGAATGGAGAGGGCTTAGCCTACCGCTATCATCTATTAAGCACTCAATAAAAATGAGCTGTCATCTCACTGACATAACAGCTTCTCTTTCTCCTCTGAGGAGAAGTTGAGCTGTTCTGCAGAGAGACATGGAGTAGGCAATGGGGTAGAAAGCCTGAGATTGGTAGTTTATAAATGATACTCATGGAAAATAAGAGAGAGGGGCAAAAGTAAGTAAATGATCGCCCGACCATGCTGTGAGCCCCTGGAAGACTGGAAGCCATGAAAGCATGGCGGTACCAACCCCCGTCACTCTGATCTTTCAGCTGTGCTCAGGAGCCTATGTACACAAACGCCAACGCAAACAACTGCTCTTGGGCTGAGGTTGAGGTAATAAGAGGAAACAGAAAGTGGGAAAGGAAGTTAAAGGGAAGGGATCATTTGTTCATTCCTTTAAGAAATACTACCTGAGTACGTTCTATGTGCCAGGACCTGGATTATTAGTTTGTACTGGACAGAAAGGAGGCAGAGTCAGAAGGAGACTTATCAATCATAAGAAAAGGGAGGGGTCAATATTCAAAATATCAGGGTGTCTGAAGCAAGGAGACAGTTGCCAATTAGGTAAAAGAAAAAGAATTGCAAAAATGGATTTAAAAAACACTAAAAATTTTATGACAATGGTATCTCTGGTAAAGGGGGGTTTTGGCCCTTCTTTATACTTTTAAAAATATTCCAACTTTTCTATCATACATACTTTTTCATAATTAAAAAAAAACTTTACTAAATAGGAAGAACAAGAATAGAGGAGTAGGAAAGATAACTATCAATCAGACAAGTAAGATATTGCAACTTACGATACTGGGTAGAGCAACCCTGGCTGGTAATGGCTGGGCCCAAACAAGTGCAGGGGAGGTAAGGAAGATGTTACTTGAGACTGTGACAGACAGTGAGAGAAGGGAACTGGACAGACAGTCCACCTGGACACTGGAGGCTGTATCACATATTGGTCAAGAGCAAGAATTCTGGGGGCGCCTGGGAGGCTCAGTCAGTTAAGCATCTGACTTCAGCTCAGGTCATGATCTCACAGTTCATAGGTTTCAGCCCCATATTGGGCTCCACGAGGACAGTGTGGAGCCTGCTTGGGATTCTTTCTCTGCCCCTCTCCCACTCTCTCTCTCAAAAATAAATGAATAAACTTAAAAAAAAAAAAAGATCAAGAATTCTGGTGTCAGACCCACCTGCGCTTGAATCTCCGTTCTGCCACTCAGTAGCCTGCAAGGCTTTCCCTTGTCTGTACCTTAACTGACAGGGTTGTCAGGAGAGTTAGATAGAGTTTGCCATGCAAAACCAATCCTTCCCTCGTGTTATCCCAGTGCACCTTCCTTACAGCTGTAACTGAAGACTGCCTTGTGTGTGAGATAGCTGAGAATATCTGTATCTCCTCACTGAATTATCAAGGGCAGGCACCTATCTCAGTGCCTGCACAGAGTAGATTCCCAGCTAATAGTGAACTCTGTGAAAATTATACCATAATTAAGGTTTTTTTCACTAAGATCATGGAATAATAATCTCATTTCCCTACATTTATACTGACATTTTTCAAGGAACTTTTAGAAATGTGTTCACCAGACCTCCCTTTATTCAAAGGTATTATTCCATTCCCTCAAATTTAAATGTGACTTTCCTTACCCAAAAGTTCTTTTGGTTCATCTGTTTATACCAACAATCACTCTTACAGATTCACTGTTTGGGGTGGTTAGACATTTCAAGCTTATTACTCCTAAAAAATTATAATTTTTATAACTTATAAAAATTATGTCCTCTCTTCCCTCAATTGTTTACTTTGAGAATTTTCAAGCCTACCCAGAACTGTAGGAACAGTAAAGTGACCACACAAAAACTCTTCGCCCAACTTCACCAACGTCAACATCTGTTGCATTAGCCTTCTCTCTCTCCCCACAAACCTTTTGAAGGTAGCAAAGCAATATGCTCGGGTTTAAATTTCACAGTCAGTTCTGCAAACACTGGTCTACACAGAACACACCTGCCAATGGCTTGGTCGTGCAGCCCTGTCATGAGTAAGCTCCTCCATTTCCCAACCAACTCTAGAGTGGCTCATCTGGTTTTATTTTATTTTTTAATTTTTTTTTCTAACATTTATTTATTTTTGAGACAGAGAGACAGAGAGACAGAGCATGAATGGGGGAGGGTCAGAGAGAGAGGGAGACACAGAATCTGAAACAGGCTCCAGGCTCTGAACTGTCAGCACAGAGCCCGACGCAGGGCTCGAACTCACAGACCGTGAGATCATGACCTGAGGCGAAGTGCGACGCTTAGCCGACTGAGCCACCCAGGCGCTCCAGAGTGGCTCATCTGATTTTACAGGGCTCCTTCTTTGGCCCTTGTCCTCTCCCTAACATATTCTCTCACTCCTCCAGACCTTGAACTTCTTATCTTCAAAGAAGAACTATCCCTTCTGTACCCTACACATAGAGTTCTTAGTTCAGCACATTTATTTTTCTTTCTCTGGATTTATACTGTGTCCATTTGTGAATCTTGACTTATCCCTCCATCTTCTTTGAAGTCATGGTAACAAGAATTTAAATTTGCTCTACTGACTTGCAGTTATTTCTATAGTCATCTACTAAATTGATTCCAGAAACCCCAATCACTTCAAATTCTCACTCCTACCACCCAATTTCCATTTTGAGTGTGGCTGACATCTCTTTTCTTTTGTTTATGACTCATTCTTCACTCTATCAATTAATCTTATGCTATAGCACTAGCCAGACAAATCACTATTAAGTTCATATAGAATGGGTATGTTTTGGGAAAAATAATATGCAGTATCAGGGAATAGGAGGCAACAGAAAAGGGAGAATAGAATCTAAAGATAATGAGTAAGCAATTCAGCAATAAGCCATTTCTTTTACTGTTTTTCCTTAGCCACAGTTCTAATTTCCACAAGGTTAACACACTGGAAAAAAAATTCCTCTGGATCTGCGCAAACTATGGTATGCAGGGTTAGAAAATGACTCTTTAAAAGTTATGCCTCTTAACAGAGTACTCAAGGTATCACTCTTAATATGCAGTGTCCTGTAGTCAAGTTTGATCAGGAATAAGTTTAGACAATCACAAAATTAAAACAGTTCCTTGCAAACCCTTCTTCATATTAGGAAAATGTAAGAAATCTAAATAATATTGGGTAGCAGATACTGAGCCCTGAAACCAGGACACATATAATGGTAGAGGGAAGGGCAGGAACAGAATAAAGTGGGAACAAAGTTAGAGTGGATGATTTCTACTACCTTCTGATATTTCAGAAAGAACGGCTTCAGTGAGAGGTCAACAGGAAAAAGATATAAGACATCTCAGACTACCATATAACCCAGGATCAATGTGATGGAAAGTTTCCCCAACTTTAATTAATCCCCAATGAATTAATAGTAATATAATTAGAAAATTTATGGATTTTTCAGACTTCTAAATGTACATGCAAGTTATATATTTTCAAGCATTTCTATTATCATTTAAACTAATCCATTCAACAATACTTGCTAAATAAAAGATTAAGATAAAACTGTGCACCTTGATTAATCAAAATATTGGACTGTAAGAGTGACCCTAAGCAATCAGTTGCCCTGTCATGCAATGTAGTCCAAGAATAACTTACCGCCATTCTTTGTTTCTCTCCACCACTGAGGACATCCATCCAATCCTGAACACTGTCCCAGCCTCCTTCACGTTCAAGGATATGACCCAACTGGACATTATCTAAGTATTCCTTTAGTACCTTTCAGCAAAATGATTAAAGATTAAATCACACTTAATGTAAACCAACATTCTCTAGCTTGCTTTATTTTTTAAACTAGAATTGCTGTAATTCTACTGCCAATATTACTTAAAGGGGCACATTTCACAAAAGAATGTGGCACAAAGATAGCCCTAAATCCTTTACTTCCTATCTATGCTAACTTTGACATATGTGGTAGCTTAAAGAGAATAACACTATTGCATATAATTAAAAGACAAGGGCAATGAAAAAAAAAAGTAATAGTTTAAAGACAAGGTTAAATTCACCAAACCATATTTAAGCAAAGTAGTTAACATCTTACCTCAACTTGGAAAGTTATAATTAATGACAGGGTTTTAGAAGGCTTTTCAGGCTAGGATAAACTACCTGGCAGTTAAAATGCTTAACTGATTAAGATAAAGAATCTGATATGGAGGAATTCCAGTAGGTCTAGTCCATAAGCATTTCCTTACTAGGTCAGATATCCCCTTCCTTTTCTGATCTTCTCTTCCATCGGGATATATCACTTGGTCTCGAAGTGTTCCAAGGGTCATATAAGGTCTCTGATAGTGGCAGAGAAAAATCATTATAAGTGAATTCTTTAAAAATAAATGAAAAGATCTTTAAATCAAAGATTACAGAATAAACAAGGTCTTACCTGAGGAACATAGAATAACTTTCCTCTCTCAGGTTTAGTTAGACGTCCTCCAAAAAGAGGCCATAACTATAAAGGGAAAAGGAAGGGGGAGAGGAGCAATTATAAATTTCACCATGTAGTAGATTGTATGGCAAAACAAGACTACAATATCTTGAGGCCAATTTGTACTTACTTCGCCAAGAACACGGAAAAGTGAGCTCTTCCCACAGCCATTTGGACCACAAATTAAAACATTGGCCCCAGATCGAACCTGAAAATCAGTCCATGAATTAATAGGGAATATATACTCAGTGAACATTTCTTTTGAGTCAATTTGTTCTTTGCTAAGGATAAGCTTTCTAGTTTGTCTATAAATGTGATAATAGGTAGAAGCAGCGGAGGGTTTGGTTGACCTCTCATTTTTGTTTACTGTCAATATTTACTCACTTTTTTCATTTAAAAGTCAATGACTGCAGCTTATAAATTTTGAGAATTCTTGAAAACAAGTATGTGTGTATATGTTTTTAAAAAAGCAATCATACTATGTATGTTCTATATGTTATTATTTAATAATATATCACAAATATTCTAAGTCAGTATACTCAGATTCCTCCCATTCTATTTTTAAATACCTACAGTGTATTCCATTCTAAGAATGCACCCTGATTTATTTAACTACCTCCTTTTTGTTAGGTCTTTTGCATTTTGCTTTGCTCTTTTAGATAATACTGCAATGAACTGGAATCAGTGAGTGAATTTATGCATTGGTGAGAAATGTTTCTATACAGATCAGATTCTTAGAAGTGTATACGCATTATTAATATTTACAAGTGCCACCAAATGGCTCTGCAATGATGTAAAGTTAAATGAAAAAAACGTAATCAAGAGTGGTTAAGTTCTGAGCTTATGGTCTCATAAAAGTGTTAATCAACCCTGTGAAGAATCAGAAACCTGGGTTAGAATTTCAGCTCACAACATTACAGAGCAATGTATCACAGCAGGAAAGGAGACAACAAAGGTATGAGTTACTCTAGCTGTGGAACCTGCCTTTGACAAATTTTTTTAACTGTTGAGGCCTTATGTTCTTATTACTTAATTGAATGAATACTTATAGAATGCTCAGTGTCAGGTTCTGCTTTAGGTAATGGAGCTATACTAATGAATAAAAAACAAAACAAACAAAACCTGCCTGTACCAGTTTACATTCTAGTGGGAGAGACATAAAATAAAGAATACACACAATAAATGAGTAAACTAAATAGTACCTTAGAAAATAAGTGCTATGGAAAAAAATATATACCAAGGCAAGGAAATTTGGAAGCGGTTAGGGGAGGTTACGTTTTTAAGGTGGCCAGACCAGGACTCATTGGAAATGACAAGTGGGCAACTTTGAAAGGAGTAAATTAGTTTATCTAGAGGAAGACTGCTATAGCCTAACCCTACCCACAAAAAGCTGGTTCAAAGGCACTGAAGCAGGAATGTACGTATCCTTGTCAAAAAACAGAAAAGAGGTTGAGAAAACTGAGAGGGAGGAAGGAGTAGTAGGAAAAGAGCTGAGAGAAGTAAGAGGTTGGTGGAAAGCAGTGCAGGCAAATCCTACAGGGCACTGGGAGCCACTGAAAGGACTGCCTTTTACTCTGATGAAACACAGAGCCATCAGCATTAGCCACAACAGCCAAAGGTGGCAGCAACCCAGAAGGATGAAGGGATAAACAAAATGTAGACTATACGTACAATGGAATAGGATTCAGCCTTGAAAAGGACGGACATTCTGACATGTGCTACAACATGGATGAAACTTCAAGAAATAAGCTAGACACAAAAGGACAACTGCTGTATGATTCCACTTATATGAGGTCCCTAGAATAGTCATATCCGTAAAGTAGAATAGTAGTTACCAGGGGTTGGGGAGAGTGGGAAATCAGGAATTATTGTTTAATGGGTCCAGAGTTTCTGTTGGTTACGATAAAAATTTGTGGAGATGGTCAGTGGTGATGGCTGCACAACACTGTAAATGAACTTAACGGCACTGAACTGTTTACAAAAAAATGGTTAAAAGAGTCAATTTCACGTTATGTGCATTTTGCCACAATAAAAAAATTTAATGGTAGAAAGGGATAAATTGTACGTTATGTATATTTTACCACAGTAACAAAAGAATGAGCTTCTTTCTAAAAATGGTTGAGAATGACTAGCCTACCACATAACTGATCTACAATAAAACACCACATCTTATGTACTTCAGTGTTAGAGAATGAACTATACTGAATGATTTTTCCAGAAAAATGAACTATCCCATTTTCCGAGAAGTTATTTTTAAAGAATCTTTTTGATGGACTTCCTAAGGAATTACCTATTACCTTTTCCTGTGAAACTGAATATAGTGAATATTTCTGATTATATATAATAATTTTACTTTACTATAATGGTGATTCCTTAGGAGCTCCTAAAGTTCAGGGCTGTTAATTAAATGGTTCCCCACTACTACGCTTTGAGTCATATCAATCATATAGACCTTCTTCTGTTCCTAACTGTTCATTGTGGTTTTCACTGATATCCAACACTTCTCCACTCTATTTGGTGCAATATGCCAGGAAATCCAAAAACCAAATTTATAATGACATGTAAAAATAATAATTAGACTTACAGACATCTGTAAGCACTCTCTTATGCTCAAATGTCTTGGATTCAGCCATAACTTTACCCCCATGGCTTTTGGTAATGGTGGGCAAACTTCCGATTATGACTCAGTCATGATAAGCCAGCGATAATTTTTCCATGGTAAAGATTTATAAAAATGTCCCCCCACCCCAGCTTAAATGAAGACTAAAGCACAAGGGTAACTTTCACTTATGGCCTTTTATAGTTACGAAGTTCTTAATAACACTATAATTACTGAGGTTCCAGGATCGGTTTAAGGGGTCAACAAGTGCTCTGTACCACTGTATTTTTACCAATAAAATATTCCCCCAGATATAAGACTTCATCAAAAACAGTTATACACATAAATATGATTTAAGTAAAAAAGAGAATATACAAAAGTATGCTGCTTATGAAGAGTCACAGGCTTCTTCAAACATTATAAATGTGCCTTACTAAAAAAGTAAAAATCTGAGTAACTTACAAAGTACTATTTTAATGCCTACATTATAATCCACAAGTCTTTCATCTCTGAGGGTCTCTTCAGTCTATATCTGAATGGATACATACATCTGTGGTGGGGGAGTTTATAAAGGAATGAGGGATAAAATCCCCTACCCTAAGGAGGTATATATTATCTTGTCATTAGGTGACCCAAAAGACAAAATAATCATAAAGCATTAAACATTTATTTTTTGGTGGCCAAGTCTGTTTTATTATGCCTCTTTTCAGGAGAAAGGAATCCTTATTTTCAAGTAAGCCAAATGGGTAGAAAATAACTAAAGGTTACAAAGAAGTAAAGGATGTTTATTAAATAAAGGAAAATGACAGAAATAAAGGAGAAAAAGCCAAGTCTAACTTAAAACACCTAACTCAGAGAGAGACAGAAGAGGAATATATTACACTAGGCCCAAAGAGCACAAGTCAAAGAAACAGTTTCCATTGGAAGAGAAAACAAAATAAGAATCAACAGGAGAGATCACAGGTCCTACGAAACATGGTCACAAAGTAAAACACAAGCAGGGGCATAACTAGGGACTCAAAAGACTTTCCAAGTGAAACCAAAATACGAGCAAAAAGTAATGGTCTTTCTGAGACTATAAAAGTGAAGCTATAGGGACTAGCCAGAAGTTTATTAAATCCAAACATAGGGACTTTAAAAAGAAGGGCTTCAGGACTAAAAGGAGAGTGACACCTTTAGCATGATACCCATGTGACAAAGTAGGTAATAACTCAGACAATAATCGGGATCTTTTCTATTCCGTGTATCTGTACGTAAAGATCCCAAATCCATTCTCACTATGCTTAATCAAGTATACATCTGTATTGTTGGTGTAATCTATTTCTGCATCAAGACAAAGTGAGGGAAAGCAGGAGAAAGGGCCAAGAGGATTCTTCACTGGAGAAATCCCATGGCCCTCCTTCACCCTGGTGTAACAAAAATGGGGTTCTGAGCTCTTCTTTATCCCTGAAATCAAGCCAGGTAGGTGGCTACCTACTATGCCAAGGGAGCACACCACAATGACTGGCACACCAAGAATTAAATGAGACACTTCTGGGATACTTGGGAGTCATTCATTATTTACCAATTATATTTACACTTTCCCTATGTATTCTTGTGTTTCCTGGCTTGAAAATAAATATGGTAATATATAATACTCATTGTCAAATAAGTTCAAAGTACTTTGCATAGCTAACATTTTTTATTTTTATAGTTCCTTAAAAAGAAAGTGGGGATGTACTTAAAAAATATACATTACTAAGAGGAACAAAATCGAAGACTTGCTGAAGATTATAACAATTGCAAAACAAATCCAGTAATGATACTTATTTTATCAACTATCAGACATTTCTTTTTTATTATTATTTTAATGTTTATTTATTTTTGAGAGGGAGAGAGAGAGAAAGTGAAGGGCGGGGAGGGGCAGAGAGAGGGAGACACAGAATCTGAAGCAGTTTCCAGGCTCTGAGCTGACAGCTCAGAGCCCAACGCAGGGCTTGAACTCACGAACCATGAGATCATGACCTGAGCCGCAGTCAGACACTTAACCAACTGAGCCACCCAGGGGCCCCAACTATCAGACATTTCTAAAGTGAAAGTAGTTGAAAAGACGCTCCACATAAAACAAATTATAGAAGGCCACTCATGTAGGCATGTGGAGAAGAATTCTAGAGCTGTGCTGTCCAATATGGTAGCCACTAGGTCAGTCACGTGTAGCTATTTAAGATCTAACTTATTGGGGCGCCTGGGTGGCTCAGTCGGTTGGGCGGCCGACTTCGGCTCAGGTCATGATCTCGCGGTCCGTGAGTTCGAGCCCCGCGTCGGGCTCTGTGCTGACAGCTCAGAGCCTGGAGCCTGTTTCGGATTCTGTGTCTCCCTCTCTCTGACCCTCCCCCATTCATGCTCTGTCTCTATCTCAAAAATAAAAGTTAAAAAAAAAAATTAAAAAAAGAAAAAAAAGATCTAACTTATTAAAATTAAATTTTAAGTGTGGCTACTATATTGGACAAAGCAAACATGGCACATTTCCATCACTGCAGACGGTTCAATGGGACAGTGTTGTTCTAGAGAAATGATATCTAGGCCTGGGGAGACAGCCTCCATGATAGGAATTTGTTACTAATCAACAAGATTTTCAGATCTAAACTATTCATAAAGTCGTAACAGACATATAACCTAATAGTTATAGTTCCTCAGGTCTGGGAATGTCTTATAAATCACAAAACTATGCATCTTTGCTTCTTCTTTTTAATGGCATCTGCTATATCCCCATTTGATTAACAGACCACACTGACTCAGCAGCACTATTCACTTGGCATGAGATGTTACTGCAGTGCTACTGTGCTGCTCTTCCATGTTTTCAGTTATAACAAATTCTGTATTTTGTTTGTATAGGTATAGACCCTCCTGCACGGTCAAAACAATACCAAACCATATTTTTTTTTAACTTAGAATAAAATTATATTGCATGCTTAAATATTCATTCCTCACCAGAGATTACAAGTAACTATACCTTCTATCGCTTTCTTGAGACAGACTTCATTTGCAAAAGATTTTTTCATAGTAATATAGGAAACTTTAAAGTTCTGACAATTAAGAAAAATAGATTTCTAAGTGTTTCAAAGACTTACTTTTTAAAACAATTTTGCGGATTCAGAGACTAAGACAAGCCTTACAGTTATTTTAAATATTCAGAAAACAGTTTTCCATTTCACATTCTGAATCTGATCTAAGCTTTTATACAATCATTTAAAAACTTACTTCAAAATTAAGGTCTCGAATCAAGATATCTCCATTTGGCGTTGCTAAAGGAACATGATCAAATCTACAGAGGAAATTGATAAAAAAAATTAAAATCTTACATTAAATACTAAGCAAATGCAGCTAAAAGAGAAGGGCTATTATGCAGTTAGCAAATGTTTATGGTGCTAAAGAACTTTTCAATACATACTTTATAATGTTATCAGCATTGAAGATCTCTCCAGCACCAGGTATCAAGGGAATGACTTCTGTTCCTTCTTCAATACCTTAAGTGGAAAATAAGTATTAAAGCACCACATTATGTCAGCCAAAATTTAAACTATATGGCCCAGTGCATTCATATTTACCCCTTTCCTGTTGTGAGACCATGGTGCGTTCATATTTGCCTTGATTTAAATCCTTTAGTACTTGCATTAATTCTGTAATCCGAGCAGTAAAACTAAAAAAAAACACACACAAGAAAGTCCTAATGAAAACTCCAAAGGTCATCATATCTCTATTATTTTTGTTATTTATTTGAGATGTAACGACATATGACATTGTGTAAGTTCAAAACTTATTCAAACTGAGCCCAAGTTTCCAAAATTATAATTTAGTTTAAATGAAATAACCTAAAAGAAGTCGTCTTATCGTCAGAAAGTATGAGTGCTAATAGTGTATGCATGCTTTATTATGTTTCAGTAGGACAACAGGAACAGGATAAGGGAAGAGGTTTCATAGGATCCCCACCTCAACACATAGTTACTTCTTTTAACAGGTGAGACAAGAAAGTTGTATGCCACTAGAATTTTAAGGAAGTTTCTAGTAGATACTAGACTAGTAGACTAAGGACTAGTACTAGTGCATTCCTTAGACATAGGAAGTATGGACCGAGTTCCTGCTAGAATGAGCTACAATGCCAAGTATAGTTAGCTTCTCCGTCTGAGGAAGGCATTTATTACAAGTATGCCAAAATGCCTGCTACCTTCCTATAAACATGGACAAATACGGAAGATTCCTCTCTTTCCTACTTCAAAAGGGAGAAAAGATGAAGTGTTAATATTAGCTGGAAATCACTGTGGCAATAGAGAGAAATCAAAGCTAACGCCAAGACATTGAGGAAATAAAAATAACATGATGGTCAAAGAGAAAGCAATCTGCATCAAAGAATCAAAAGAGTGAAAATCAAGCAGAAACCTTCCAAAGGAACAGAAGCACCCCATCTACCATGAACCCATAAAGACATGAGAAAAGTTATTAACAAGCAGGAAGAGTGTCCGCATTCTCAAGAGAAACAGACTCCTCATAGCAGTAGACAATCTTCTCTATCTTGCAATGAAGCCCTAAACTGCCATAGAAGATAAGGAAGAAGAAAGAAGAAACATGCGGATGGGTCACAGGTCTGGGAAGGATCCGACGTGATCCAATTTCTTCAGAAGTACTTTTGACATGATGGTGTTTTTTACACCATACCAAGCCCTTTATATTAGAGCTTAAAATACTGAAATATTTAATTCCATTTTATGGTCTAAGAACAATTTCACCTAACAGTATGACCATATTTACAACTGCAGCCACAGACACCACGAAGTGACTTTTTACTTTTTACCCATTAAAATCAACTTCATCTGTGTTTATCCTTTGCTAGGTTGCCAGTAACAAGACCTATGGGGAAAAAAAGTACAGAGGAGGACAAAAAAGTTCAAATGCGAAAATTCTCTTCATTAACTTAATTTTCTGTAAATTAAGAAAAGACTGCCATGACTTAACATTTCCCAACTTATCGAATACTAGTGTCTGTAGAGCAGACAGCTTGAGAACCACTAACCTGGTTGAAGGCTCAAAAGAGCTGTCTTAAGCAAACATGAAAAGTTTACTATCAGAGAAAAATCTTCTTTAAAGGTCCTAAATCAGCTTCCAGGAGTAGGAAACGGGACTTCAGTTGCCCCTTATCTTAACCTCAACTGGGCACAATCATTAAGTATTACACAGTTTTAAAACTTCTCTGCAACTGTTTGTTCATCATTACTAATCTTACTTACCCGGCCAATCTCGTCATCTCACGGCCAGCCAAAACTATCCGACCCAGAGCTTGAGACATTCGCAAAAGCATTCTTCCACTTTGGTAGTAATCCTTAAAAAGAAATAAATATTGGTTTTCACTTATGTTTCTAAGACTAAAAATCAGCTTTTGTTTTTATATTGAAATTTTCCATTTATTATGACAACGGTTACTAATACTTTACCTCTAGAAGTTCTGAATGTGTACTCTTGACATGTCGAGGATGAGACAAATCTAGGAAAGGACGACTGACAACCAGGTAACCGACGACAGTGGCAAGATCTGACACAAAACAGTTAGGATTGAAACATTAATAACACTTCACTTTTTCCACAAATCTCATTCCACTATCCATTTTAAAGCATACTTACATTTGGCAATTATGCTATCAATGAAGCCCATAGAAAACCGAAACAAAATGAAATTATGTAGGTGCTCCACCTGGCAGAAGCAAAAACAAAAACATATATATTTTGTACGTATATAAAAATACGAATCTACCCTAAAAATAAAAAAATTATAAGACTTATTCCATGAATATTTAGAGTGCCTACGATCTCTGATTACACTGTACAGCACATTTTCTTGAGCACAGTGCTGATCACAGAGTAGATGCCACACAAATACTCTATGAAACCATTTTTATGCAAACAGAATGGAAATCACATATAAATGATAATGTGGTATTATTTGCACATAATATTGTATTCAGAATATGGTCAGATACATATATGCTGAAAATGATCAATAACTAAAACAACAACAACAAAACAGAAGGATGAGCTAATTTAGGTAAAACACTAGCTGCTTAGATTGGCACACAGTGCTTTGCTTTAGTTGGAGACATCTGGTCTATGCTTTCTCTAAGAATCATATTACACTCTATCTGAACCAAGTGCTAATGTAATCAATGCTGCGCAGCCCTAGTCTGTAGCTTTAATCTCAGTTAAATGCAGTACCTTAAAATAACAAATCTAAAAATGTTTTGTATTCTGCCTTTTTATCAGATTATTCAAGGCCCTGCATGATCTGGCACTGGGCTCTATCCTAAATTTAATCTAAGCTGCTCCTCCTCTCTTAGTTCCAGAAATACTGGTTCCTCAAACGTGTTCCTGTCTTAAGGCTTTCCTTCTGTTGTTCTCTTGGCCAGGAATACCATCTTCCTTGATATTTCTATTCTGTGACTAACTTGCTCACTCCATGCACGTCAGGGTGGCTTACTCTTACTACCTCTTGTGAAAGTACAATGACTGGAACGTTTATTCACCAAATGCCATGTGTTATATGCTATGCTCAATGCTGGAGATACAACAGTGAATAAAACAGACAAGGTCCCTGAGCTCATGGAGTTTACATCCTCATGAAAGAGACAAACTAGAAAACAAATAAGATAAATATAAATTGCAATATATGCTTTTAAAGAAACAGATCGTTAAATCGGGAAGGCCATTTCACATAGACTAACCAGAGAAGGCAAGGGCACAATAAGCTGTTAACTTTGGGGCTAAAATCTAAGGATAAGAATAAGCAAGCCATGTAAAGAGTGAGCTGGTGAACAGCAGCAGTTCCCTGGAAAATTACCCTAAATGCATTTTATCGGTAAGCACTATCAAAGTTCAGTCACGTTAAATATAAGCAAGGCAAAAATCCAATTTCTGAAATAAGGAATTTAAAAGGAGTTTCCTTAACCTTTTTAAATCACTTCAAATATACACTTAATTTCACAAACTTCCACTTAAATGTAAGCTCCTTACAGGCAGGATTTTGTATGTCACGTCCACAATATTACCAGCACCTGGAACAAGCATGGGCACCTAGATGGCACTCAGTATCTTTTAAATGAATGAATAAAATTTCTTGAATTCACATTTTCCAAATGGCAAGAAAAGAACTGATGTATGTACAGTTTTCACAAGAAACAATGTTTGGAACCCTAAATCAAGGGTCAACCAACCATATGGCCCAAAGTACAAATGCAGCCTGCCACATATTTTTGTAAATAAAGTATTATTGGAACACAGTCACACCCACTCATTTACAGAGTGTAGAGTTACTTTTGAAGGGCAGAGCTGAATAGGTACAACACAGACCATACGGTCTAAGAAGCCTAAGCTACAGATCTACTATCTTGTCTTTTACAGAAACAGTTTGCCGACCCCAATTCTAAATAATAATCATCATAATAATATCTTCAAGAATGCTACAGAAACCAAAGAATTTATCTCTAAATAAGACGCCTGTGCATCTCTAAAAATACACTGACAATTATTTTAATAAATAAATAATGTTTGTAACGGGAGGCTTAATACACTAATAGGATAGTTTTTATTCTTATATTTTTTATGAAAATACAGCATAAAAATACTTCATAGCTGTTTAAAAATGAATAGCTTAAGGATTAAAGATATATACCTATAGATTAAAGATATATACCTATAGATACAGATAATCACGGGCCAAAAATAATCTTTCCATAAATACACGAGCCTCAAGCATGTTATCTTACCAGTTTTCGGAAGACTGAGTGGATTGTCTGCTTTTCTCTCTTATTTCCATTGTAAAAGGCAATTTCTTCACTATTAAAGAAAATAATTTAGTGATTAATTTTAATATTATCTATGCCTGAAAAACAACTGAAATAGAGTATTTGATGACTGAATATTTTATTGATATGGACATTTAGGGGGTGCCTGGGTGGCTCAGCAGGTTAAGCATATGACTTCGGCTCAGGTCATGATCTCCTCACGGTTTGTGGGTTCGAGACCCGCGTTGGGCTCTATGCTGATGGCTCAGAGCCTGGAGCCTGCTTCAGATTCTGTAGCTCCCTCTCTCTAGCCCTTCCCCACTCATGCTCTGTCTCTGTCTCTCAAATATAAATAAACATTAAAAAAAAACTTCAGTGGACACTTAAGACTATAGGCTTAATGGGTGTGTCTTGCCACAGTTCTGTGCTGGAGATCCTGCCCCAAGCTCAGCTGACCAGAGAGCACAGGAACACACACCTAACCGGATCACAGACTGAACTGCAGCCATATGTTGCATATGCCACCTGTAGCCTGGTTGGAAAAGATGTGCCGGGTGAGTCCTCAGAAATTTAATTAATTTCTTTAATAAAAAATAAGAAGGAAGCTGCTATGATATATAGGAAAGCAGGGCTGGGACAGCCATTATAGATGACAAATGGAGTACAGACCCTACACACAGGAGGGAGAGGATAAATAACAGGTAGAAGAAGCTACTGAGCGATGCCATGACATGCAGCCTTTGAAAGACTGAAAAGCAAACCAACTCCAAATGATTTCACAGTGCCAGCTTCCAGGAGGCCCAGCTGAACAGTCATTCTTATTCTGGGAACCCCACCATTTCCTCACAACAACTCTCCTTTTCTTGAGCTGGACTGAATGGGTCCATAAGGGCCACAAGAATCTTGACTAGAAGAAAAAGGGCATTCTTACGGATGAAGAAAGGTTCAGTGCAGTTAAGAAAATCTGTTATCATACAGCTAGCAAGTCAAGCAGATAAGATTGTAAACCATACCTGACCCTCAAGTCTAGTCTTCCCATACATCAGTATGATGTAAACATTCCCCGAAAAGTAGCTCTTACAGCAGAGAAAAGTAAAGATTTACATAGGAGTCTAGAGGGCAGAGTTGAAAAGCCTTCAATAAACACCCAATATTTCCTTAAAATCTCTTTTTCCCTTAAAAATTTATGTGAATTGCATATTCTACTCCAAAATGTACCTGCATTTTTCCCATTATAAAAACAAGGTAGCTCTTGCCTCAGCCCCTTCAAGTAAAATTAACTTCGTATAAAAATGAATCACGTTTGACCTGTGTTTCACCATTTCCTTGACACAATCATATCGAGCCCCAGGGTATCAGAGTTCCAGTTTAAAAACAATTCTATACCTATAATTAGTTTCTCGCTTCCTTCTACCTCCTCTGCACATTTAAGCCCATGGAGGAAGATAAAGTGAACATTCCACTGAGTCATTTTAGCCCCAATCTAAAACCTGAAAGGGCAAAAACATCCTAGAATACTATGGCTGGGCATCTACCATTAATTCTCTTCCACATCCTCTTCCTAAGAGAACTCCAATTTTCTTAGTTATCTATCTACAAGGAATGAGTTCCATTTGGTCTCAGGCAATCACTTTACTGTGACTGCTTCAAACATGGGTAAGTGATAATTCTGGTCAATGAGAGGTGAAACAAAGTCAGCCATGGGACTTCCGGGAAAGTTTTCCTGCTCTCGTGAAGAGATGGCCTGATTTCTGGACTTTTTACAGGGGAGGAGTGCTGGTGACATCTGGAACTGCTTCGCCATCTTGTAATCACAAGAAAACTTAAGCTGAGGAAAAGAGGAATGTATAAAGGAGGGCTGAGCCAAGAGAACATAAAAGAAGCCAGAGCCCTGATCATGCTGTGCCTGGAACAGGCATCTTATGAGTTCTTATGTCAAGTAGTAAATGTCCTTATTGTTACAGCCACCTGAATCAGGGTTTTCTGTTTCTTGTAAAAGAAAGCATTCTAGCTGATACCATCTTCCATTCACTTGGTAAATCACCTCTCTACTCAACCAATCATCTATTCCTCAGCCTCCCTACGGCACAAAATTCTATTTAACATTGGTACCATTTTAGCAATGCAAGGAAATAAAGGAAGAGGGAATTATTAAAAGAGTAATATTTTAAAAATATTTTTTAAGTTTATTTATTTATTTTGAGAGAGAGAGAGAGAGAGAGAGAGAGAGAGAGAGAAAGAGGAAGCAGAGGAGGGGCAGAGAAAGAGAGGGACAAAGAGAGAATCCCAAGCAGGCTCCACACTGTCAGCGCAGAGCCTGACCAGGGCTCAAGCCCACGAACCGTGAGATCATAACCTGAACTGAAGTCAAGAGTCAGACGTTTAACCAACTGAGCCACCCAGGTGCCCCTAAAAAAAGTATTCTGAATAAGTCTGTAAATGCTTATGGGGTACTAAATAAAGATCAGGATTCTCAAAATGAGGTAAGGTTGACAGATTAATATATACATACATTAATACATGAGAAAATTTACTGAGTACAAACTACATATCAAAACCTGTGCTGGAAGCTTTGTATATATTTCATATTTAATCCTCACAACAGCCCTATATATCTATCATAAACAAGAAAAGTGAAGCTATAACTAACTTGCCAAAAGTTGTATAATATATAACTGGTAAATGGAGGAGGCAGATTTTGAAACTAGTCAGGCTGGCTCCAAAGCCTAATACTTTTTCTTCCTATTTTGGAAACTATCTGGAAAATAGGAAAATAGAGACAGATGCAGGAAGACTGAATTACTAAGAATTCCAAACAGTCTCAAAAGTATTTGTGGATAAGCTGAGATAGAATTTTCCTTGAAGAAGTATTGTAAGTAAATCAGAATTTGAATTATATTTTGAGCATGTTTAAAGTGAAATGAACAGAAAATTAGTCAATAAAAGATATGAAGAGGTGAACCAAGGATACTACACAGTTAAGAAAAACAATTAGAAATGTGGAAGATTACTCTTGTATAAAACTGATTATCTTTCATAATGTATATTTTCAAAAGAGGGAAATTCACAAACACAATTTTAGTAACACTGTCTACCACACTTTTTGGAATTAACTTACATGACATCAATATTCATAAAAACACATTTTTAATACCGCTAAATTCCTTCATTTTTTAATGATTATTTTTTAATGTTTGTTTATTTTTGAGAGAGGGAGCGGGAGCAGAGGAAGGGCAGAAAGAGAGGGGGACAGAGATCTAAAGCAGCCTCTGTGCTGACAGCACAGAGCCTGATGTGGGACTCGAACTCACGAACCATGAGATCATGACCTGAGCCAAAGTCGGACGCTTAACTGACTGGGTCACCCAGGTGCCCCACAGCTAAATTCCTTTAATACATTGCTCCTTACCTGTTGGTGATGAGCCGGGAATTGACGTATCTATACTCTCCCTCATACTTTTGCTCAGTTATTGTCATCTTACCAACAGGTCTTCTAAGTCGAGTTAGGAATAGCCCGGAAACAATCAAGTAGGCCATCATACTTGCTGGGCCCTATTATTATTGGAAGAGAGAATATACAAAGTTTAAGGATATCATAATACATTCACCGGATGCAACATGTACAATTTCTATAATTAGCTCCAGTGGCTTTGAGAAAAACTGCTCTTTTGGTTAATTTTTTCCCCTTAACTCTTTTTTGAGAAAGGACACACTGGGCATTTCATCCTTTTAACTACTCATCAACTCTTCCTCCAACACTGTACGCTCTCCTGAATTTGTTCACCCAAAAATTCCTAATTGCAGTCTACACTCTTCCTATAGCATCTAAAACTCTTCTGATGAAACTCTTCCTGATATTCCCTTAAGATTCCACAGAAAGTCTCAGACCTCTTTTTTTTGCCTTCTCCTGGAATGTTAATATTCCCTGAGGTTTCTTCCTTAGACCTCTTCTCCCAAATTTTTATCTCTACCCCCATCACTCTTAAGAATCCAAGACAGTATCTCCAAGTAAGTACCATACACTTAACACCTCACTACTCTGTAGGGCCTCAAGCAAAGTCCCCCAAGCCAGCTCTAATTGCCCTTCCCTCTACATCTTGCCTGCAGCTGCCACAGCTTGTAACTTGGTGAGTCACCACATCACCCACTGACCAACCCAAGGGAGAAGCTTTAAGCTCACCTCTCCAAGTTCATCACAGGTACTCCCTCACTCCCACCTATATCGTATGTTCCGCCATGCTGAAAAAACAACTTCCTGAACACGCCATTCAATGAAGTTGTTCTTATGCCTGGCAAACCTGACATATCTAATGGATGCCTACTTATCCTCCTCAGAGCAGCTCAAATATCACCTCCAATTCTTCCGGACACTAAAGATTTTATTCAAACTTCTGTTACTGAACTTAGCACTCGACCTTATAATAATCTGAATATCTATTCTTTTATTAGATTGTAAACCTTCTTCAGCAGGAACTGTGTCTTATTCATCTTTTTATCCTTACCACCTAACACAAGATGTGTGGACTATAATGTGTATTCAATTTTTTTTTTAATTAAATATGATTGATTCAATGCAGTTCAACAATTACTGCAAGAACGGGCAAAGGAAAGAACTAAAACATAGTTTCTACCTTTGAGAATCAGAATTGGATAACAGGGATACATGGAAAGATTATTTAAGTATAAAAATGTACTAAGTACCATAAAAATATTGGAGCACACAGATGAGAGGCATTAGGCCTATTCACTTGCTTATAGTAAAAACAAACTAGAAGAATGATTAAACTTGGATCACAGGGTAGCAAAAAGTTAGTAAGGTAGATAAGAGAATTCAAATAAAAAACTACTTTCCCAGTATTCTGGAAAAAAAGCTAAATCCACTATAGAAATCACATATTCTCAACTACAAAATGTGTACACATACACGTGCACATATATATATACAATGGCCACGTTATTACATGGTTGTGTGATAAATATGTAACAATAATGTATTAAATGCCTAAAGTAATACTTCAATGAGAATACTCAGAGAAAATCTAAAGGTCATTCTTACCAACACAAGTATCAGAAAGACAGGGTAATAAGGCTCATGAGATAGTCAACCATTTACATTTTTATAAAATTATATATGATGTAATAAACAGTTATAGCCACTCTAAAGGTATTTCTGACATTTTAACATTCAAGTTTCATATTAAAATGGCTGCCTCCAAATCTCTTCTTATTTAGCCATTACTTTACAACAGTAAGTACATGTATGTCATTGTTAAAGCACTTCCGGTTATAAATGCCACAGAAACTTTCCAAGTATCTGCCTTAAGGAAAATTAAAACACCAAATTACAATACTTTCTAAGTCTCTAGTACAGTATGAGTTTATAAACTAGACTTTATTAGGTACATGTCATAAAAGCACATTCTTTGAGATATATAAAAACTCCTACAAACACTCCAGCTATTTACAACACCATATTAGAGCAATTTAAAAGAGATTAAACTCACCTGAGCTCCTATTGCACTTGTTAACTTGAAGATATACAAAACTATGTCTAAAAATGGCTGTAACGTAAATATTAGAAGGTAAGGAATTAAAAAGAACTGGAATGCATAGATATATAGCTAACACAACAAATATAAAATACTATTCAACATTTAAAATTTTTTTTTTTCCAACGTTTATTTATTTTTGGGACAGAGAGAGACAGAGCATGAACGGGGGAGGGGCAGAGAGAGAGGGAGACACAGAATCGGAAGCAGGCTCCAGGCTCTGAGCCATCAGCCCAGAGCCTGACGCGGGGCTCGAACTCCCGGACCGCGAGATCGTGACCTGGCTGAAGTCGGACGCTTAACCGACTGTGCCACCCAGGTGCCCCGAAATACTATTCAACATTTAACACATACTTGTCAACATGCAGAGTTCCCACTATATATAATGTACTATAACAGTATATAGATCAACAAATACATAAAAGAAACAGTTCTTAAAAACTTAAAATAGAGACAGCATGACCAATGTCTACTGACCATCAAGTGGGAAAAACATGTATCACCTTCCAACAACCAAGGAAGCTCTACTGTGATAATGAACCATGAGTAACTCAGTAGTTTCTCAATGTAGTGTAAAGACACTGAATACAAGGACCTAAGATGGAACCCCAAATCTAGTACCACCTTTTCTGGTTTCTATATGTCTGCACCTATAAAACAAAAGGCTCTTTCTACTTGTAATATTGTTTAATTCTATTACTTTATCAAAACATCCATGTGTTGAAATAATTGAATGAACCTATAATTTTCTGATAGTTTAAAAAAAGAAAATAAAGAAACTTACCTTACTAAGATTTGAATACAGATCAACTACACTGTTACAAAACTTTTCTACATCTTGTGTAAGCAGCTGGTCTGGATTGGCTATTCTGTTGTCCAGATTTCCCATTTTATAATATGTGAAAGCTCTATAATAGCAGTAAAAAAATGACATTAAAACAAACAATCACATTTTAGCACATAGTGTAAATTCATAGAAACAGAAAAGTCCAGAGCTGGAAGAGTCCCTAAAGATTGTCCTAACTGATTTTAGAAACAAGGAAGAACATCCAGAGAAGGATGACTTGTCGATTAACGGAAAGGCCCGTAGGAGAGTCTAAATTACTGAGGGCTTTCCCTGTATGCTTCTGGGTCCAAGAGCAATTCCCTTGAAAAACATATTCAATACAAAGGAAAAACCTCTATATCTCAGTATCATAAGCATTTCTATTCGATTTAAGCATTTTTAATACAAAAATAGGTTATCACTTACTGGAGATACTCCTCATAGAGGTATTTAGTTAGTCTTACGCGGAAGCACAGTTTGAGCTCATTTAACCCAAACTTCAAGAAGTTATTAACCAGAGAGATCTGAAACAAACAGATATTACTGGTTTCACTACAGTTCTACTTATAAAATTACAATTTATTTCTCTTTCATTGGGTATGTCCCTAAATCCTATGATTTTTATTACCAACAGTCCAAACTGATGTATTTCAGTTCTGTTTTACTTAGAGTTTACAAAGATACAAAGACAATATGCTAAACCAAATGCAATTGGCTATACTATCGTGATATATTATTAAAACCTAACTTGACACTCAATTTTAGAATATGTTAGTATCATCAATTATGAGAAGCACCTTGCTACTTTTTTTGTAAACAAACAAAAAGCCTAATCTGTCACCTTTGTATCCAATGTAAAGGAGTCCTAACATTTGCATTTATATTTTGTTTCCTACTACAAGCACTGACAACCCTAGACAATGAAATTCTATTTTCATTTGCATTTGTTAAAGAAAAAGTACTTTAAGTTTCACACCAACTAATACCATTTCCAGAGTATTTCTAGAGTCATCTTTATTTCTTTTCCATCATTATATTAAAATTAATAAATTAATTCTTCCACAGTTCCAAACTGATTTACATGAACATTTTCTCAAGAAAACACTGGCCGCCTACTGAATCTCAATCTTTTACTGATATCTATACTACTTATCTCAATTTTTTAAAGGTCTAAAAGCCATGTATGTATATTCCTCAAGCTTTATTAAATCTCTGACATATTTTCTGATTAACTGGATTTTACCATCAAGTTTTTTTCACTGATATATTTATATTAAAATTTTTATAGTGATAATAAAGAACCAAGCTAAGAAAATCACTTATGATTTAAACCAAACACTGACCTTTATTTTTAATAAATAGATAATAAATTCCCATTTTAAACAAACAAACAAATAAATAAATAAATCCAATTTAACTTAAACTACATCAGTGGTTCAAGTTACTATAAATGGCCTAAAGCAATGGTTCTCAACCAGGGTGATTTTGCCACCGCGCCTACCCCCACCCCAGCCTCCATGGAACATATGGCAATGTCCTAGAGACATACTTGGTCATCAAAACTGGGGGAGGGGCACTACTACCATCAAGTGCAATGCTACTAAACATCAGAGATACTCTGGCCTAAAGGTTAAAAAAAAAAAAAATACACATCAATCCAATTTATTTTTCTATCTAGGATAAAGGTTTACATTGAAAGATTCTGCTGTAAGTTACAAAACTAAACTCGGAATAGGAACTTAGTACCATAAATCTTTAAAGTTAAGAAGTACAAACAAATTTCTCCATATGTAAAGATTTTTAAAGAATTACACTTACGAGAGGCATGGCAGCGATGAAGTTGAATAAGTATCTCTTGAAATCTTTCCTGCTACGACCAATGATACCACTGCAAACCACCACATGCAATGCATTAGTTGCAAAAGAAGCAATATTTCACACTAAAAACCCTGTAAAGCTCTAAAATTACTCTTGGAAATTTTTATTGACTCAAAAGAATCAATAAGAAAAAAAGGTGCTGAAAAACATTTTCTTGCAAAAACATGTTTCTAACTTTTGAAATTTAATCATTTTACATAGGCTGCCTGCAAATCCCTCTATAAATGGCAAAATCAAATACGAATAATTTCCTTAGTTCTTTCCTTAGTAAAAATGGCAATTTAAAAAAAGGCTTAAACTGCCACAAAAGGAGCTTAGATGGCAAAACAATTAACTTTATAGAGTCAGGAATGGGTTATTATGGATGAAATTAGCTAATATTTCTTTGTTTTTAAATATTTTAATACCATGATTCTCATTTGTATGAACTAATTGCAGAGACAGACTAATGACAGATCAGCAAACTCACTGCAAAAGGTCAAGAGTAAATATTTTAAGCTTTCGTGGGCAGGAAGGTCTCTGTTCCAACTACTCAATTCTGCAGTTGCAGAAGCAAGAACAGCCAAGAATGAGACTGGCTGTGTCCTAATAAAATTTTCCAAAGCAGATGGCAGTGGGATTTGTCCTGTGGAGGCTTGTTTGCTGACCCCAGGACTAAATGATAAATCAGAAAGTAGATTAGTGGGGTTCCTCAGAGCCTCAGGATGGTTTTGCAGAGGCTTCAGAGGTGTTAACACACTTAAACTAAACCAACTCTTCTTTTATGTTCATTTGTTTTACATATTTATCTGTTCTAAAAATATCCATTAAGAACTTATTCAAAGTAAGGGTTCCACTACTTTTTTGAAAACTATCATATAAGTAAAGGATCTCTGAGTACCTTATGTCTGTGATCTACTAAAATGATAGAACTTCTTTGGTCACACACTCTTTTCTCAAATAGCATTTATTAATATTCAAATATAAGTAAAATATATTTTGAAAAACAATGCACTAAATGATTTAACCTAGCTCCACGGGGACCTGGGTGGCTCAGTCGGTTAAGCATCTGACTCTTGATTTTGGCTTAGGTCATGATCTCAGTTTGTAGAATCAAGCCCAGAGTTGGGTTCCATGCTGACAGCACAGGGTCTGCTTGGGATTCTCTCTCTCTCTGCCCCTCCTCTGCTCTTTCAAAATAACTGAAAAAACAGAACAAAACAAAACCTAGCTCCACACCACAAAAAAATAGTATGGTAATAATTTTATTTTTATGAGGGAATAGGTGAATAATGCCATGTAATGTTAACTGGTCTTTTAGAGCAAAAAAGTTGTATGGTCAAATAAATTTGGAAAATCTGGGCTAAACAAAGCTAGCAAATGTCTTTACAAAAGGTCTTCTCAAAGCTCTTACAGTATGACGTGTTGCACTGAAACTCTTTTGAGACAGTTCTATAGCGTGTAGCATCTCCTCTGTCATACATAGACAGGACATACTTAGGGAAATGCTCCTTTAGACTGATAAAAAATTAATAGTCCAAATTTGATAGAAGTGCTAAACAATTTGTTTTTTAATTTTATGTTGAACTAGAAAAAGCTAAAATAGAATCATATAAAAATGTTTGTAGAAACAAGAAAATTAAAGGGGCGTCTGGGTGGCTTAGTCAGTTAAGCGTCCGACTTCAGCTCAGGTCATGATCTGACCGTTCGTGAGTTCGAGCCCTGCGTCGGGCTCCGTGCTGACAGCTCTGAGCCTGGAGCCTGTTTTGTGTCTCCCTCTCTCTCTGCTCCTCCCCCACTCATGCTCTGTCTCTCTCTCTCTCTCTCTCTCTCTCTCTCAAAAATAAACATTAAAAAAATTTTTTTAAAAGAATATTAAAAACAAGAAGCAATTAAGACAGTACAAAAAGTTTAGAGGTTTAAGTTAAAATGACTTGAACCAAACTTTACATAAAACCAAAGTGCTTTAGCTTTAGCCCAAGCTGTGAAACACACAAGATTATAAAACTTGGTAAAGCACATGCTATCATTCAGCAATGGTTTACCATTGGAGTAGCAGCTATAAATTTAAAAAATGGTTTCTTGAATAAAGCCTTATTTCTGCTTATTATTCCACTGCAAAGGAAAAATAATAATAAAGAATAATTTTACAGTTTATTTACATCATTATTACTTCCAAAACATTTAAGCCTTTTATAAATGATGATTTGGTGATTTTAAAATGCTGCCTGTAGCCTGGGTGAAAATAAAATATATCTTTATGATTCCACTATAGCAGCAACAAGGTATGAAGGATTCTCCTTCAAATCATGGAATTACCAGTCTCTACCTTAAAGAAGGAGTCTGTCCTGTTAAAATGTGCCCATACTCCAAAGCTTTTAGCCACTGCTAACAAATAAACATGTAAGGGATATTAAAATGTACATTACGGACCATCATGAGTCTTTTTGAGACTGTTTTTTTTTTTTTTTAGGAGAAATACATGAATCTAAACCTCCGTGGCAGAGGCAAAAAGGAAAAGACAGATAAACCAATTTACAATGTGGCATTAGTACCGAGTTAGAGGAATGTGTTATTTTTCAAATAAAACTTTCATATTACGAATTCACATTTAAAGATGTTAAATTTAACCAAAGATCAAAGATCTCATACATAGAAGCTCAAAAATATTTATCAAGGAGAAAATTAACAATTAACTTTAAAATGACCATTTCACAATTGATGAATATGGGTTAAGAGTGTAAGGAAGCTCTTTGCACTGTTCTTGCAACTCTTCTGTACGTTTAAATAGTATCAAAATAATATGTTATTTAGAAACCCTTAAGTAGTTTTGTTTTTCATTTTTTTCCTACATCTCAAAACTACATTTTAAAACTGAGTACCCAACAAATTGATTACTCTATCTAACAGAATTATAACCTGGCTTATGACAGATAATAATCTTCCTCCTATCCATCATCACCAAATAATGTACCACCTACTCTTGGCAATGCATTTTCTCCAGGGCATTAAGTCTGTGAGAAAACTAATCAGTGTCTATTCAGTTAAAGTTGGAAATCCATAGTTTATAAGAGTAAATATTATTTTAGATTACAAAACGTGAAATCACAAAATGTAAATAAAAGGGGAAAAAAGTTTACGAAATAAACTACTTTTCCTATACTATACCAAGGTTGTGCAAGGTTATTTATAAATAATATGTAACTTTCTACACAGATAGCTAATAAGTTCATTGTGTATATAACCTGCACATTTTTTGCTGTTAAGTATTTAACAATGCTGTAATTGGTGAGACTGTATTTTTATTAATAGATATGGCATTTAGATAATAAAGTCATCAAAGGAAAAACTATAAATTCTACGATCATGTAAAAGGGTATAAATGTCTTCTCTACGTTATACAAAAGACTCAAATTACTTAGGCACACAGCCCATATAAACAGAACTTAGCAATAAAATTGATCCTCCAAAGCTGATATGCTAGCAGCAATGAATAAACACTTATGTTTTTGACAAACTTCTTAGAATTTTTTAGTGAATTCCTCACTAGAGTACACACACAAAAAAGACCAGACTGTCTGTAAAACACTATTCTGGAAGACCAGACCGTCAATAAGCCCTCAACTTGGCTTCCTTCAGCCCTCACTTTTAAATGTGAATAGAGAGGCAAGAGTGACAGAGTTGCTAACATAAACAACAAAGATGAGAACAAAGGGCCAAGAAGGAAACAGAAACAATGCAGGGAGACAGGGAGAGAGTGAGAGTGACAGTGAGAGAGAAAAGACAGAGAGAGAGAGAGAGAGAGAGAGAGAGAGAGAGAGAGAAAAGGAAGGAAAGAAAGGAAGAAGGGAGGAAAGAAAAAAGGAAAGAAAGTCACACACTTGAAAGAATGACTGCTCTAAAAATGAACATCCATACAAAAAGATAACTCTTGGAAATAAAATTATGACAAATACAGATTCACTGGATGATACAGTAAAAGGAAATTTCCTTGAAAATGTAAGAGATGAAAACAGTAGAGAAATTATAAGAATCAGATGATCAGTCTAGGGTTCCAACACTCAAGTAATAAGGATTCCAGAAAAAAGGGAGAGAAAAAAATTTTTCAGAAGCACAAGACAATATCTCAGAATGCAGAATGAGTTCCTCAAATTGAAAAAAGCTCACCTATGGGGTGCGTGGGTGGCTCAGTCAATTAAGCATCTGGCTGTTGGTTTCAGCTCGGGTCATGATCTCACAGTTTGTGAGTTCGAACCCTGCATCAGGCTCTGTGCTGACAGCGCTTGGGACCTGCTTGGAATTCTCCCTCTCTCTCTGCCCCTTGCCTGCTCGCTCTGTCTCTTTCAAAAATAAATAAATACATTTTAAAGAAAGAAAGAAAAGAACCCACCTAGTGGGACACCTGGGTGGCTCAGTCACTTAAGCATCTGACTAGATCTCAGCTCAGGTCTTGATCTCAGGGTTGTGAGTTCAAGCCCCACCGTTAGACTCTGCGCTGGGCATGAAGCCTACCTGGGGAAGGGAGGGGAGAAAAAGGCCCACCTAGTGCCCAGAACAATGAAAAAAAAAATTCACAGCAATATTCAGTAAAATTCCCAAATACAGCAATACGTGAACAATAAAAAAAATGGTAATAAAAGCTTCCACAGGGACTTAAAATAGATGTACTGCCAAGGAAGGGCAATCTGCACAAGAATGGGCCTCCACACCCAACATGGCAGCTAGACCAGCAGTGTTTAACCATGGCTGCAAATTAGAATCACTGGGATGTTTCAAAAAGTAATGACTAATTGAATCAGAATGTGTAGGGGTGAGCCCAGATATTATTCCTTCTCAAAATTCCCCAGATGATTCAAATCATCCTGCAACCAAGGTTGAGAACTGCCAAGCTCTACAGAAGACAACAAACAGGTGATGTTTTCAAAATTCTAACAAAAAATGAATTCCAAGTTGGAATACATTAATACCTAAATTATCAGTCAAGTTTAAGAGGAGAAGAAAGACTATCAGATCTACAAGGAAGGCCTCAAAAATTTACTTCCCTGGTATCCTTTCTCAGAAAAAGACTGCACCTGCCAAAATAAGAAAGTAAACTAAGGAAGAGGGAGACAAAGGATTCAGAAAACAGGTTATTTAATGCAAAAGAGAAAGATAAAGGAAATTCCCAAGATCATGATACAAGCAAATTCAAAAAGGACTGCTATTTAGTGAGCCTAAAGTGCAATCAATACTGAGTAGAGCAGGAAGACAAGAAATTGACAAGAGGTATGAGGTGCAGTGGAAATAGAGATAAAAATCAAATCCTGGTGTGCAGGACCATATTACAACACTGTAAAGATTTTACAGTTTGTCAAGAAGTCTGAGCCGAATTAGTAAGAAGTAGGCAAAGAACTAAGGCAAACAAAAACTTGTGATTTTTAAATGCCAGGAAAAACAAAAAGTTGTACATAAAAGAAACTACCAAGTGCAGCATGTAGCTCAGCGGTAAACAGTCAAAATCACGTAAACAATAAATTCTGACTTAACAATAAATGAGGTAGAACATGAGAGGGTGAGCACGGGTAGGAGTATAAAAGAGCAAATTCTCATCTTCCAAAGTAGGAAATAAATGCATGTTCTCTAACACTGAAAAATCTAGGACAGTAACGTAAGTTACACTGAAACGCAGACACAGAGATGAAATGGTAAAAACAAAAGAAAAGAAAAGAACTGACTCTGGGAGCGACAGTTAAAGTGGAAGAATGGGGCACAGGACTGGTGTGTTTATGACTAAGTCCAGTTCATGTACTCCTTTTTAAGCTGTTCACGTACTACTCTGATTAAAAGAAAAAGACAGGGGACTGACCACAGGTTTCAGGGAGACTTGTGTCGACTACAAGAGCCCACACAATTACGCATGTTCTAAGACGTGTAGTTGGGGCTTTAGTCCTTTGCAAATGACTTTCTGTATTCTCCTAGAGAGATGAGTCAGAACAAGGGCACAAAGCATTCTTTCTCATCCTATAAATCCTGAGAAGCAAATCAAGAAAGAAAAAAAAAAAAAAAAATCAACCCTTATTTCAAAATTTGGGAACATTAAAAAATTTTAAGTACTGTCATTCAAAATGAACAAATTAATTTAGATTAATTAAGTACTTTAAGAAATTCTCCGATAAAATATTGCACACTAGGAAATAGAATTCCAAGAAAAATATTTTACTCTGATGTTCAAATTGGTATCATAAGGAGTAAAATCTTTATTAAGATAAATGTTAATATCCCAGCTGTTACTGTTTTTAAATTCAAAATGATCAAATGTAGTGATAATATGCAGAAAGACTATATTGAAAAAAACATAATAAAGCACTAACTTCAAAAATTGAAGAAAATGTCTAAGAATTGTTTTCTTCTTTCCAGTAAACATTCTCAATGTGATTCCCTGAAATGCTCTGATCTTTTCCTCCAAATCATCTGATTAATTTCAAATATCCAACTTGGTGACTTTTTTAAACCCCTATTACAGCAATTAATACACTGCCTTTTAATTTATTTGTCCCGAGCCCTGTATAAACTGTCAGCTCTGCAGGGCTTGGTACAGAGTCTCTCCTGCTCACCAATATATCCCTATCACAGAGTAGCATGGTGCCTGGCACATGGGAAACACTCATTTAAGTAAATGAACAAATACATCACCTGAGTTAAATATTTATATGTAATTTAGAATCTATTTCTTGCTTAAGATAATGTTATATAGGAGACAAATTAGTATTTTATACATATAGGAGGAAGGTGAATAGAAAAGTACCTTTCAATGAGTGTCCCATTTTGAATCATCCAAACATCACAGTATGTTCGAGACACCAGCATAACAGCAATAAGTATCAAGTAACCTGTCTAAAATAAACCAGGCACAGTAAATTAAATTAATGCATTTTTAAAGGTTAAAAGAAACATTACTTTGGTGAAGATTTTTGATTTCTAAATTCAAATCTTTATTCTAGCTTTAATACAGTAGCTGACATTTTACCTACAGGTAATTTTTAAATATAATTTTAAAAGAATTTAAAAATACAAATGAAAAAAGCCTTATAAATCATTCAATCTAACTATCATCCAGAATTCAAAAGTGAATCCCAGGCAGGTCAAACGACTTCCCTTCATACAATTAGCCAATAACAGAAGGTAGCAGTAGAACTTAAATTACCTGAGGCACAGTGTATTATGATTGTCCTGTACTGTGAATATACAAGTGTAATAAAGAAAAAGGACAGTAACTGTTAATGTACAGTTAAATAACTAACAAATATTAAAGGCTAAAAGTTTGCCTAATGGAATAAATTTGGTTCAATTTGTTAGAAAAATCTCTAATACTGCCCCTGCCCTCAATTTAGTTATTTACACATAAAATAAGAAATAAAATAAGATTTACATATAAAATAAGAAATAAAAAATAACAAAACAGAGCATAGGAGACAAGTATATTTCCATCGCTTCATGTGATAAGTGGCAGGACAGGAAGGCCTGGGGTGGCAAAAGAGGGTTATGACATTAGGAACAAATCAAACAGACCAAGGAAAACAAAGGAGAGAATGAGGATTATGAGTAAAGAAAAGATGAAGGATTTAACGGGAAACAGAAAATAGATTAAAACCGTATGAATAATGGTATTGCATATCCAGCAGAATTTACCAGTATTAAGCTACTGTAAGCCTCTAAGTAGAACAAAATGTGAAAAAGTGTCCTTTAGGGGACATTACTTAAACAATGCTGTGGAAAACAGATCACCGAGGGGAAAAGATGAGAGACTGAGTGAGGAGTCAACTCTCTCTGCGAGATGAGAGCCTACCCTCCAACCTCCAACACACACACCATTCAAAGCTGACCCCACTTATATCTTCTAAACTGGAAGCATAATGACAGTAACATAGAAGCTCAAGTCAGGGAAGAGGACATGTGGCAGCAGGGACATTTGTTGGATAATGTATTTAAAGTCAAAGATATGGAGTTGAGTGGCAACTGCAACTATTATTTATGTAAATTTTACAAAACAAATAGTCTTTTAAAAAGGTGAAGGTACTCAAAATACAGCACTTTACGTGAAGACGAGGCAGGGAGTCATAAACACAGAATAACGAAGCCACAAGAAAAGACAATGTCAAAGAAAGTCTGTGTAACTGAGCAGTGAAAGCTGCTACCCCAACATCTGCCAGAAAGCAAAGATACCATCTTCCTACACTCTCCACCATCTGAAAGTTAGGTATGCAACTGGCAACAGAAGAATCTCTTCATTTCAATAAACACTATGGGCAGATGTCACTTTAACTGTAATGCTAACTTTCAATTCAGATCTTAAACACAATTTCGATCCTAAATTAATCACTGACATATAAAGGAAACACTAGACAAAGATAGTTTCTTTTTTCCTTCATTTTATGCTCTTGGCTTAATTTTTCCCTGAAATAAGTACCAACCTGACTTGGCTCACTTTAGCAAAATCTGGCAAACTTTGATTACTGACACTCCTGAAGCACCTTTCTACAAAGAAGTCCTTAGAATCACTACTATTCCCATGGTTAATGGGTCTGTGAACATGTCATAAACTAAAGATCTGCACTGATTTAGGCAGTCCTTTACCTCATGATATAGATCAACTTCCATATATTCATATGCAGTATTATCATTTCTCTATTTCCTAAATCAGTTAGTCTCTCTATCCCTACTTCCAATCTCCTGTGATTTCTATGGGAGTTTACTTCACTTTGGTGAACTGGGGTTAAACGTGGATTTTTATATTTCTCAAAGATAGTGTGTAAAATGACTCTGCAGCATGGCTAGGCCTAGACAAAGCTGCGAGGTTGGCCAATTTAGGCCCTTCTTATCTTCCTTACTAATTCCCGGAGACCCATCCAATGTCTCACATTCATTTTACGCTCAGCAAACCCTTGCTAAAAGGTCAAATAAGTACTGAACTGCTAACTCATAAGAGGGGAATATACAAATCTTTCCAGAGAAGTTTGTATTTTAAATAAGAATTCTTCAGTCAGGTGGTTGGAGAATGAGAAAACTTCACAAGAAGATACTGAGCATTAAGCTACTTTTTATCAATATCTGTTTTTGCTGGGGTAGAGGGCAGGATGTCATAGACATGAGGTCATGAAAGCACAAGAGCACAGAGCCTGACTACAAAATAGCAAAGAATATTCTAAGCAGATGATACTGAAAGACAGGTCAAAGTCAGGTTGTGACTTACCCTACAAAACATTTAAAAATAAAGAAAGGAGCAGATTTAAAAAGTGTCAGGGTGATCTCATTTTTATTAAAATATGTACTATACACCAAAATAACAACAGAAGTTCTGAGAGGCTAATAGGTACCAAGAAGAAAAAAATCTACCTGCATTTTCCAATTTTTCTTCAAGGAACATGTATTATCTCTATCTTATTTGGGGGAAAAAAATGCTACTAAATTATTTTTACAGTTGCATAACGGTGGAATCCACAAGCCACCATGCCAAAGTGAAGTAGAAAGAGAGCAAGTCCAGTGTGACGAAGGAATGTGCATTCTCTTTGGGGATTAGAGTGCACTGGGAACTTCCTATCTTTTTCTTGCTATTCACAGATTATAAGGCTAATGGTTTTTAAAATGTGAACAATGGAAAACACGTTTCAAGAAAATAAATTTGGCAGAGAAGATAAAAAGGGGAGCTTCTCTGAAGTGAAACTAACTAAAGAACACTACAATATCCAGGTTAAGAATATTCAGAATGAAAAATGATCCAATCCCAGTGACTGAAAAGATGAATTATGGGAAAGAGAGTGAAAGGTAATGATATTTCTAGTGGTACAGACGGTGACTAAAGATGGAGAACACAGCATTATCTTATTTTTTAATCATTAAAAATACTCCTCAAATAATGATAAAGGTAATACTGATTAAAAGGGCAAAGGAAAAGATAATAAAAATTTATTCCTAGAACCAGCTCACTTCCTGAAACTACTGGGAGAATTCATGTATCATTTTGGGCATCTCAAAAACATATTTAATCAAACACAAAAGCATAACCCTCAAACATATTCCATCCATAAATCAATGTGACTTGTTAATGTCTCAATGATATAAAAATGTTTGTCTTTCTAAATGTAATCTTGTTTTTATTAACAGAATTTAGCTATAAGAAAACAATACAGGGGCACTTGGGTGGCTCAGTTGGTTAAGCATCTGACTCAACTTCAGCACAGCTCATGGTCTCACGGTCATGGGATTAAGCCCCATACCAGGCTCCTCCAAGATTGTTTAGGATATTCATTCTTTCTCTTTCTCTTTCTCTTTCTCTCTCTCTTTCTCTCTCTCTCTCTCTCTCTCTCTCTCCCCCCCTCCCCTCTCCCTGCCCCTCCCCAGCTCAAGTGCACACATACCCTCTCTTTCTCCCTCAAATTAATTAAAAATACAACAACACCATTTAAGGTAGCTGCAGTGAAGTACTCTATCTAGCATGTCACACAAAATATAATGAATATTTCATAAACAAGAGAAAACTATTTAAAAACTGGCACCAAACAACAAGAGTACTTACATGACAGATGATTAAAAAAAAATTAAAATTTAGTAGTAGTCTTCATTACCTACACAGAAAACATCTGACCTGTAGAATAACCAAAGCTATTGGTCTGATCTCATGTAACCTCAAAAGTTAAACAATATAATTTCATAAGACTTACCTCTTTACAAAATGTTCTAGGGACCATGATTTTTAGAATCCGTGTGAGTCTTAAAAGAAACACCTTGTCCACCACAGCTCGCTCTTTTTTCCCCTCTTTCTACATTAAAACAAAAAAAGTTAAGATATTTATAACAAATAAGATTAAAGAACCACATTTCATCGAAGTCAGTAATAACAATTATCAAAATGGATATTGCATTCAGAGAGTGCAAACTTGCACTGCTCTTCAAACATGCTTTCAAGAAAATAAAATGTTATCAGAAACTGAATAAAGAAGTGAGAAGTTCTGGGCCACGGGAATATCCGGGAGAACACTGCAAGCAGAAGAAACAGCAAGTGTAAAATGCCAAGGTGAAAGCTCATTTAGTTGCTTGAGGAACAACGAAATGGCAATCTGGCTGGAACTAGAAACAAAGGATAGAAGCAGAAGATGAGATCAGAGAGACAGCTAAGAAATGGTCAAGTACTTACTATTATCCACTTCCTGATTAACAGTAGAATGTTTTTAAAATCCTGAACAGGAATTTTCCTGGTATTAATTACCGGGAACTTTTAGTTTCCTATATTTATCATTTAGCATTTCCAACATGCAATCTACCAACTCACTCTCTCTTCCTCGTAAACTCTAAGACAAGGTACCTTTACTCCTACAGCTCACATTCTAACAGAAGAAATACAGATAAAAATAAACCAATAAATTGTTACAGGTACACTAGGCAGGACCACAAGAAAAAGACAGATTCATGTAGGATGAAAGCAAGAGCTCTTTGGGAAGGTGACATTTAAGCTGCGACATAAAGTGAAGCCATGTGATTACTTTGGGACAGGAGGGTAGTCAAGCACAGGGAACACCAAACACAAAAACCCAGCGTTGAGAATTAAAATTAGTGCGTACACCAAAGAGCAAGAGTGTAGAAATGCTAAAGCAAAGAGAATAAAAATGAGAAAAGTTGAAGAGGTTGACATGGCCTGCAAAAGACAGACCCCTGAGGCCACAGTAAGGACTTAGAGTTTATTGCCAGTGTAGTGGGAAACCACTGAAGAAACTTAAGAGCAGTGATTAATCTTACCATCCTCAGACATTTCTTCTTTTAAGTGTTCGCAAGGATAAAGAAAATGTAAGATGAACTGGGTATGGTAGAGGCTATTTACTTTATTACCCCTGGACTGTTTGGAAGAATATACAGGAGAAACTTCCTGCAGTAGGCAACACACACCAGAAGGATCCCATCCCCTCCCTAGACCCTTCCCCACTTCCCATAATCAAAGTTACTTATTTGTTAACTACTAGGCTCTTGATAAACAATACCCATGGTATAGTAAATTCTATAGTTAAACTTTAGTGTAAATATGTTTCATCTAAGCTGATGAACCTGAAATGAATAGTTTGTATACTGAATTAGAATAATAATAATCTTCCATCTGTATGTCAGACACTGTGCTAAGTGCCTTATATTTATATAATCTTAACAGGCACTGACTGCATTACAGAACTGTAAACCAAGAAAGGAAGTCTGAAGGCGCTGTATTTGTACAGTTACATCAGGAAGACTAAGATGGGTAACAATCAGCCTACCATGTTACTGCTAGAACAGAGCTTAGGTCTTTCAAACCTTATGAAGGTTGCAAAACTCGTTCTACTGAATTAGAGGCCCAGTCTACTTCATTCATACATGCATGCATTCATTCAATAAATACTCACTCAGTCCCAGGCACTGTTCTGAATGATGTGGATACACCAGTAAGTAAAATAGACCAAACGTGCTACTTACAGTCTATTTGTTTTTTTTAATATATTTTTTAATGTTTTTATTTATTTTTGAGAAAGAGCGAGCGGTAATGGGTTAGGGGTGGGAGACTGAGAAAGAATCTGAAGCAGGCTCTGCACGGACAGCAGCAAGCCCAACGTGGGACTCAAATTCATGAACCGTGAGATCATGACCTGAGCCAAAGTGGGATGCTTAACCAACTGAGCCACTCAGGCGCCCCCAGTCTATTTACTTTAGCTAGCTTATTCTTCTCAAGCTAAACCCTACAACTTCAACTGAAATCTCCCCTTTTACTTCCCCCAACTGACAAAATATAGGAAGAAAAAAATAAAGACAAGGCAATAGATATCAACTGCCTTTAAAAAAAAAAGTTAAAACTTATACTGTCACTGCCTCCCTACCATACCTCACTGCACATGTAGTCAATACCTTGAATAAACAGAGTAGTAATAAATTAAACGGCCATCTTCTGACTTAAACAGAGGATTACCTATTTCTAGTTGCTTTCAAAAAACGATCTAGGGAAAACAATGAGGACAGTTTTAGAAAAGTTATTAAGAAAGTCACATCGAAGCACTTTAAAATCTTAACAGCTACTTGGTATATAATTCTTCCTCCTCTTTTATTACTGCTCCTATTGTCACCACTCCTAACCCATAAGCTTTCTGAAAGCCCGACTTGATTTGCATTTCATTTCAAGCCATGAAGGAACTGCATATATACTTCCTAAAGTCATCACCGCATGTTTTGCAAAGAAACCCCTGGACTAGAAGGCTGGCTCAGAAAGGCTGAAGACGTACCAAAATGCTCTACCAGTCTTGACACGTAATAAAACTCATACCTGAAACCAATCTAAAGGAGAGCATCTACAGAGACAGTACATTTCATAAACACTACTAGCCCATCCTATGAATTCACTTCAATTTCACAATTGACTTTCCCCACCTGGAACTTCCCACTATTTCTTTAAAAATACAAAAAAACACTTTGATGTTACAAATTTAAAACTTAAAATTATAGAAAAAGCAAACCATTAGATAAAGACCATTTAAATAATGAAAGAAAAATGCAACCAGAAAATAATGTACCTAACACTCAGGAGGCAACTAGGTCAAAGGGCAAAAAGAAGTTCCAACTGATGTGCCAATCAACTTAGAAAGGTGAGATGAACTAGAATGAACTAAAATAGATGTTTGAAACAGCAAATAAAATAAAGGTCATATGGCGCTGACAAGAGTGTAAGCATTCCGGTATATTGTGGGGAAAGTGCAAATTGATACGACTATCATGTAATACCTATAATAGCAACTAACAAAATGTAAAATGTACACGGGCTGTAAAATGTAAAATAACTCAGCATATTTACTTTTAGGAATTTATCCTATTGGTGCTCCTGCACATATGCTTAAACACATAAATGAAAAACATCTTCACACCGTATATTATCATAAAATCAAAACCTAAATATGCATCAATAATGATACAGTATATAAATTATAGAAAATTTATGCAATGAAAATTCTACACACCTGTAAAAAAGGAAGCAGCTCCTATTTATACAACAAAATACTACAGAGCAGTTACATTAACTAGATCTTCAGCTATCAACACAGACATTAACATTGAAACTAAAAAACATTAAGCTGAAAAAAAGTGGAATGATACATCCATGATTCAATTTATAGAATTTTTAATATGCAAAATAGTTCTACTTACACTAACGTTTATGAAGATACACATACATACAAACACCCCATCAGTATAAAACATGCATGGGAATGCTAAATTCCCCATTTGAATTTATGGTTCCCCATAAACACAGTACTGTGTTTACCTTTATATATTTTGAGTTTTATGTCATGTATACTGCCATCAAAATTAAAGAAGTATTTTTAAATCAACTCAACTATGTCTTTATACTACTGTGTAACTCTATTAAATCTTCTTCTTAAATCTCATGTCTTGTGAAAATTGTACCATCCCACCAAACATTATAAAAAAATTTCAATGAAAAAAACATTCCCTTTTTAACTGCTTTCCCTCCTAAGTAACACATTAACTACAGAAAAATTAAAAAGTCTGAAGAGCAAAAATAAGGAGCCTATACCTATCATTTAGAGACATCAACTACCAGGCAAATATCCCACCAGATTTCATTTCAGCATATATGTATGTATGTGTATATGTGCTCACTTCCTATAAATTTTACAAATGTGGTATAAGTGTGCATACTGTATTTATATCCCTTTGTCAACTATTTAATCTAACATAAAGTTATCTTGCTCACACTATACAATGAGCAAATAAGTATATGCTAAAAAAAGTTATACAAAAATAGAAATTAAAGAATCAGTGAAGTGAATGAATTTAGCTGTACTGACAAGTTTTAATGATGTCCTAGAACTTGATATGATACGATGCAGATGGTAGATATAACTAAGATAATTAAGGTTTGATTACTCAGATATAATTTAGATATGAGATTATGAAGATAGAAATATGCCAGACATTGAGATAAACAAACCTTGTCCCATTCTTCACAGTCAGAGAAAAAGATCACAGAAACCAAAGAACAGCAATTTTGACATCAATCTCTGGAATATTCAGAGAATAGACATTATATGGAAGATCTGGGTACATTAAGAGACACTAATTACTAGAAGCCAGCATGAGTTTACTAGGAATAAGTCATGTCTAACTCTTCCCGTTTTCTTCTTTGTTAAGAACATTTTACTAGTATATTAACTGACATGTATAATGTAAGCTCCACAAGGGTTAAGGACTTATATTCATATCTGCTGTACACCCAGAGACAAGACCAATAACTAGGCATATATGAAGGGATCAATCAATATTTGTTGAGAGATCGACTTTATAAATGAATCAATAAACTTATCAAGAATTGATGTTCTTAGAAAATTACTGTGGCCCTTAATAAAGAAATAGGAACCTGATTTTGCTATAGTTGGATATGGTCATAGCCAAATAAACCATAACTGAAAACAAGCAAACAAATAAAGATTAAGAGATGCTGGAGTAACCTCCTTGGTCCTAATTACATAGTCAATAATATCAGCAATTCTGAAGAACAATGAGAAGGCCAATTTAAATTACTGAAAATGGGGCACCTGGGTGGTCCAGGTCATGATCTCATGGGTCATGGGTTTGAGCCCCACATCAGGCTCTGTGCTGACAGCTCAGAGCCTGGGGCCTGCTTTGGATTCTGTGTCTCCCTGTCTCTCTGCCCCTCCCCCACTTGAGCTCTCTGTATCTCTCTCAAAAATAAACAAGCATGAAAAAAAAATTTTAGGGCGCCGGGGTGGCTCAGTCAGTGAAGTATCTGACTTCGGCTCAGGTCATGATCTCACAGTTTGTGAGTTTGAGTCCCACGTCAGGCTCTTTGCTGACAGCTCAGCGCCTAGAGCCTGCTTCAGATTCTGTGTCTCCCTCTCTCTCTGCCCCTCCCCCGCTCATGCTCTGTCTCTCTCTCTCTCTCTCTCTCAAAAATAAATAAATATTAAAATAAATAAATAAGTAACTAAAATTTTAATTATGGAGAATGCCTTCTACCGGACTTATTGGACGTAAGAATTACATTCAAAATTACACTAACAGTACAGACATACTATAGTATAGACTAATAGCACATATCCAATAAGCTGCCATGTATAGAAATAAATATTTATTTAAAATAAATCAACTAAGTTACCATATGATCCAGCAATTCCACTCCTAGGTATTTACTCAAAAGAAATGAAAACACAGGTTCACACAAAAATTTGCACATGAATGTTCATAGCAGCATTATTCCTTATAACCTAAAAATGAAAACAACCTAAATTTCCCTCAACTGATAAATGGATAAATAAAATGTGGTAAATCTATGCAACAGAATATTATTTGGCAATAAAAAGGAATGAAATACTGATACATGCAACAACACAAATGAACCTTGAAAATGTCATGCTAAATAAAAGAAGCAGTCATAACATACCACATATTATATGATTCTTTTTACATAAAATTTCTGAAATAGGCAAATCACAGAAATAGAAAATAGATTAGTGATTACTGGGGTCTAAAAGAAGAGGTTAATGAGGAGTGATTGTTAATGGGTATGGAATTTCTTTTTGGGGAGATGACAATTTCCTAAAATTAGTCCACACAACTCTGCGAATATACTGAACTGTATCTTTGAATGGATAAATCTTGTAGTCTATAAATTACATCTCAATAAAGCTGTTATTAAAGAAGAAATTCAACTGATGAATACAGACGTAGGGAATCTGCCAACAGAGTTGTTCAACAGAAAGTAACTGAAGGAAGGACGCCTGGGTGGCTCAGTCAGTTAAGTGTCCAACTTGGGCTCAGGTCATGATCTTGCAGTTCATGAGTTTGAGCCCTGCATTGGGCTCTGTGCTGACAGCTCAAAACCTGAAACCTGTTTCAGACTGCGTTTCCTTCTCTCTCTCTGCTCCTCCCCCGCTCGCACTCTGTCTCTCTCTCAAAAATAAACAAACATTAAAATAATTTTTTTTAAAGGATAAATGAAGGTTACAATCTACCAAAAACTCAATTCAATGTAAACAGCAGTTAGGAGCAAAGACATAAATGTAATTCTAGGCTGAATTTCAGCAATATGGCTTTCATATTAAGAGAGGTAATAGTGCTGATATATTCCATGCTAGTCAAGTGTTCTAGACTAAGAATAATGTCTAGAGAAACTAATCAGTGTAGGTCCAGAAGAATGTATATGGAATTGAAAAAGATTGGAAACCATGACAGATAGATAAACTATCTTCAAACAATATGAAAGTCTATTAGAGAAAACAGAGCAGGCTTGTCCTGTATGGCTACAGAAGACAAAATAGAATCAATCACTAAGAGGGTAGAGGGGAAGATTAATCTCATTATGGGCTGGAACTAATACAGTAATGGCTGCCTCCTAGGTGTTACTACTCCTCATCATATGAACAGATTCAAGTAAATACTGGAAGTCACCTATCAAGGAATCCTATTTCAAAAAGAATTCCTATAATAAACAGTGGATTGAATAATAAGTTCCCTTCTAATTCTAATAGCATATTATTTTATCCTAATTCAAATTTATGTAACAAAATAAATGAAATACATGAAATCCCAAAGAGTAGGTTATTTAAAATTTTACCTCATTGTTCTGTAATGGTGGTTTTCCATTTTTCTTACTGCAGAGGAAAAAAGAAAAGAGAAAGAGCTTTATTTGCAAACTGTTCTCATCATAAAAATTATTTTAAGACATCAGAAGAATATACAAATTCTCCAAGTGAGTTCCTTCTCTTTCATATCACACAAAGATAGAACATATTAAATATAATACTCTAGCTGCCCCTTACTAAGTATTATTTAGAGAAAATGCTCAATATGTTAACTACTACTATATCAAGCATTGGATTATTAATTTTTAATACACACACACTCATTTTCCCATGGAGAGGCAGAGTCTATTTCTCCATCTTTGAATCAAGGTTTGGCCATGCAAACTGCTTCCACCAATGGGATATTAGCACATTAACACAAGCGAGGGCTTGCAAACTATTTGTGCACTGGGCTCTCTTGCTGCTAGGAATCTTCTCCCAGCCATGTGAGCAATCCCAGGTTAGTGGCCTAAAGGAGGAAGGACCATGTGCCATTCCATATTACAAATAGAAAACTGACTTGGTACCTAAGTGGCATGGTTCATGCTACTCAAAAGCAATTAATCTGGTAATTACATCTAGGTCTGACCACTAATTTAGGTTACCTCCCTAAACAACATAATAATCAGGCTTAGGTTCTTTTTGTAACACATTATCATAGAACCCTATAATTCTGTACAACACTGATCACATTTTAAATCTCATTGATGGATAATTCCTCCCTATAAATCAGTTCCATTAGATCAGGAGCTACTGCAGGTTGGTCGCTCCAAAGTAGACATGAGGTGCTGTTTGGGGTACAAAATGTTTACTGGGGATCAATACCTATGAAAGGAAAGCAAGGAAAGCAAGTCTGGACAAAACTCAAACTGTGATGCAGGCCCAATAAAATTTCAACCAACCAGGCAGGAAACCCTGTAGCAAGTACTGTCCATAAGAGTGCTCTGTGAAAGGTTGAAAAGACCAGGTCTTTTTACCTTTTCCTTGTTCAGTCTACAAATGCATGCTGGTCCAGAAAGGTCAATCACTTGGGGAAGGTGACTCTGTAACAAAGGCAGACTCTAAGATGCAGGTAGAAGGGGTCACTTGGTTATCCAACTCCTTATAGCTGGACAGTAAGCCCTTATTTGAGGGGAATGTGGGAGCATACCTCCGTGTCTACAGGGGGCATATATTGTTCAATCCTCTATGTTCAACACTTAGTGGGGCTCCAACAATCTAAAATGAACACTTTCAGTTATAAGATACCAGATCACTGAACAAGGCTAGCAAGCCAAACTTAACTACAGTTTAGTAAATGCTCTTATTCTAAGAGTGCTTGGGTTTATTATTTTTTCTATTTTCAATTGTATTACAGGATTGCTTTTCTGTTTTAAATTTTTTATGAGATTGTAAAACTGTTTTAGAAAATGCCTTTATATGTATGTTCAGGCAGGTGCAATTAATTATGAGCTCTCTTTTACAGGCTTTCTAAATTCCACTTTTTAAAACAATTCTTTAAGGGGTGTCTGGGTGGCTCAGTCAGTTGAGCATCCCACTCTTGATTTTGACTCAGGTCACGATCTCAGTTTTGTGAGTTCTAGCCTGGCGTCAGGCACTGACAGCACGGAGCCTGCTTGAGATTCTCCCCCTTTCTCTGCCCCTCCCCCACTCGCACTCTCTGTCTCCAAATAAATAAATAAACTTTTAAAAAAAGAATTATTTAATGTTTCCATGAAAGTTCTCAATATTGAAGACACTAGCTACATAAATATATGTAGATCATTTGGGATAAATTAGAATTTTATGATAAATTTTATGATAAATTAGAATTTATTAGAATTAGTATGCCAGAATCCTAATTATTGAGTTACATGTTTTCACTTGAAATGTCATGCTACAGCCTGGAGAGAAGTTAATTTACTTCCAAAACATGATCTACTTACCAGTAGGCAGATTCAATTCTAACAAATATTCAGTATTTACCTTTTCTTCATTTTTATCTTATGAAACTAAAAAAGGCTCTACGACAGTCATGTCTTCTACTCTTGTGTATTCTTTGGCTACCAAAAAGATCAACTAACCAGCTAAATGCATTAAAATAAAGGTCAACGTGTTCAAAATATATTGCTGATTTTTACACTAATGGCAAGGTATCTGTAATAACTACAAGTCATTAGTCAATAGTTGTCTTGTTACATTTCAGAGTACAACAAAATTCATTTAAGGATAATGTTACATAAATTTTTTATAAAAATAGCTATATTTTCCCAAACAAAAAAGTTAGTTAGGAAAGTGGCACTGTCTTATATTTCGGAAAATCTTATTCATGTCTGACTTAATAGAAGAAAACTGGGTTCTCATATCAGAGTCATTCTTTCTATTGTGATACAGATAGTTGTCAAATGGGAGTACTTCATAATTTTCATAACTATAATGTTACAGTGCAGTATGAAATCAATGAACCTCTTTGTACCCTATACAATAAAATCCATTGGTCTATAGTGCATTACTTTTAGTGGATATTTTATCCATGCAAAATTTTGTAATATGCATTTGAGTTTTGGAAAATACTGATTCACTGAGTTGTGTAGCAGACCTTCCAAATGTAATATATTTTATTATGCAATATTTTTTTTTTAATTTTTTTTTTCAACGTTTATTTATTTTTGGGAGAGAGAGAGACAGAGCATGAACCGGGGAGGGTCAGAGAGAGAGGGAGACACAGAATCGGAAACAGGCTCCAGGCTCTGAGCCATCAGCCCAGAGCCCGACGCGGGGCTCGAACTCACGGACCGCGAGATCGTGACCTGGCTGAAGTCGGACGCTTAACCGACTGCGCCACCCAGGTGCCCCTATTATGCAATATTTTAAAAATTATATTTGTTAATACTGCCACCAATCTCATCAGAAAAGTTTTTTTTTTTTTTTAATTTTAGAGACAGAGGGTAAGTGCAAGTGGCAGAGGGGCAGAGGCAGAGAGAGAGAGAGAGAGAGAGAGAGAGAGAGAGAGAGAGAGAGAGAATCTCAACCAGGCTCCATGCTCAGCGTGGAGCCAGACACAGGGGCTCAATCCCTTGACCCTGGGATCATAACCTAAGCCAAAATCAAGAGTCAGATGCTCAAATGATGGAGCCACCCAGGCACCCTTGGCATCTGACTCTTCATTTTGGCTCAGGTCATGATCCCAGGGTTGCGGGATCAAGTGCAGCATCCAGCTCCACCTATGGCCAATTGATTTAAGACAAAGGTGCTAAGATAATTGAATGGGGAAAGAATAATCTTTTTTTATGTAAATTTTTTAATGTTTATTTATTTTTGAGAGAAAAAGAAAGAGAGATAGAGCACAAGTAGGGGAGGGACAAAGAGGGAGACAAAGGCTCCAAGTTCTGAACTGTCAGCACAGAGCCCAACACAGGACTCAAACTCACAAACCACCAGATCATGACCTGAGCCAAAGTCAGATGCTTAACCAACTGAGCCACCCAGGTGCCCCAAGAACAATCTTTTTTTTTAATTTTTTTTTTCAACATTTATTTTTTAATTTTTGGGACAGAGAGAGACAGAGCATGAACGGGGGAGGGGCAGAGAGAGAGGGAGACACAGAATCGGAAACAGGCTCCAGGCTCTGAGCCATCAGCCCAGAGCCCGACGCGGGGCTCGAACTCACGGACCGCGAGATCGTGACCTGGCTGAAGTCGGACGCTTAACCGACTGCGCCACCCAGGCGCCCCCCAAGAACAATCTTTTTAACAAATGTACCAGATCAACTGGACAGCCATATGTAAAATAAATTAATCCTACCACTTATTGCACACCATATACAAAAAAGAATTGGAAGTGGAACACAGACCTAAATGTAAGAGCTAAAACTATGAAACTTCTAGAAGAAAACAGGAAAAAAACCTTAGTAACCCTGAGTTAAAACAAAGACTTCTTAAATAGGACACACAAAATACAAGCTGTACCAGAAAAAAAAAAAAATCAATAACTTGGATTTCATCAAAATTTTAAATGTTTGTTCTTCAAAAGATAAAGAAAATATTTATAAAGCATATTTCCAGAAGCACCTGGATGGCTCAGTTAACCATGCAACTCTTGATTTCGGCTCATGTGGTGATCTCAGGCTACTAGTGCAGAGCCTGCTTGGGATTCTCTCTCTGCTCCTCCCCACCTCATGTGCTCTCTCTCAGAATAAATAAACTTAAAAACAAAACAAAACAAAACATATATTCCAGAAAAAGGCATATTCAGAATACATAATAATCTTAAGTCAAATAAGAAGACAATTCCTTTAAAGATTTAAACAGACACTGTGCCAAGGAAAATGTATGGATGGAAAATAAACACATGAATAATGCTCAAACGTTCCCTTAGTTCTTAGAGAAATGCAAATTAAATCACAGTGAGACACCACTACACTCATCCACTAGAATGGCTCAGATTAAAAAGACTGATCATACCAAGAATTATCAAGGATGTGGAACAACTGGAATCTTCCTATACACTGTTGATGGGAATATAAAATGATACAATCACTTTGGAAAACAGTTTCTTAAAAAGTTAAACAGGGGCGCCTGGATGGCTCAGCTGGTTGAGGGTCCGACTTTGGCTCAGGTCATGATCTCACGTTCTGTGAGTTCGAGGCCCGCATTGGGCTCTGTGCTGACAGCTCAGAGCCTGGAGCCTGCTTCAGATTCTGTGTCTCCCTCTCTCTCTGCCCCCCCCCCCCCCCCCCCCGCTCATGCTCTGTCTCAAAAAAAAAATGTTAAACATACACCTACCATACAACCTAGCCATTCCTATTTGCTCAAGAGAAATGAAAGCATACATCCATACATATACTCTACATAAATGTTCACAGCAGCTTTATTTTTAATGGTCAAAAACTGGAAACAATCCAAATGTCCATCAACAAGCAAGTGGTATATCCATAAAATGCACTCAACAATTTAAAAAACAAACTATTGATACACACAACATGGATGAATCTCAACAGCAATATGCTGACAGAAAGTAGTTAGACAAAAAAGTATATAACGTATGATTCCACTTAGGAAATTCTAGAGCAACTAAAACCAATCTGTAGTTACAGAAGGCAGATTAGTGGTTGCTTCAAGCTAAGGGCAAGGAGGAGACTGACTACAAAGGGTCACAAGGAACTTTGGGATGATGGAAATGTTCGTTACCTTGATTACAATAATTATTTCAGAGGTGTTACAAGCCAAAACTCATCAAGTTGTATACTTTAAATATCGGCAGTTTACTGTCTATCAATAATGTTTCAATAAAGCCATAAAAAAAAATACTAACAGGGGCGCCTGGGTGGCGCAGTCGGTTAAGCGTCCAACTTCAGCCAGGTCACGATCTCGCGGTCCGTGAGTTCGAGCCCCGCGTCGGGCTCTGGGCTGATGGCTCAGAGCCTGGAGCCTGTTTCCGATTCTGTGTCTCCCTCTCTCTCTGCCCCTCCCCCATTCATGCTCTGTCTCTCTCTGTCCCAAAAATAAATAAACGTTAAAAAAAAAAAATTAAAAAAAAAATACTAACAGATACCTAGGAAAGATTCTTTCCTAAGAACATAAGAGAATAGTGCATTTTGTTTGTTCTTTATTTTTGGAGAGGTGAGGGAGGGGGAGATGGAGTTAATTGTTCCTTAATACTGCTGGCAAAACATATAAAATTAACAGGCAGGAAGTTCCCTAAAGATGGGAAGAGACAACTAAAGACTAGGAAAAAGAAATTGTCAAGAATTAAAACAAAGAAGTTTTTAGATAAGAGCTTTCAAACTAAAAAAGGAAGAAAACAATTCTGAAAACCTCAATCAGAATTTATTTAACCAGAACAGTAATTTTGTCCCTAAAGCTTTTCTCACCTAGTTCATTCTTCCAGGCCAGTATTTCTCAGACTTGGGATAATGTATGAACCTCTTTTGAAGGAAAAAAAACAAATTCTTACAGATCCCACCATTGGCCTTAAATGAAACTGGTGCTTCCTTAAATATGTATAAGCATGAAATTAAGCATATACTACTTTTTTTCTTACAGTTCTTCTACAAATTTACCATTTAAATACAGGCAAAAATTTTAAGGTCAATAAAAATGGAATCAACATTCATTTAAAGTGATAGGTGAAATAATATTGCTACAATTCATTACCAGTGCTGGGGGTAAAAGAGTATAAAGAATTATTTATTCCAGTTAATGTCCAAGATTATTTTATATTATTTTTCTTTTGTAAACAATGAATTGGTTTTAAATCACTGCTTCATTAGTGTTGATGGAATAATCAATTTATTAGTATATTCCAAAATAAAATTCTAAAAATTAAATAATATTTAATGAATACTTCTAAACTTACTTTTCTACCCCAAATCTAGTCTTTCATCTTCTCATACTGAACCTGGGCCCTAACTCAGTGAATGTACCTTCATCTACCCAAACCACAAACTTGGGAATTATTCTTAAGTATTCTCCCTTTCTCATACTCTTCATATCCAATCGCTCTCTTATGCTCTTCATTTCATCTGTACTTCCAGGACTTCAATTCAGGCCATCAAAATTTCTCACATGAAGTACTATACTCTTCCTACCTACTTTCTAAATAGTTTCCTTATCATCTCTAAGCTCTTTCAATTCATTTCCATAGCCACATCAAATTGTGTGTGTGTGTGTGTGTGTGCGCGCGCGCATGTGTGTGTGTGTGCGTGCGCCTACATGGCATACACCCAAATGAGGTTAATTAGGGCCCGAAGGTGAAGACCTGAACATAGGCGGTGGCTATCAGAATGGAAAGAAAGATAGGGAAACTGCTAGAAATGACAGAGTGAGGGAACAGATCAGAGCTGGGACTACAGCCAACCCTTAACAATACAGGTTTGAACTGTACGGGGCCACTTACACACAGATTTTTTACAGTATGAGACTGTAAATGCATTTTTCTCTTATGATTTTCTGAGTAATAGTTTCTTTTCTCTAGCTTACTTCACTATAAGAATACAGTACATAATGCATATAATATACTAAATATGTGTTCATCAATATGTTATCAGTAAGGCTTCTTCTGGTCAGTTAATAATAGGCTATTAGTAGTTAAATTTGGGGGAAGTCCAAAATTATACACAGATTGTCAAATGCGTGGGAGTTCAGTACTCCTAATCCCTACATTGTTCAAGGTTCGAATGAATATGGAAAAAAGTGGAGAAGAACATAGACTTTAAAAACTGTGTAAAGATAGAGGAGATAGTAGAAACCATCAGTTCCAAACTGATGCCATGAAAGGCAAAGATCATTTTCCTCAGGTTTCACAAACAATTACACCGTGAGTGACTGGAGGACAGTGATTCTGTTAGCCATAAAAAAAAATAACGGTAGAAAAAGCATTCAGAGGGGCGCCTGGGTGGCTCAGTCGGTCAAGCATCCAACTTCAGCTGAGGTCATGATCTCTCAGTTCCTGAGTTCATGCCTTGCGTCAGGCTGTGTGTTGACAGCTTAGAGCCTGGAACCTGCTTCGGTTTCTGTATCTCCCTCTCTCTCTCTGCTCCTCCTACGCTCATGCCCGAGTCTGTCTCCACCCCCACTTCTCTCTCTCTCTGTCAAAAATAAACATTAAAAAAAAAAAAAGAAAAAGCAGTTAGGGAAATAAGTGGACTCACTGTAAACATGTTCGATTTCAAGTTCCCGTAAGATAACTATATGGAATTGTCCAGAAGACAATTTTTAAAAACTTTACATTTGAAGTTCAAGAGTAGAGTTACTGATTTGAAAGGCATTGTTAACATGACAGTAATGTGGACACATAATGATATGACTCCACTGGGAAACAAAAATATGGACTCTGAAATGTCAGTTTCGCGTTTATTAAAATGCTGTACTAAAAATTTTAGACTGGGGGCGCCTGGGTGGCTCAGTTGGTTGAGCATCCGACTTCGGCTCAGGTCATGATCTCACGGTTTGAGTTCAGGCCCCGCATGGGGCTTTGTGCTGACAGCTCAGAGCCTGGAACCTGCTTCAGATTCTGTGCCTCCCTCTCTCTCAGCCCCTCCCCTGCTCATGCTCTGTCTCTCCCTGTGTCTCAATAATAAATAAACATTAAAAAAAATTTTTTTTAGACTGTGCTCTTAAGGAATTTGGTTTAAGTTGAACCTGAATGATACCTGAATGATAATGCCTACAGGTACTGTAAAAAGCAAACTTTCCTCCTGAAAGAAAAGTATGTTTACTATAAGCCTCAAAACTATTCCTACAAGTAATTTTAGGTTTTTTTTAAGTTTATTTATTTATTTATTTTGAGAGAGTGAGAGAGACAGAGCACATGAGTAGGGGGAGAGGCAGAGAGAGAGAATCCCAAGCAGGTTCCAAACTGTCAGCACAGAGCCCAACACAGGGCTTGAACCCACAAACTGTGAGATCATGACCTAAGCCAAAGTCAAGAGCTGGATTGTTTAACCAACTGAGCCACCTACGCACAACCCTGTAAGTAATTTGAAATAAAATGTCCAGACCATAATCAAAGTAACCAAGAACACAGCAAACGGACTCCATAAACAGGAGCCAGAAGAAATTAAAGAAAACAGGAGACCCAAAAAGATTTCAGACGTTGGAACTGCCAAACACATCCTAAAAGACAATGCAGACTGTCTTTAAAAATTTTTTTTAACGTTTTTTATTTTATTTTTGAGAGAGACAGAGACAGAGTGAGAGCTGGAGAGGGGCAAAGAGAGAGGGAGACAGAGAATCTGAAACAGGCTCCAGACTCTGAGCTGTCAGCACAGAGCCTGACATGGGGCTCAAATCCATGAACTGTGAGATCATGACCTGAGCTGAAGTTGGCTGCTTAACCGACTGAGCTACCCAGCCTCCCCCAGACTGTATATAAAGAAATACACAAAGGGGCACCTGGATGGCTCAGTTGGTTAAGTGTCCGACTTCGGCTCAGGTCATGATCTCACAGTTTGTGGTTCAAGCCCCGCGTCGGGCTCTGTGCTGACAGCTCAGAGCCTGGAGCCTACTTCAGGTTCTGTGTCTCCCTCTCTCTCTGCCCCTCCCCTGCTCATGCTCTGTCTCTCTGTCTCAAAAATAAATAAAAACATTAAAAAAAAAAAAAGAAATACACAAAATAAAACAAAGATATCTACCAAACCAAGTAAATTATAAAAAGCAACACAAACCTAAGAGAACCAAATGACATTTAAAAAAATAACACAGAAACAAATGAAATTAAATATTTAATAGTTTTAGCAGATTTCACACAGCTGAAGAGACTAGTTAATAATCTCGAGGCTAAATCAGAATTTACTATCCAGAGTGTAATAAAAAGTAAACAAAAAAAAATGGAAAACAAGAGAGTGCTCACGTGAGCAGCACATGTACTAAAATTGGAATAATACTGAGAAGGAAGATCAGCATGGTCCCCACACTAGGATGAAACACAAATTTATGAAGTGTTTTAAAAGAAAAAAAAAAAAAGTAAGAGACTATGGTTATAACAAGACTATCTTAGTTGGTGTCCGGGAAGAATAAAGAAAGAGAACAAGGTATATGGCTGAGAATATTCCAAAATGGAAGATGAACCAATCCACAAAGTCAAAAAGGCCCTGGGAATCCTAAGCAGGGTAGATAAAAACATCCACACCTAACCAAATCATATTGAGCTCCAGAAAAGTCAAAGATAAAGATAAATCCCTAAAAGTTAGAGCTAGAGGAGAAAAAGACCCATTACCATCAAAGGGGCAACAGTTATAAACTGATAGCTGACTTCTCAATATTAATAATGGAAATCAGAAGATGGTGGAATCAAATCTTCAGTGGAAAGACAATCACTGCCAATCAAGAATTAAATATTCTAGGGGCACCTGGGTGGCTCAGTCGGTTAAGCATTTGACTCTTGGTGTAGGCTCAGGTCATGATCTCACAGTTTGTGGGATCAAGCCCTACATCAGGCTCTTCGCTGACAATGCAGAGCCTGCTTGGGATTCTCCCTCTCTGCCCCTCCCCTACTTGTGCTGTCTTTCTCTCTCCCAAAATAAATAAAGAATTAAATATTCAGGGGAAAAACACTTCCACGAATGAAAGCAAATAAAGATATTATCTGACAAAATGCATAAAGTTCATTATCAGTAGATTTGTACTAAAGATCATATTGCTGGTGGCGGGGAGAATGATTCTAGTTGGAAGATGCAGATTGCAAAAATGAATGAAGACTAAAGAGTAGTAAATATAACTCTAAATGAAAATTACATAAAACAATAATAATGTCTTTTAGTACTTTAAAAAAAAGAAAAACAACACCACACCAAACGCATATAAATCAGGAGGAAACTAAGAGGAGCCACTGCTCTAAAGTCATTTTACTGCTTACAAGGATGATAAAGTATTATTAATGTTTAACCTTGAAAATTTTAATATATGTTAAAATTTCTAGGGTCACCAGTAAAAGAAAAAATTAAAATAAAGAATAATTTCCAATCTACTAGAAGGAATAAAAATAAAATAATGAAAAAAGAAATACTAACTACAAGGCAATTGTGCTGTTAATCAATAACACAAAGAAAAAATAGAAGAAAAATTTCCAAATGTCCTGAAATTCTGGTAAATTAAATATGAGACATATTCTTTGTGTTCCTCCTAAAAAGGAGGAATCTGTCTTCTCATCCTTGAATCTGGGCCGAGCTTATGACTTGCTCTAACCAAAAGAATGTGGCAACAACCTTTCTTTTACTTTTGCCTCTTGGAATATTGACCTGAGACCACATGAGGAAACTGGTCAAGCCTACTGGATAATAAAAAGTTACTTAGATGAGAACCAAGGTACCTACTACCCAAGCCACCAGCCAGCACCATCGGCCAGAAAGAAGTAAAGCCATCTTGAATCTTCCTGTGCAGCCAATCCTCTAGTTGAATGCAGCCTCACAAGCAAACCCAGACAAAACAAGCCACCCACAGAATTGTGGCAAAAAGCCATTAAGTTGTGGGGTGGTTTTTTATGCAACAATAGATAACTGACATATATAAAGAGATACACTTGGGAAAAGTCATGGGTCAACAAAATAAAAATATTTTTGAAATGTGTAATAGACATATCAAATACGTTTACAAAATGGTAAAGTTTATACATCAAAAAACCTGTGTGCTGCAACGAAAGTGATTAGAGAAGACTTTATAACCTTAACTGCACACTCTAGGGAAAACAAAGTCTGGAAATTCGTATCTCTCAGAACATTAGAAAAATAAAATTAACTGAAGAAAGTGTAAAGAATAAAAGAATACAGAAAGGAAAACAACAATGAAGTAAGAAACAGACACTAAATAGAGGTAAAGCAAAACTGAAAGCTGGATTTTTTTTTAAACTTCACACATTTTACAAACTTATGGCAAGACCAATCAAAAAAAAAAAAAGGCAATCATACACTGATCCAGATTAGAAGCAATCTTCATCAAAATCCCAACATGCTGCTCTTAAAATTTATATAGAAGTAATACATAGTGGAAAGAGTTGATAACTGATAAACATTTTATATTTCATTTATAGGATCCACTACATTCATAAAATAGAGTTCTACCAAAGCATCTATAAAATAGCATTAAATATTTACTTGTGGTAAATCAATAGGTTCATAATGACACTTAAGAACAACTCATTGGTCACCTTCAGAGAACAAGGGAACTGACGGATTATTTTGAAAACTGGTAAATTAAGAAGCATGTATCTATCCTACCTTTCCTAATTGAATTGTACCACTGGGTAACCAAATAGTAAAGAAAAGTTTCTTATTATGGAAGCATTCCACCTTACAAATAAAGAATGACATTTCAAATATCACCATATTACAAGCCATAATAAATGCGCTGATCAAGGCATCAGGCAACGATGGCTGCTAAAAATCACAAAAAGAAACAACCAGACACTACATACATCTTGATGGAGAGTATCTCTCAACACCTAGAAGTATTCTTGTCCAAAAAAAATAAAAAATAAACAAAATCTAAACTTTGATGAAGCTTTTAGACCCAACTACTAATTTACAGGAAATACAGAGAATGAAGAAAAATGTATGCAATCAGTGCAATCTACAAACTGTAAGAAAGGGACAAGACAAAAAGCAAGCAGGACATGTAGATTAAGAGAGACAAGAAAACACACAACAATGCTTAGGAATGCACCTTTGGACAATAAAATTAAAAAAGAGACGTACAGATGCAATTAGTATAGAAGTCAGGATAGCAATTATATAGCAAGGGAGAGGAATGGGCTGTGATTGGAAGGGGCACATGGAAGCCTTCTGGAGTGGCTGGCAAAGATTTATTTCTAGACCTGTGTGTAGTTACAAGGGTGTTTATCTTAAAAGCAAAAAGTCATTAAGTTATGTATGTGTTTTTATGCAGTTTTCTTTATCTGTAGGGTAATATACAATAAAAAGACATAAGAAATCTTAGACTATTTCGTGGATGATTCCAGTATTTTAGTATCAACATTTGCCATAAAATTTTAACAATTAATTTTGCATTGAACCTCAGACTTTTTTTTTAACTCCTGAGTGACTACTGACTGACTATTCTTTTGAATCTAAGCCCACCTGAAGGATTTGATAAAAATGCTTTATTCTGTCTTTTACCTTCCACATGGCTAATTCAAACTGAAACACTCTCATAATCAGGTACCATTTTTACCTGACTCATCACTGGTAAAACGAAGATAGTAAAACAACTATCCCAAAAGACCATTTGTAAGGAATAAATGTAAAATACTTAGAACAATGCTGAAAATATGGTAAGTGCTCAATAAATAGTTAATAGTCATACCTCCAGCTTCATGTCTTCACAGTCTGTTCTCAAATCATAACTCCATTAACTCCATGCCCTTGCTCATGCTGTTTTCCCCACACAGAAGACATTCTACCCCTACCCTCCACCCCCCCCCGCCCCCGCCCATTAGCAAAACACTAAAATCTCTTAAAGTCAGACTCAAATGTGAAGTCTCCCAGGGTAACAACAGATACCAAATTAGCTGAATATGCTTTGATGAGCTTTATTTTCAATTTTATACTAATTTAATTGCATTCATTCAAAGCTGTTAATCTAGCAAAAGGATTACTAATGCATGTTTCTAAACAAACAAAAAAAACACTTAAGGGCCCCTGGGTGGCTCAGTTGGTTAAGCCTCAGACTTTTGGCTCAGGTCATGATCTCATGATTCATGAGTTCAAGCCCCGTGTCGGGCTCTGTCCTGACAGCTCAGCCAGAGCCTAGAGCCTGCTTCAGATTCCGTGTCTCCCTCTCTCTGCCTATACCCCACTTGCATGCTCTCTCTCTCTCAAAAATAAACATTTTATATAACAAATAAAAATAAACCATTTTTTTTTTCAACGTTTATTTATTTTTGGGACAGAGAGAGACAGAGCACGAACGGGGGAGGGGCAGAGAGAGAGGGAGACACAGAATCGGAAACAGGCTCCGGGCTCCGAGCCATCAGCCCAGAGCCCGACGCGGGGCTCGAACTCAGGGACCGCGAGATCGTGACCTGGCTGAAGTCGGACGCTTAACCGACTGCGCCACCCAGGCGCCCCAAAAAATAAACCATTTTTAAACACACTCACTATGGGTGTACTTAAGAAGACTTCAAATGTTCTTACTATGTACATTAGTTCCCACTGAAGAGCACAACCATCACTTAGTAAAAGAATTTTATCCTTGCATTTATGCAAGGCTGGATCATTGACAGAAATGCCTAAAACAAAAGTGATTTCTTCATAAAAAGACTGTCATAATGAGAGCAATGTTCTTAAGCAAGGGCCTGATGTGAAATTTTTTGTAGAAATGACTAGAAATGCCATTTTTAAACAACTCTAACATTCCATGCAAATCATTGCAAAAGAAATAACAATAGAGAAATACAGTACCCATTTTTATAAAATTCAATTTGGCATATATAATTGCAAAGAAAACTGTAAAGAGCCTATCTTTCTTCTTCATAATTCCAGCTTGTATTTTATTGTAATAGATTAGAAGGTAATGATATTCTTCAGGTCATGGATGAGAGTGACAATGATGGGGGGGGGGGGCGGGTGGAATTACAATTTATCCAAATGGACAACATGGTATCAGTTATCAGAAATGGTAAATTCTAAGAACAAGCACAAGTTCACCAAAAAGTCATGTGGAACCAAATTCATTCCCTTCTCTGAAGGGATCATGAAAATTCTGTAACCTTTGTTTACTATGCTACAAAGCATTTGACGATGGCCCAAATCAGGAGTTCTCCACCTTTTCCACGCAAAAGAAACCAATGCCACATACAGCTCTAAGGTCTCATTTTCACAGCTCCATGACCAGAAAAGAAAGACCCTCCAGTAGTAACAACTTAAAGGACTTTAACTGGCCCAGTATGGATTAGATTCCTTGCCCTACTGTCAGAGTGCCAGGTCATTACTGGAAGGAAAGGTGTGAAAAGTGCTCGGTAAGTTGAAGATGAGAACCAATCCAACACCCAAAGAGTATCAATTAAAGAAAGGTTACAGAGGTATAAATCCACTGTTCTATACTTGGTCCTATCCAATAACTTAAATTTATTGAGAAAATATACAGAAGGAATATTAATTAAATGAGCAGGATCAAAAAGAAAAAATTTAGAGTAAGTGGTATGTCCAAAGATAAGCATAAATACCTGCACCCAGTTTTAATTAAAAAAAAAAAAAAATCAAATACAACAACAGGTTAAGGAAGGCAAATGGAGGGAAAACAACTGTGTAAAGCTAAATATGAGTGAAGAGTATTGACGACTGTCACAAAAATAAATGTAATTCCCCTGATTTTAACAAAGCTTAGGGGGGCGCCTGGGGGGCGCAGTCGGTTAAGCGTCCGACTTCAGCCAGGTCACGATCTCGCGGTCCCTGAGTTCGAGCCCCGCGTCGGGCTCTGGGCTGATGGCTCAGAGCCTGGAGCCTGTTTCCGATTCTGTGTCTCCCTCTCTCTCTGCCTCTCACCCGTTCATGCTCTGTCTCTCTCTGTCCCAAAAATAAATAAATGTTGAAAAAAAAATTTAAAAAAAAAAACAAAAAACAAAGCTTAGGATCACTAAGGAGATAACAAGCCATTCCACTCTGTGTCAGTCAGACCACACTTAAAATAATAAACTGAGTTTTAGACTTCTTCTTTAAGAGGTGGAGGAATGAGTATCATATTCAGAAAGCAGCAACGGAAAAAATACAGAGGCCTAGTAACTTAAATACCTTCCAAACTCTGCGAGTAAATGATTCTATCAATTCAAAAAGGCTTCTTGAGGAGATTTTCAGGGGCACCTTTGAGGAAATTTTTAGGAAGGCTCGACAGTTTTTGAGAACCCAATAGTGGCATGAACTAAGAAAAGTTCATAAGCTTTAATTGTATAATCGCATTTCTGGCAATTTATTCCAAGGAAATAATTCTGCAGAGACAGAAATGTTTACCTGCAAATATATTTAGTATTATCTAGAAAAATTACAGAAGCAAACTAGATGCCCAAAATAAATTATGATACAGTCACAGGAAAGAGTATTTATGTACTTCTTTAAAATTATAGTTATGAAGTTAATGATGAAACATAGGGAAGATGTCTACATGTTAAATGAAAACAGCAAAACACATACATTATAATTATGTAAAACTATATGCATATAAATGAGAAATAAGAGGTAATAAAAACAATATGTATGTTATAGTGACGACATTATGGACAATTTAATTTTTTTAATTGTCTTTAATGTTTCCACTGTATTGTTCCACTGTATTGTAACTGTGAAAAACAGATTATAAAACAATAATACCATTTTTATAAATTTCTAAGACTTGTTTTACCAATGCATATAAAAGGGGTCAGCTCCTAAATGGCTCATAATATACTTAAAAAGACAACATTCATAGCAAGAAAAATTTGTTATTTAAGATAAAAGTAACCACAGCCCTAAGAAATGAGCATCTCAGAAACAGAGTCATTCAACAATTTTTATCTGAAAGCCTACTATATGCCAGACATAGTTCTAGCCACTGAGGTTGTATCAATAAACAAAACAGACAAAAATTGCTGCCCTCATGGAGCTTACATCCTAAAGGCAGAGACATATAATAAACAAGATAAATATGTAAAATAAATATCACATTTGACTGATAAGGAAAAGCTAGGAAAGTGGACAGTGTGTGTATCGAGAATGCTTTTGTAAACTGAATGGCATTGGAAGGTCTCCCTGAGAAGTTATCTGAAGAAAGACTGAAAAAGGGGAGGGAGTTAGCAGTGTGGTACCTGGGGAAGAGCATATCAGGCAAGGCAACAGCAAGTACAAAAAGCCTTGAAAACGAATGCCTGGCCAGTGATGCTAATGTGCCAGAAACTGAGAAGTGTAATTAATTAAAGAGTTTGTACTCAGTCCCTGCCCAATAGACCCCAGACAGCTCTACTGTTCTGAGAACACTGCTTCTGGACTTGACCTGCATTAGTTGGTTTCAGTACACAGATGCAAATTCCTTCAGGTCTTTCGCTTAACCACCATCTTTTTATTCTGAGGTTCTAAATGGGGCCTAAAAACTCCATTCATAGTTCATCCCAAGAGTCTTATGCAGCTCCAGCCCCTCACCTGACTCATACTTGAACTTTACAAAACATTTAGTGGGCCTGTCAAACTGAGCAAAGGGAAGCCAGCCCCTTCTAGAGCTTGATTTGAAAGGAACAGATCTCAGGAAAGAAAGAAAGCTGAATTTGAAGTATGCAGGAAAGCTGTAAAGTTAGTGGGGAGGGAGTACAGGGAGTAGAAGCTAGAGATATGAGAATATCCAAAAGGTACAGAGAAGATCTAGCAACAGGCCACATGGCTGAGGCTCAGGGAAAAATAGTCAACAAACTTAAAACAGTGGAAATATCAAAGGAATTTATAAATAAAAGAATGTCTCCATTTTAAGCTGTTCGCTATGCTGAGATATAATTCCTGCCACCACTCCCAAATTTTCAATAAAACTCTATCACAATTACCTGCTTTGTGGCTGATGCTTTACAGGAATCAAGGCAGATACTAAAAAGACAGGTTCAAGAGACAAGATGAAAAAATAAAAAAGAGAGACCATGTAAATGGGATCTAAAACAGCTTTTGCAAAGTGAAGGAAACTATCAACAAAACAAAAAGGCAGCCTGCTGAATGGGAGAAGATACTTGCAAATGATATATCTGATAATATCCAAAATATATATATATAAAAAAAAAACTACAACTCAACAACCAAAAAAAAAAAAAAGACAAAAAACAAATAATCCAATTAAAAATGGGCAGAGGATCTGAATAGACATTTTTCCAAAGAAGACATACAAATGGCCAACAGACACATGAAAAGATGATCAACATCACTAATCAGGCAAATGCAAATCAAAACCACAAAGAGGGGCGCCTGGGTGGCTCAGTCAGTTGAGTGTCCAACTCTTGATTTTGGCTCAGGTCGTGGTCTCACAATTTATGTGTTCCAGTCCACATCTGGGTCTGTGCTGGGGGTGTGGAGCCTGCTTGGGGTTCCTTCTTTCTCTCTCAAAATAGATGGATAAACATTTAAAACAAACAAAAAACAACAAACCACAATGAAATACCACCTTATACCTGTCACTATGGCTAAAATCAAAACAACAAAAAATAACAAGTGTTGTCAAGGATGTGGAGAAAAGGGAACCCTCATGCATTGTTGGTAGAATGTAAATTGGTATAACCACTGTGGAAAACAGTATGGAGGTTCCTCAAAATATTAGAAATAGAAATACCATATGATCCATTAATTCCACTACTGAGTATTTACCCAATGAAAACAAAAACACTAACTCAAAAATATACATGCAGGACGCCGGGGTGGCTCAGTTGGGTAAGCGTCCAACTCAGCTCAGGTCATGATCTTGTGGTTTGTGGGTTCAAGCCCCACGTCCAGTTCAGAGCTTGGAGCCTGCTTCAGATTCTGTCTCCCTCTCTCTCTGCCCCTCCCCTACTTGCGCTCTCTCTCAAAAATAAACATTAAAAAAAAAAAGGATACATGCACCCCTATGTTTATTGCAGCATTATTTACAACAGCCAGATATGAACACAACCTAAGCACCCACTGATAGATGAATGGATAAAGTTGTGGTAAACACACACACACACACACACACACACACACACACACCCGAGTATTACTCAGCCATAAAAAAGGAGATTTTACCATTTGAGACAAAATGGATGCACTCAGACAACAGTATGCTAAGTGAAATAAATCAGGGAAAGACAAAAACCATATGATTTTACTTATACGTGGGATCCCCCAAAAAACCACACAAATAAACAAAAAGCAGAAACAGACTCATACACAGAGAGATCTGATGGTAGCCAGAGGGATAGGGGTGGAGTGCGGGGGATGGGTAAAATGGGTGAAGGGGAGTGGAAAGTACAGGCTTCCAGTTATGGGATGAATAAGTCACAGGGATAAAAGGTACAGCACAGGGAATATAGTCAATGGTATTGTAACAGCATTGTACTGTGACAGTAGCTACACTTGTGATGCAAAGCATAACTAATAAACTTGTAAAATCACTATGTTGTAAAACAGTAACTAATGTAACACTGTACGTCAACTATACTTAGAGTTAAAATATATATATGTGTATGTGTATACGTATATGTGTGTATACACATATACATATTAGAGGTGCCTGGCTGGTTCAGTTGGAAGAGCATGCAACTCTTGATCTCAGAGTCATGGGTTTGAGCCCCTCATTGGGCATAGAGATTAATTACAAATAAGACCTTTAAAAAAATAAATTAAAAAAAATGAAAATATATATTTTAAAATTAAAAAAATAATAAAATAAAACAGAGCAGAGACAAAAAAGTGAAATAAGGTGTAATTAAGAAAAACACAATCTCCCTGAAACTCCTGAAAAATATTTGGGGGAGGAAACAGTGTTCCCACCATCTATATAGACCGGGCTCTGAAAAGGATAAAGGATCACTCTATAAGCTGGTTTACTTAGCTATACCCTGATAGCTGACAACTAGTTCACACCCAGTCAAGCAATTAAAAATGCCTCACCTTTTGCACATGTGAAGCTGGAGAGATTCCCAGCCAGGCTTGCAGATGTCAGATCTCACTGTGCTCCCAGCCTAATGACCTTTTGCAGAAGCCCCTCAATAAAATGGTTTGATCCAAAGGAAAAGGTATGCTAAATTCATGCTTCAGAAAGTTAAAAGAATCATTATTTAGATCATCCAGAGTTGTTGAATGATACTTCACGAAAAGGGTGACTCTAACCTAAACCTTAAAGGATAAGAGCTGAAAAACAGAAAATCTAGAGATATTCCAAGGATGGTTAATATGAATAAAGCTTCAAAACCTAGAATGAGTATGGCCTGTTCAGAGAACAGTGCAAAATTGCCTATTTGGAACACGGAGTACTCATTGGCAGGCAATGGCAGATAAGATTGGCCAGGTAAGGTGAGACCAGGTGAGGGAGGGCTCTGAAATTCAGGAAGAGAAATCTGAACTTGACAAGCATTCATGGGAAGGGAAAGAAACTGCTTTGTTCTGTTTTTGTTTTTCGTGTTTTTTGTTTGTTTGTTTGTTTGTTTGTTTGTTTTAAGATCATAAAATACTACAGCAGTGCAGACTGGTGTCTTTGTCTGCCCTCTAAAATTGGCTTATAATTTCCCACTCATGTAATTTCTACTCATGTTTTTACTGCTCCTACATCTCCAACTGTCTATCAGACAATTACACTTAAAAATTCCTCAACTACCCTATGTAATTTGTGTACCCCATAAAACACTTAATTGTCTATCCTGTAACATATGCAAACTAGGAATTTAAGAATGACACAGTACATGCCCTCAAGAGACTCAATATGATGCAGGCAGAAGCCAAGAAAACAAACTACTACAATACAGAGTGCAGAGTGCTAACTACTAAAGTCGAGAAATGCTTAGAGTATCATTAGAGCAAAGGACAACATCAATTTGGAAATCAGGAAAAGACAGAAAACACCTAAGAGAAAGTGTTAACTGGACTGAGTTTTGAAAGAAAATAAACACCAAAGGGTAGGGGAGAAGTAGTGGGGATGACAGTTATTGCAATCAAACTGCAAAGGCTGAGCAAACTCTCCTACTCAGAACTGCTATTCCATTTGGCTGGATGAGGATAAGAAGCAGTACGAAAGAACCAGATCATGAACACGATTTTCTCATGATAAGAACTTTGCATTTTAGAGGGGCACCTAGGTGGCTCAGTTGGTTAAGCGTCCAACTTCAGCTCAGGCCATGATCTCACAGTTCGTGGGTTCGAGCCCCAAGTCTGGCTCTGCACTGACCACATGGAGCCTGCTTGGGATTCTCTCTCTCCCTCTGCCTCTCACCCACTCGTTTTCTTTCTCTCTCTCTTTCTCTTTCTCTCTCTCTCTCTCAAAATAAACATCAAAAAAATTTTTTTTAATTTTAAAAAAGAATTTTGTATTTTAGAAGAGCCAAAAGACTTTAATGAAGGAATAACATGATCATATTTGTGTTTCTTAAAAAGAGTTCTGGTGGCAGTGGAAGCTGGATTAAAAAGGAACTACAAAGCATCTTCATATCACAAAATGCAACAAAAATCTGATAAAGGCTGCTATTAACGTTCAATTTATCTGCAGTTATCCATTCCTACCCCCTTTCTGGGCTTAGCTCATATTCTTCATAAAACCTTCCCTAACTTTTCTCAAACACATTAATCTCCCCTTTCTCAGAACTTCTAAGGCATATCTGTCTGTACAATGCATTCTGTAACCACCTTACATTTTTAACTAACTTGCATTTAAATTTCTTCTCCCTAACAAAAATGTATCCTTTCTAAGATGTCATATATTTTTTGAAGTTTATTTATTTAGTTTGAGAGAGAAAGAGAGAGTGCAAGCAGGGGAGGGGCAGAGAGAAAGGGAGAGACAGAATCCCAAGCAGGCTCCACACTGTCAGCACAGAGTCTGACACCGGACTTGAACTCACAAACCATGGGATCATGACCTGCATCAAAATCAAGAGTCAGATGCTTAACTGACTGAGCCACCCAGGCATCCCTGTCATACATTTTTTAATGTGTGTGTAATACATACACACACACACACACACACACACACACACACACACTCTCTCTCTCTCCATCCCACAACATTCTGAAACCCATTAACTTCCTTTCAACTGATTATGCGTTCTCCTTTATCCATAAACAAAGATTCCACTATTCCCCATAAATAATAAATAAAATAAAATGTATGACTAAGCAAAATTAAGGTGAAAAAAGTATACTGTAGTGAGGAATGAACACAAGGCAACTTTCTAGGAAGATGAAAATGTTCTCATTTATGATAGGGGTATGTTACACTGCTGTACTGCATTTACGTAAAAAATGTATAAGCAAGATTTATACTGTTCAATATATATATTTACCTAAAAATCTGTAAAAATAAGGAGTGGGAGGCAAGGGGCTATAGATGAAACATGAATGGCAGAATGTTGATGGTACTTCTTCAGTGAAGTGTATATATAGGTAGTTATTCTGCCTACTTTGAAAAAACTGCATTAACAAAACTAAAAAATAACTCAGGAAGTTAAATTACTTGTTCTCCTAATGCTTGGAATAATGTGACATTATAACTTTTAAAGTGGCTTTTCTAGCTCTATTACCTATTTGATTCTAAGGGATATCTTCTAAGACAAACTTATTATTAAAAGCACAGATGAGGGGCGCCTGGGTGGCTCAGTCGGTTGGGCGTCCGACTTCCGCTCAGGTCATGACCTCGTGGTCCCTGAGTTCGAGCCCCGCATCGGGCTCTGGGCTGACAGCTCGGAGCCTGGAACCTGTTTCAGATTCTGTGTCTCCCTCTCTCTCTGACCCTCCTCTGCTCATGCTCTGTCTCTCTCTGTCTCAAAAATAAATAAATTTTTAAAAAAAAATTTTTTTTTAATAAAAAAAAAATAAAAGCACAGATGAAAAAAGGTCAAGCAGCCACAGGTTCCTTAATTAAGCACCAGATAGGAAAATTAATTAGCCCTGTTACAAACGATGCCCGAAAAGCCAGTAAAATATAAAGGCAGAATTTTCTAATCTTCTAATCTTCAAACTGTGCAGCCAAAGATAGCATCTGAAAGATCTCCAAAAGTTTCTGGAAATATAACATCTACAAAAATAGACTCAATGCCATTCTTAATGGTTTTAAAGTAATTCACTTACTTTATCTCAGTAATTTAAACATCATGCTTATCGGCTCTTAATTTGCATTCTCCTCCCACAAAATATTTAATGTGGAAAATAAAGATTTTCCTTACTCATGCCAATACACAAGGTTAACAATCTTCTGTTCAGTAAATTAACTGTTGCATAATTTAATCCCCCAAAAAGTTTACTAAGTTTCTCAAAAAAGATAGTTTTAACGCATTTTACAATAAAATGTAAATGATAAAAACACCTAAAATTCAGTAAAACCATTTCTATTGTATTGTTTTGCTACTATTTCCCAGGAGATTATATTTAAAACTTTCCTTACTCGGGGCCCCTGGGTGTCTCAGTCGGTTAATTGTCCGACTTCGGCTCAGGTCATGATCTCACTGCACGTGGGCTCAAGCCCCGCTTCAGGCTCTGTGCTGACAGCTCAGAGCCTGGAGCCTGTTTCTGATTCTGTGTCTCCCTCTGTCTCTCTCTCTCTCTCTCAAAAAATAAGTAAATGTAAAATAAAATAACATAACATAAAATAAAATAAAACTTTCCTTACTCAATGATCTATGGTCTTATAAATCAGGAGCCACCTAAACTGTAACTGTAAAGGACATGAAGAGACGCTGAGATGCTGATAATATTCTTATCTGGGTACAGATCTGAAGGCTGATTACATGAGTGAGTTCTATCTGTAAAAATCTTGAAGCTCTCCACTTATGGGTACTTTTCTATATTACAGACAAACACATTACACATGTAATACTCTGATAAAACAAAGTAAGCCAGATCTGTTAGAGCTGTCCTCAAATCCCCTACCTGACACTAAAATACCTGTTCTATGCACTGAAACATTTCTCTAATAAAATTCAACGCTATTTTATAGCATTTAACATTTTGACATATTCCAGATAACAACTTCCATTTCCAACTGGGAGCTCAGAAAGCATACAATCCAATAGAAAAAAAACCGTTTATATTTTCCAGAATAAATCATTTTAAAAGCAAATTGAATAGAAGAAAAGTAAATTGGGGCTGTATTGTCTGGACAAAGATGCAGATCATTTTCAACTTTGTTAATCAAATTTAGAAAGGAAAAGAAAGACCATCACTTCAAACCTTAGTAAGATAGGGAAGACTTCTAGGAGAACGTTAGTAAACACTTCATGAAAGGAAGGTCACTTCTTAGTGATTTAGTCCTAAGTCTACTACTAGTCAGACATTTTAAGCAAAACAAAAACAAGAGGAAACAGTACCTGCCCAGGGAGATGAACGAAATAAAATACATGAGAGCGGTATGCCAAGATTTAACATGGAATATCCAATGAATGGCAAGAAAGCTTGGGAAGTAACCTTTCCTCATTCATTTGCTGAAGCCAAGTGTCTCCCAGCTAATAAAAAATTATGTCTGTAACCCCACAACAGTAACTCAATACTCTTTTCCTTCCTCTTATCTTACAATCGCCCAAAGTTAAAGCTAAACCTTAAGATTCTCTCGAGGAGAAAGCAGCGGAACATAATCAAAAAGGATCTTGATCCCCCAGCTAAATCACACTTTGACCTTCCACCTCAAGAGCCAGGGGAGGGAAACTTGCTTTCCAAATACTACGGAACCACTTGAGCCTTTCCAGATGAAATGCTAGGGAGTTCACTGACCCACCTCCATGGGGAAACCACTTTACAAAAGCAATCTTGCCAAATGGACCCAGGATAGTTGGCAGGAACCATCATCACGACTTTCAACAGCAACTACTAGGGAATCGTGTCAAACCCCAGCCAAGTGACTGAGACAACAGCCTCCAGCCTGGCGAGTACAATTCTCAGTCTCAAATCATACATACACGTCCACAAGGCAAACCCACGGTCTCTCAGGAAATGAGATGACAAAACTAGAACATACCCAGAAAGTTGGCACAGCAGGTGGGCTGGGGGCAACAGCCTCGCGGCCAGGGCACAAGAATGCCAGCGGGCGCTGGAGAAAGATTCACACTCCTGGAGGCAGTGAAAAGGCACAGAGAGCACTGGAAACGAGGCCCCGGGGCAGAGGCACAGGTTTGCTAGAGGGTGTGGGGAGTCACATCCCGGGGGCAGAGTGCGGGGCGCAGGGAACACTGGGGACAACGGCGCCGCAGGGAAATCCAGACACCCTGACATTGGAACCTGGCAGTAGCCGTGGCCGGCCCCTACGCTTGACCCCGCCGGGCAAAGGGACCCGCCACCCGGCGCCAGGAGAGAAGGGAGAGCGCGCGGGGCGCGCCCGCTCGGGCCCGGGAAGGCGGCGCGGCCAGGGGCCTTCTTACCCGTGCAGGCCGAGGGCGCGGCGCCTCTTGTGAAGCAGGCAGAGCAACAGGAGCGCGGCCCCGGCCAGCGTGGAGTTTCGCGCCGTCAAGTACTTGCTGAAGGCCGCCATAGCACCGCCAGTGCAAGCGAGACGGGAACGGGGACGCGGCGGCAGCGACGGCGGCGGCAGCGGACACCCTAGTGCAGGAAGCGCGGGGCAGACTGGGAGGAGAGGGGCGCGCGGATGGAGGGCGGTGCCGGCCGCGCAGGACCGCCCCCTAGCGCGCGCCGCCGCGTCGTCCGCGCGCTGGAGCCCACCACCGACTTCAGCTCGGCGGGAGCGCGCGCGGGCGCCACGGAGGCCGGAACAGTCCTGGGATGCTTTCTGCGCACGCGCGGACCCCCGCAGGGTCGCCGGGATTGCCGGCGCTGAGACGCTGTGGGTCTTTGGTCTGGTGCTCGTTACTTCTCCCCGGCCTGGTTGCTTCCCTTGCCTCACCTCTACTCCCACCTCCGCGCACACCGACCTTTCCCAAGAACTGGAAAAGCGAGCCTGCCCTGCACCGAACCTGGTGGGACCTGCCACTCCACCTCCCCTTTTCCCCCCCTGCACGGTGAAGGGCCGTTACCACCCTCTTAAAGGAGCGCAGGGAGAAGGGGAATGGCCTCATCACAGAACATTTACACAAAACCGAAGGCACCGTAATTATTCAGACGAAAATTCGGAAACTCCGAAGAGATATAGGAAAATGTGGGAAGAATGACTACAAATCGAGAACCTTTTTGCAAGCCAGTTTTTCTAAGCCAAGGGTTATAATCTCTAGGGGACTGTGGAATCAGTTTGGTAGATTGAGACCATCTGTGTGTCTATGTGTGTTGGAGAGAGAGATCGGTAAGGATAGACGACAGAAAAATCTCATAGTGCATCACATGTAAACGAGTTGTTTTGAGAAATTTTTATTCCAGTCTTGTATCCATGTGTTCCAAGCAGTGATAAAGTGTATTTCTTTAATGTGGGTCTGATCAAACAAAAAGTTTGAGAAACACTGTTCTTTGCAAAGGGACATTCAGAAATAACAATCGTGCGTTGTGGGAGTGTTGGCCTTACTCCCAGAATCAGAAGGGCATTACAGATTACAGCATTCTTCTGGCTGGCACTATGCTGCAGAAATCATTATCCCTAGCATTTAGACTGGCATATGTACAGTAACTTAGTGAATCCTTGTCTTCGGTTAAAGAAGCTGGAGTCAGAAAATAAATGCATAAAACCTTGCATAATAAAAACATATTGAAGTAGCCTACGTGTTAAAGTAGCCCATATTAAAGCAGCCCACAAAACTTTTCCTAGGTGTTTTCCCAGTATAAACTGGGAGATAACCTAATACATTACAAGAATCACAAAGGGGGTGGGGGGGCTAACTGTTTACATTTTTCGAAGGTGGAGCTTTCTACTAAATTCTCCATTTGGCATGTAGACATTTTCATTACCTCATTCAACAATTAGGCAATTTGGTACGCACAGAGGATACAAAGATAAACAGATCACAATCCCTGTTCTCCAAAGGCTGGTAGAGGAGGAAAAAATATGAAAAAAAAATATTTTTTTTAATCTTTTTTAATGTTTTATTTATTTTTGAGAGAGAGAGAGACAGAGTGTGAACAGGAGAGGGCAGACAGCATTGGAGACAGAATCGGAAGCAGGCTCTAGACCCTCAGCTGTCAGCACAGAGCCTGACGTGGGGTTCGAACCCACAAACGGTGAGATCATGACCTGAGCTGATGTTGGATGCTTAACCGACTGAGACACCAGGTGCCCCTGAAAAAAATTATAAATATGTAAGTGTCACATTAAAGGTATGGACAAAGCACTATGACAGCATGAAAAAAGAAAATGTTTAGTTTTGACAAGGACTTTCAATTAGGGCTTGACAGAAAATGATTTTGTAGCTGAATCCTAAAGGACAGAGAAAGAGCCATGCAAGAGGACAAGAGGGAATATTACTAATTCACCAATAAATTGCATAGTAACATAAAAGTGTTAGGAACCATAAGAGAAAGTCACATATTATCTTGAAGTTTGTAGCAATGAAGGAAGGGCATGCAAGTTTAGAGGAAAGATATATTTAGGAAATAGACTACAGATCAGAGGAAAGATAAAAATGACTCATTGGGCAAGATATTCTAAAAGGTACCCTTGTTCAAAAAGCATAAGCGATTCTAAAAAAATGAAATCAGTTAATGTGTGTTCAAATAATTTTAGCTGTTCATAAAGCCCATCAGGTAAAACCACAAAGGACAAACCTGTAACCCAACAAAGTTAAGTTTATTAACTTGCTACAGAGAGGATGCCACACAGCAGAGGAATTACGGGTGTGTCTCCAAAAAAAAAAGGAAGAAATGGGGGTCATTATACTATTAGAAGAAGGGAGTTTAGATAAAATCTAAATGAAACAGTATTTAATAGACTCAGAGCAAATCAGATCTGTATATAAAGAGTTAATAATCAGACCTGAGTTGAGAAGTCTACTCGGTTCTATTCCCTTAGTAACTTAAATTTAAGAGCAATGTAGAATGTTGTGTCCAAAAACCCCTTTTCTGAAACTCAGAGGCAGCTTCTCCAAGTCAAAGTGACTTACTTCGATGGTTTACATCTCCCTCTCTCTCACTAATATGAGTTTGAAACAACAGAGTTTCTGACAACTTAAGATTTTAGAGAACAAATTTCCTCAGTACATGCCCTCTGATAATTAACCAAAGCAATTTTTCAGGTCCACACTTTATAATAGTTAATAATTAAGAAAAATGTGATTTTATTGGAAGCTATCCAAGAGCTCTGATTTTTACATCTCCGTTAACAATCAGGCAATTTGGTATGCACAGGATAGCGGACAGAGAAAAGGGCACAGGGAGTTAGAGAATCTGGAAAGCCTCTTGAAGAGTTGTTATGTTAGCCATACTCCATTATCCTCCCCAATGATCCTTGCTTTCCAGTATTCATGCCCTTGTGTAATCTCCCTCACATCAGGATTAGTCTTTGTGACAGAAAGAATGTGAAGGTGACAGCATGTGACTCCTGAGACCAGATCATAAAAGGCAATGTGGCTTCCACCTTGGTCTCTTGGATTGCTTGCTCTCAGGGAAACTACGAAGCACACTCAAACAACTCTAGAGAAGAATTATGGATTCCCACCAAGAGCCAGTACCTGCTTACCAGCCTTGGAAGCAGAATCTTCCACCCGCACGGGTGAATGCAGCCTTATGAACGATCCAGAGCCAGAACGCTCCACCAAGATTCTCCAAAATAACCCATAAAAACTGTGAGAGACAATAAATGTTTACCATTGTTTTATGCCACTAAGTTTGGGGGTAATTTGTCATGCAGCTGATGTGATTGGGGCCAAGCCTTGAAAAACAGATGGAAGGAAGGGGCTTTAAGAGAAGAACTGCCTGGGTGGCTCAGTGGATTAAGCGTCCGACTCTTGGTTTCAGCTCAGGTCATGACTTCACAGTTTGTAAGTTTGAGCCTTGCCTCAGGCTCTTGCGTTGATGGCACAGTGCCTGCTTGGGATTCTCTCTCTCTCCTTCTCTGTCTGCCCCTCTTACGTCTCTCTCTCTCAAAATAAATAAACTTTTTTAAAAAGGAGAAGATATAACAGAAGCAAAGATACAAAGACAAGAAGGCACAAAGCAAGATGATTAAGTCTGGTGTTGAGTGGAGGTTCATGAAAGGGTGTGAAATAAGAAAAAAGCTTGAAATGTTTAATGGAGGTCAAGGTGAAAGATCTAAAACACCCATTCAACCAGGTAGAATTTTATTCTGCATGTAAGAGGGAGGAGTCCAGGTTTGGGGGAAGAGTTATGATCTCAGCTCTTATTTAAAAAGACCATGCCAGTGGCAGCGTGTAGGATGGATTGCAGGAAGAAATACCAAGCAGAGAATCCAGTCTGAACACTCTTGAAATAATCTAGGTGAAAGGTTGTAAGTACCTGAGTCAGGCAGCACAGAGCAAACAGGAAGGAAAACACTTTGTGGGTTCAAATTGGATGGGGTTGGTGAGATTCTTATTTAATGGAAAGGAAAGTTTTCAATTTACTTTGAGATTTCCTGGTTGAGTGCCTGAGAGGATGACATTAGTTACCTGAAGTCAGGAGCACAGAAGTGGAACATTCTTGCCAGGGAAGATAATGCAGATGACTGATTCCTCGCTAGTTCCTAATCACCAAGGTAAATTCCAAATCCGCCTTGAAGCACCTTACACAAAGCTAGTTATGACATAAGCCCTGCCTACCTCTCTGAATTCCTACCCTGGCACTCCTCTCCTGGAAAAGACATATTCCACCTCTGCCCTAGGAGATAAATACACACTGATATTCCCCCTCTGTGGTCTTCCCTAGAATATTCTATTCCTTCTACCTGAAATACCAACCCCTTTCTCCCCTAATATCCTCACTCCCCACTCAGTTCATCCTTTAAAATAAAGCTTTGATGGTCTCCTCCTGCAAACTGTCTTTTCTGACCACATTTCCCAACTCCCCACCTCCTGCCAAGTTAATCATTCCCTTTGTGCTACCTCTGTCTCATATGTAATTCTATTAATGAATAGTTGCATGTTTTTTTTTTTTAATTTTTTTTTTCAACGTTTATTTATTTTTGGGACAGAGAGAGACAGAGCATGAATGGGGGAGGGGCAGAGAGAGAGGGAGACACAGAATCGGAAACAGGCTCCAGGCTCTGAGCCGTCAGCCCAGAGCCCGACGCGGGGCTCGAACTCACGGACCGCGAGATCGTGACCTGGCTGAAGTCGGACGCTTAACCGACTGCGCCACCCAGGCGCCCCAATAGTTGCATGTTTTTAAAGAGAAACTAGCATTCATTTCTCTAACATGGTAAACACCTCAAGTCACCAGGAAAAATTCATCATTTTCATCTTTGCTTAAAAAAGAATCACTTGTTGGTAAGTTGCATTGTTTGTAGGAATGCAAACTGGTGCAGCCACTGTGGAAAACAGTGTGGAGTTTCAACAAAAAGTTAAAAATAGAACTTAACTTACGGCAGAGTGCTGCCCTAAGTCATACGGATTAAAACCATATGCACTTACTATTGTGTTTTCTGTTATTTAGAGTAAATATATCCTCAGGTCCTATACAGTGTTAGCCAGAATCTCAGTAAGTGTTTGTTAAACTGAGCAAATTGATTTCGAGGAGCTAAAAGGAATACCTGGTGGAAATGCTCAGCAAGTAATCAAAAAATTAAGAACTAGTTTTTAGGAAAAAAGATCAGTACTAAACATTTATTTATATGAAAATATTTATTAACGACTTACTATATGCCAGGAACTGGGACCAGTGGTGATAAAAACAAAACAGTCTTCATGCAGAACAGTCTAGTAGGGGAACACATACTAATCAAATACTCATAAATATAAAATCCCAGATATAATAAACAGTTTTAGTCATACACTCAGAAAAAAATGTATATGGACTTAGAGGTCTTCATATACAAAAAAGAGAATATTTGGAACTGAAAAAGAATTAGAAAGAAGAATGGGCAGTTGGGAAGTGAAATATAATCCTGTAGAACACATATATTTGATCAATGGAGGAAAGAAAACAATCCAGGACAGTGAGAATAATTAAAGAGGCAATATGGGAATCTGGAGTCATGAGGATCACAGAAGTCACGATGGAAGAGTTTCCAGAAGGGTATAGGAATGGTGATTGAGATTGTCAGTAAGTATTGGATATCTATTTCTTTATGAAGCCTTTTCTGGACTCTGTTTTCCTTCCCTTGGTGTCCCCAAAGCACTCTGTTCAGATTTCTGTCACAGCTTCTATAATGCTTATTTATTTAAATGGAAGGAATCATCACAAGGGAAGAAACCAAGTCTTATTTTTTGTCTAATCCCGAATCATCTGAAAAATGACTATGATCCATACATACTTCATTCTCCAAACAGAATAATTTCCAAATTGCTCAAAGAATGAACAAAAAGAAAAAACAATTAAAGAAACCACAAAACTATGAGAAAAAAAGAGAGGAAAGAATTCTTCATGAAATAATTATCTTATAATCTTGGTATGGGGAAGACCTTCACAAATATTAAAATCCAGAAGCTATCAAAGAAAAAAATTAATAAATTTGGCTTCTTAAAAATAATTTCTTGAGGTACCTGAGTGTCTCAGTTGGTTAAGTGTCCATCTCTTGATCTCAGGGTCATGAGTTCAGCCCCACATTGGGCTCCATGCTTGGCATGAAGCCTACTTTAAAAAAGTTTTTTTCATGACAAAAACCACTGCAAACAGAGCAGAAAGAAAACTGTAGGAAAAAAAAATTGTACTTCATTTCATAGACCAGTGGTTATTTTCCTAAAAGTACCTTCAAATCTGTAAGAAAAAGGCCATAATCTGAATTTTAAAAATGGGTTAAATAATATGAGAAATATAGTTCATATAACAAAAAATTAAAATTAATAGGAAAAGATGTTTTTCTCACACATAGAGAAAATAAAGCCTCACTTAGATACTACTCTCACCTATCAAAATGGCAAAGATCCAAAGTTTGATAACACATTATGTAATTTTTTATTAACATTTCTGGGAGGTATGTAAATTAGTACAAATTGTAGAACAATTGATCAATAGCTTAAAAATAGTTAGAAATGCACACATCCTATGACTCAGTAAATTACTTCAGGGAATTGACTCTTTAAATGTACTCTCAGGCAGTGAAATATCATAGATATAAGGTACCTTTGTAAAAGCAAAGAATTAGGAACATTCTTTAAGTCCCACAAGTGGAGGACAGGTTAGATGAATGTGATGGAATATTGATTATATGTACTAATATGAAATGATCTCAAAATATAACATTAAGCAGAAGAAAGAGCCAGGAGCAGAATAGTATGTTAAATGTTACCATTCATAAAAAGAGTAGAAAGGAAATAACATATACTTATTTGCTTATGGGCAAATATAATATCTTTAGAAGGATACTCATGAGGTTGATAATATTGACTGTAGGAAAGGTAACTGAGTGGGGGTAAGATGCAGAAAGAAATATTTACACTGAATAAATTGGTATCTTTAAGTTTTTAATCATGTAAATACATCATATATTACATTTAAGAAAAATTCTAATGAGGTGAAGTTCACATAACAAAATTAAATATTTTAATCTTTTTAAAAACTTTTTTAATGTTTATTTTTGAGAAAGAGAGAGAACAAGAGAGAGAGAGCTCAAGCAGGGAAGGGCCAGAGAAAGAGGGAGACACAGAATCCAAAAACAGGCTCCATGCTCTGAGCTGTAAGCATAGATCCCAACACCGGGCTTGAACATCATGCCCTGAGCCAAAGGCGGATACTTAACCAACTGAGCCACCCAAGCACCCCTAAAATTAAGTCTTTTAAAGTCAACAATTCAGCGGCATTTAGAACACTCACAAGATTATGCAACTACCACCTCTGCCTAGATCTAAAATATTTTCATTGTTCCAAAAGAAAACCCCATACCTAGTAAGCAGTTGCTCCCCACTCTCCCTTGATCCCAGCCCCAGCAACTACCAATCTGCTCTCCATCTCTATGGATTTATCTATTCCAGATATTTCAAATAAACGAAATCATCCATTGTGTGACATTTTGTGTCTGGATTATTTTACATAGCATAATGTTTTCAAGGTTTATCCACATTGTAGCATTTATTAGTACTTCAATCTTTTTATGGCTGAATAATAGTCTATGTTATGAATCAGCCACTTTTTTTTCAACGTTTTTTTTTTGTTTGTTTTGTTTTTTATTTATTTTTGGGACAGAGAGAGACAGAGCATGAATGGGGGAGGGGCAGAGAGAGAGGGGGAGGGGCAGAGAGAGTGGGAGACACAGAATCGGAAACAGGCTCCAGGCTCCGAGCCATCAGCCCAGAGCCTGATGCGGGGCTCGAACTCACGGACCTCGAGATCGTGACCTGGCTGAAGTCGGACGCTTAACCGACTGCGCCACCCAGGCGCCCCAGCCACTTTTTTTATTTACCCACTCATCAGCTAATGGACATTTGGATATTGTTAATAGTGCTGCTATGAACAGATATGTTGAAGTATTTGCTTGAACACCTGTTTTCAATTCTTTGGGATATGTACCTAGAAATATAATTACTTGGACATATGGTAATTCTATGACAATTTTTTTTTTTACATAAGCCTTTCATGTAACGTGAGTCTTGAACTCACAACCCTGAGATCAAGAGTCACATACTCTACTGACTGAGCCAGCTAGATGTCCTATCTATGTTAAATTTTTTGAGGAGCCACCAAACTCCTTTTCACATCAACTGAATTATTTTATATTCCCACCAACAGTGAATGAGGGTTTCAACTTCTCCCTGTTCTCATCAACACCTATTATTTGTTTGTTTGTTTTTATTATAGCAATCTTAGTGAATGTGAATTGTGGTAATGATTTGCATCCCCCTAATGACCTACGATGCTGAGTATCTTTTCATGTGCTTGCTGGTCATTTGCGCACCTTCTCTGGAGAAATGTCTTTTCAAGTCAAGTAAAGTTCTTTATGTATTCTGGTCATTAGATCCTTATCAGATACATGATTTGCATATAGTTTTTTCCATTCTTTAGGCTGTCTTTTCACTTTCTTGATAATGTCCCTTAATGCACAAAACTTTTTAATTTTGTTCAAGTCAAATTTATCTATTTTTCCCTTTGTTGCTTGTACTTTTAATGACATATCAAAGGATCCACTGCCAAATCTAAAGTTATGAAAATGTATTCCCTGTGTTTCTTCCTAAGTGTTTTATAGTTTTAGCTCTTACATTTGGATCTTTGATCCATTTGGAGTTAATGTTTTTTTAATTTTTTTAATTAAAAAAAATTTTTTAATGTTTATTTTTAAGAGAGAGAGACAGACTAAGCGCGAGGGAGGGACAGAGAGAGAGGAGACACAGAATCCAAAATGGGATCCAGGCTCTGAGCTGTCAGCACAGAGTCTGATGCAGGGCTCGAACCCATGAACCACAAGATCATGACATGAGCCAAAGCCAGAAGTCAACCGACTGAGCCACCCAGTCACCCCTTTGTTTATTTTTGAGAGACAGACAGAACACGAGCAGGAGTGTGGAGCATAGAGAGAGGGAGACACCGAATCCGAAGCAGGCTCTAGGCTCTGAGCTGTCAGCACAGAGCCTGATGAGGGGCTCAAAGTCACAAACCTTGAGATCATGACCTGAGCCAAAGGCAGACGCTTAACTGAATGAGCCACCCAGGCACCCCTACAGTTAATTTTTGCATATGATGTGAAGTATTTGTCTAATTTCATTCTCATTTCATTTGTCTCATTTGCATGTGGATCTCCATTTATCCCAGAACTATTTTGAAACTGTTATATATTTAAAATGAAATTGAAATATAAAACAAATAGATAAACTTAGTCTTTTTTCCTTTTGGGATGGAGGGTGTCAAAGTTCTGGAGTCTAACACTTCACAAAGGCTTTGTAGAGGCCCCTCCATCTATCAGTCCTCTGCATTCACTGTGACTGGAGTGTCATTGTCTCAGCCTGCACAGTTCCCTTCAAGTCAGGAGATCTTGGATGAGGCTAGGTGTTCTGACCTAGCCTCCAGCTGGAGCTGGTACTCTATACAGTTAAAGAACCCCTGCCTCCTGCAGTCTCTGGCAGGACCTTTTCATTCTCCTCAAACCCCAGGCTCCCTTTAAGCTTTGATGATCAAAAGTCATGCAGCCCTCGTACAGAGCCCAGCTGAGGTAATGATGCATAGAACTTGCTCCCTGAGTAGGAGAAGGGAACGGGAAAACTGATGAGAGAAAACAAAACTGATATCTTAAGAAATTATCCTGCTACACGTGTATGGGGAATCTATAGGAAAAGGTGGGTGAATTCTTCTATAACCTATGTATCAGAAAAGGTGTTCTAACTATGACTGACAAATCCTGATGCAGTAAAAGAAAAAAAATAAAAAATATAAGTAATGACAATTTTTAAGCTTTGATATGTCAAAAAACAGTGTAAGCAATGTCAAAAGATAAATGACAAACTAGAAGAACATATTTGCAAACTGTTTTGCAGATAATGGGCTAATCTCCCGAATTTATAAAGAATTTATAAAACTTGGGGGAAAAAACAAAGAAAAATGGACAAATGACAAAAAAAGACAATTCACAAAAAGAGATATAAAAAATGGCCTTTAGATATATTGAAAGATGTTCAACTTCACTCATAAGAGAAATGAAAAATAAACTCTACTGATATACATTTCTTACCTGTAACATCGGCAAAAATTGAAAAGCTTGACAATGTTACTCTGTGAGAAGACTATGGGGAAAACAGACACCCTCATACATCACTGTGAGAATGAAAAAAGTATGGGGAATTTGGCAATATGGAAACAAATACAAAACCATACATGCATATATGCCTCAACCCAGCAATCTTACTTCTAGGAATTTAGATACACAAGGAAGTAGGTACACTCCAGAAATTTAAACAAAACAAAACAAAACAAAACAAAAAAACATATAGGCACAGGATTACTTCTTCTTGAAGCATGATTTGATGTTATGAAATAATGGAAACTAATCAAAGACTTAAATATAGGATATGGATTGAAAAATCTTTGGCACAGACACACAATGAATTCTATGCAGCTGTAAAAAATAACAGAGCAGATCTCTAAAAACTGCAAGGAAGTTATTTCAGGAGGTACCCTTAAGATTTTAAAAAAGCATAAGAGAGGAGCCTAGGTGGCTCAGTCAGTTAAGCATCCAGCCCTTGGTTTTGTATTGGGTTATGATTGCATGGCTCATGGGTTTGAGCCCCACATTGGGCTCCATGTGGACAGTGCAGAGTCGGCTTGGAATTCTCTCTCTCTCTCCCTCTCTCTGCCCCTCCCACCCCAAAATAAATAAATAAGCTTAAAAAAAATAAAGCATAAGAGCTTAAACAGGTCCTACCTTTTACATACAAAAGAAGAGAAAATGGGATATATACATATATTTGCTTATCTTTACAAAAAGAAACGCTAACCAGCAAACCAGATAACAATGAAATTGGTGGCATACAAAGGGTGGGAAGAAAGAGGATGGGAAGGGATGTGAAGGGAGTATCACTTTTCTGAGAATATCTTTTTGCAAAATTTTGGATCTTGAAAGCATATTTATGTCCTACACATTCAAAAATTAAATTCAAACGCTAAGAATGGGAGGAAAATAAAAAACTCTAAGCAAAAGAAAAGACACGAACCTAACTGTATTTCAGATGAATACCAGAACCATACTGGAAGGAAAAAGATTAAGGAAGAAAAGAACCAAGGAAGGAAAGATGGAAGGAAGCCAAGTAACTTACCGATAAATGTTTGACTGTACACCCTTAGTCTTGGGCAAGGTGGGGAGTAGAAAAGAATTACAAGTGAATCTTGGACTCATTTTAGAGATTCGTTTATTATAGTAGTGTCAGCAAAGTGATTCTAAGTTACGTTAGAGTGTATTACAGGACTGAGCAACATACAGATGTTGTTGGGAGCTAGATATCTTGTGGAGAGAGGGAGCATACAAATAAGGAATGGAAGAAAATGAGAAAAGGATGCTGAGGGGATGGATTGGAATTGGAGATCTCAGGCATGAATTTATGACTTCTAAAATATGTATATGGTGTGTGTGTATAAGTATGTATGTGTGGGAGGCCGGACCCCGGTGCCAGGCTGAGACCGGGTCGAGCAACGGCTCCCTGTTGACTCAGCCAACCCGGTGGTTCCCCCTCCCATTCCCCCACTTGCAAAGGCATACGAAAGCCTTGTCAAGGCTGAGAAAGCTAATTCCTGAAGCCTGTGGTCTGTGGGTGTTGGCAGTAATATTACCCCCTTTTTCTACCCCGGGTGAAAGAGAAACAAACAGGGGAACTGTGTTTTGCTAGCAATCTATCAACAAGGTCTTGTTGTGACCCGTTTAGAAAGTTCAAGGTACACAGAACTAAATGTTTTGGCTGGCAGCGATCATGTGAAACCTGTTTATTCTTAGAATGACCTGATCCATAAGAGTCTTGATATAAAAGATTGTGTACAGCAACAATAAAGCCGTCACTTGGGCCATCAGCCCAGGGGACCCTCCTGTTCCCAAACTGGCTTCTCTTCTTTTCTTTCTCACATTCCCCTACCCTCAGGACCCTGAGCTCGGTGTTTGTTGCGCTGGTCGCAACATGTATGTGTATGTTTTTGCAGGTGTACATTCGTATATATGTGTATACATTTGTGTATTTCTTAATTCTGTCCACTGAAAGGACCAAGAAGCAAAGATGCTGGTAGCAATGATCATGCCTAGTACCTATTAAAGATCTTGGTCTTTAATATCATTCTTCACTAAAATGAACGAGGGCCCCTCAAAGACATGGCTAATTCTAGGCATGGAACAAAGTGAGTACAAGTCTGAAAGCGCTACTTATGCCAGAAAATAAGAAGTGGTTAAAAAAAAAGATGAAGCATGTCACAAAAACACAAGAGCCCTCTAGAAGAGACTCCTCTTGGCCAAATCTGGGATAATTGGGGCACCAAAATAAGCACAGTAACGAATTATAAGCCAATGGAGAAACAGAAATTAATGAGTTCATATCTATAATAAATAAATAAGGAAGCAGAGGAGAGAGCTCTTAATTATAGTTCAATGCTGAGGACAAACTGGTAAATGTGGAGGAGTACACAAGTTGAAAGATTACCATTTTGCAATAATCATAGTAAAGATTGAATCAGGCAAAAACCACCAATGGACGCTAAATCCAGGAGAAAATTTTGATAAGGAACAGGAGATTTTCATAATCCTAAATTATCTTCCCATAGACCATCTATTAATTACAACAGTAAAAAATGGTTATTTTAGTGAATAAATTGGACAACATCTTGACTAAGCAATTCAAATCAACAACACCAGGGTGGGACAGATGGATATCTTATGCCTCTAAATGTGCTATTCTGAGGATACAACATCCCCTATGCAGTATTTTGGTCTAGAATGCATAATGTGAGTCTAACCAGGAAGATACATCAGAACAACCCAAAATGAAGAACATTTTTTAAACAAGAGAGGGGTACTGTTGTTGTGAAAAATGTCAGTGTCATAAAAAGAAAGGCTTTAAAAACATTCCAGATTAAAGGAGGCTAAAAAGAGGTGACAATTAAAGCAGTAGCTAACCCTAAACTGGATTTTGTTGTTTGTGGGATGAGGGACAGCAGAGGATTTCCTTAAAGATGTTATTGGGTCAATAATTGGGTCAGTAACTGATAAAATTGGAATATGATTGATGGCTTAGAGTATTATATCAATGTAAAATTCACTGAAATTGCTAACTATGTAAATGGTCCCTGAGTTATGATGGTTTGACTTACAATTCTTCAACTTTATGATGTAAAAGCAGTACACATTCAGTAGAAACTGTTCTTTGAGTTTTGAATTTTGATCTTCTCCTAGGCTAGTGATATGCGGTACAATCCTCTCTTGGGAGGCTGGGCAGTGGCCACCAAGGTTTCATCAGCCATGCGATCACAAGGGCAACGACAGATACACTGACAACCATTCTGTAACCATACAACCATTTTGGTTTTCACTTTCAGTACAGTACTCGATAAATTACGTAAGATTTTCAACACTTTATTATAAAATAGGCTTTGTGTGTGAGATGGTGTTGCTCAGCTGTGGGCTAATGTGAGTGTTCTAAGCATGATCAAGGTAGGCTAGGCTAAGCTATAGTGTTCAGTAGGTCATGAGGTATTAAATGCATTTTCAATTTACAATATTTTCAACTTCTTTTTTGTTTTTTAATTTTTTTGATTTATTTATTTACGAAAGAGAGAGCTAGCAGGAGTGAGAGAGGGGCAGAGAGAGAGGGAGACACAGAATCCGAAGCAGGCTCCAGGCTCCGAGCTGTCAGCACAGACCCCAACATGGGGCTCCAACTCACGAACCATGAGATCATGACCTGAGGTGAAGTCAGACGCTTAACCGACTGAGCCACCCAGATGCCCCTACAATATTTTCAACTTCTGATGGGCTTATCAGAATGTAACCCCATTATAAGTCAAGGAAGATCTGTACTGTGATTATATTAGAGAATATCCATATTTTAAGGAAACCTACACTGAACTTTGTAGGAGTAAAGGGCCATCATTTTGGGGTAAAGGGCCTTCACATGATTCAAGAACACACACACACACACACCACACACACACACACACACACACACACACACACAAAATAGCACACACACAAATGATAAAACAAAAGTTAGATATTTACAATCAATAAATCTGGATAAAGGGTATATGTGTGATTTTGTGTCATTTTAATTTTTGTAACTTTGGTAGCTGCAAAAATAATTTTTGAAATTATTTCAATTATGAAATTATTTGAATAATTTTGAAATTATTTCAAAATAAGACTTTTAAAAAAAGAAAAATATAGGGGCTCCTGGGTGGCTCAGTTGGCTAAGCTTCTGACTTCAACTCAGGTCACGATCTCACAGTTCATGAGTTTGAGCCCCACATCGGTCTCTCTGCTGACAGCTCAGAGCCTGCTTGGGATTCTCTCTCCCTCTCTCTGTGCCCCTCCCCCACACTCTCTCTGTCTCTGTCTCTCTCTCTCTCTCACACACACACACACACACACTTCCTCTCTCTTTCTCTCTCTCTCAAAATAAATAAACTTTAAAAAATAAACTCTTAAAAAAGAAAAAGGAAAAAAGAAAGACTAATTCAAGAATATCTATAGCAGCCTTTCCCATAACAGCCTTAAACTGGAAAACTCCAGTGTCAACAACAGAATGTGTAAACAGATTATGGCATAGCCACATGATGGGACACCATTCAGCAGTAAAAAGGAAGAACTTCTGGTAAGTACAGCAACATGGATGAATCTCAAAAACACTGAATGAAAGAATACACACACACACACACACAACACACTACTTGATTGAATGAATATGAAATGTAAGAACAGGCAAAATAAATTTATGATGGAAGTCAGAAAGTGGTTGGATTTAGAAGTGGGGTAAAACTGACTGGAAGATAGCATAAGGGAAATTTCTGATGATGAAAATGTTCCATATTTTGTTTGGGGTGGTGGTTTCATGGATATTTACAAATGCCAAAACTCATCAAACTGAACATTTTAGATCTGTGCCTTAAATTGTAACTCCAATTAAATGATGAATAAACAAACAAGCTATTTTTTTAAAGGAGATATCTAAAGGTAAATTCAGGTTGAAAGAGAAGTTGCATCCACTTAAATGTCCTTGGAATTTGTTCCAGTGTTAAGGCTGTCGTGTCCTGAGAAAGACGTGGAATATCTAAAAATATGAATGGGACATAATTTATTTTATGAAGACCTAGGGTACTTAAAAACATTCAAGGGAAATAATTTATCTTGCCATTCACTCAGATAACCTTTAGAATATTTAAGAATGCCCTGTGAGATGTACAGTTAATTTCACACATAAAATAGTAAGTTTGTAATCCTAAAAAATGTATATATTTCTACACTTGGAAGGATTTCTGGATTTTGCTGCGTGGAGCTTTTGTTTCATATACGTAAGAAGTGGCATATCTCCATGGAACTGGGGCCTGTTTGGGCACCATCCTCTCCTGGGGATGTTGTCCTGGTCTGCCGACGCTGGGCAACAATCAGGGCTGTTAGCACACGTTAGTGAGTTCCACCCAGTTCAGACATCTATCTTTAACAGAATAAAGGAGTTCTCTGTTTTTTTTTTTAAGGAGTTCTCTTTACTCAAGCAATAGAAGGATTAGTTCAAGGCAACTAAATTACACAATGGAAATAATGTAAGTTGAGATAGCTGTGCCATATTTCAAGTACATGTATTATAATCACAGTATAATTTTAGTGTGGCACAGCTCCCGTGCTTTAGATGCTGGTGGAGCCTTCAGCCAGGTAGCACTAGGGTGACTGACGTCCTGTGCCAGTCCTGTGGCAAGCAGCTCTATGTTTTTGGTCAGGTTGGTTCTGCTCATTCACTCCTTGACTCCTTTCGCTCCAGAGTGCCACATTGGTCCTTTGGTGGGGTGGGTGGGGGAGGGGTGTGCTTCCGTTTTCACAGTTATACATATTCCAGAGTTTCTCATTCTCTTCAGTTTCTCCACGTCCAGTTTCAAGGGCACAGATTTTATCAATGATTCTTTTATTGTTCTAGAATCTGTGCTTCTAATTGCTACTGCTTAAATCTTTGCAAAACAGGGACTTCCATAAGAGAATCTTTGCTGATGCCTTCTGTCTATGAGCTTCTCTACAAATCCCTATCACATACCTGCTGTGGCCAGAGTGGAAAGATTTTTTTATAGTCCTCCATGGCATAACTTAGAAAATAAAAATCATCTGGATTTAGACACACACACAAGTGTCCCTTTGTCTACAGCAGCAGCAACTGACGTCAAAGCCGCCTACTTACTACCTCATGGGTGTTTTCAAGTTATCCGATTCACATTCATCTGCATTTGGGTGGCAGGTTGATCCGAGCTCATGCCTTGAAAAAACACCAGGATGTGGAAAGAACAATGGACTGGGAGCCTTGAGTGTGAGTTCCACCTCATGTGTTGTCATAAATAACTGCATGACCTTAATTTCTGGTTCTCAACTTTCTCATATGGGAAATAAAGGGCTTCACACTGGTTACTTCTGAGATTGGGGCTTGGAACTATTACTACCATGAAAGACTTCAGATTTAAAGGTCCAAGACTGTGCCAAAAACATACCAATAGACAAGCTCTTACATCTTCACACATGCTAACTACTGAAGGAGGATTGTTTTTTATATTGTGGCTTTCTCTACCTGTAAACAGAAATGTGTATACAGTACTTTCATAACTTTTTTAAATACCAAAAATTATAAAATGGAAAAGTTTAGGACAAGTTGCTTCCTAACATTCTTTATCACTTAAAAATGCTTATTTTTGAAAACACTATCATAGGGTGTTAGGGCAGGGGAAAGGAGTTCAGTACAAGGAGCAGCACAAGGGAATTTTATGATGACAAGACTATTCTATGTGGTACTGTGGTGGTGAATACATGACCCTCTGTGTTTGGTAAAACCCACTGAACTATATACCACAAAGAGTAAACTTTTTTACTCTTTTACTACATGCAATTTGAAAAGCTAACTCAGGATTGTTGGGGAATCCCAAGATAGAATGAAGACCAACCACAACAAATGAATCTAACTATATGAGAAAGTATGACATAACTGCATGGGAGTGGGGAGGAAGAGTTGACCCAAGTAATTTTTATTGGAAACTATAAGACTAAAGACAAAAAGAATGGACAGAAAACACTGTAGTCTACTTAGTAACCATGTTTCACACGAGAGGACAGGTTAGCAATTCTGATAACTGCTTTACAAGGATACCAGGGTTGAACAAATACATAAATAAATTACAGATGATGGAAGTCATATGTCTTGCTGTCAGGGAGAGTAAATTACAAACAAGTAAAGACAGGAAGGCTAGAAAGAACCCTGTGGAGTTGAATGAGTCAAAGATATCAGTATGAACCCATGTAGATAGACGGATGGTACAGAAATAATGAGTTTTCATTGGCCAAACTCGGACCAATTTGAACAACAAAAAGTAATGACAATAGTATTTGATTATGACCCAAGAATAGAATAAGTATCTATTAGTCCTTAACTGATATAAACAAATGATGAAACAAATAAATGGGGGAGAAGCAAAATCCTTCCTTACAGAAAAATTCCAAAGTTCTGAATAATAAATATAGAAGGAACGAGGGCAATAGAAAAGTTACCAGTTGAGCACCACGGCAATAATTATTGTGGGCAAGATTTGGGATGAATGCTAAAATTAGTGGGTGAAGCTTTAAAGAGGAACCGAATAGTTGCATAGCCTCAAAGCATCTCCCCCAAAACATTTATGAAATGTTTTGGTGTTTTTAATGTATGTTCACAAATGTTTTGATAATCCTACCTCTAGGAGGAGTCATTTATTTTCCCGGTTCTTGAGTGTTAACTGGATTTAGTAAGTGACTTCTAATGGACAGACTATTAAAAGGGGGAGGGGGGAACCCAGTAATATTACAGTAGAGAAAACTGACAGACACATACCATCTTAACCAAGTGGTCAAGGTTTACAGCACTGTAATAAGTTGATTAGCACATGTTGATATCATATATCCCTCATATGATGAAATGAGAAAGGCATTTCATCTCTGTGACATTCTAAAACACCCATAAACTCCAATCTGGTCATTACAATACATCAGACAAACCCAAATTGAGGGACGTTCTACAAAATATCTGGCTAGTGCTCCTCAAATGTGTCAAGTTCATGAGAAACAAGGAAAGACTGAGAAACTGTCCCAGTTTGGAGGAGACAAGAGAGATATGGTAATCAAATGCAATGTGGTAACCTACTGAACCCTGGAGCAGAAAAAAAAGTGAAAGACTGGTGAAAGTTCAATGAAGTCTGAAGTTTAGTTAATAGTGCTGTACCAATGTTGATTCCTTAGGTTTGGTAAAGGTACCTACTTACATGCAATGTAATAACATTAAAAGAAGCGGGGCGCCTGGGTGGTGCAGTCGGTTAAGCGTCCGACTTCAGCCAGGTCACGATCTCACGGTCCGTGAGTTCGAGCCCCGCGTCAGGCTCTGGGCTGATGGCTCGGAGCCTGGACCCTGTTTCCGATTCTGTGTCTCCCTCTCTCTCTGCCCCTCCCCCGTTCATGCTCTGTCTCTCTCTGTCCCAAAAATAAATAAACGTTGAAAGCACAATCTCCTTAAAATTGTTAAAAAAATAATAATAATAACATTAAAAGAAGCTGCATGAAAACTATCTAGGTATATCTAACTTTCTTATACTTCACAGATCTTGCGTTTTTGCTTTTGTTTTTGTTTTTACAAATTGGAGGCTTGTGGCAACCCTGTTTTAAACAAACCTGCTGGCACCATTTTTCAAACTGCATTTGTTCACTTCATGTCTCTTTGTCACATTTTGGTAATTCTTACAATATTTCAAACTTTTCATTATTATTCCATTTGTTATGGTGATCTGTGATCAATGATCTCCGAAGAACAAAGCAATGATCTGTTACTATTGTAATTGTTCCGGGCTGCCACAAACCGCACCCATATAAGATAGCAGACTTAAGTGATAAATTTTGTGTGTGTTCTCACTGCTCCACCGATGGACCATTTCCCCATCTTTCTTCCCCTCCTCAGGCCTCCCTATTCCCTAAGACACAACAATATTGAAATTAGGCCAATTAATAACCCTACAGTGGCCTCCAAGTGTTCAAGTGAAGGAAAGAGTTACCCATCTCTCACTTTAAATCAAAAGCTAACGATGACTAAGCTTAGTGAGGAAGGCACGTCAAAAGCTGAGACAGGCCAAAAGCTAGGCCTCTTGCACCAAACTGGTAGCCAAAGTTTGAATGCAAAAGAAAAGCTCTTGAAGGAAACTGAAAGTGCTACTCCAGCGAACACATGAATATAAGAAAACAAAACAGGCTTATTACTGATTTGGAGACAGTTTTAGTGGTCTGGATGGAAGAGCAAACCAGCCACAATATTCGCTTAAGCCAAAGCCTAATCTAGAGCAAGGCCCTAACTCCTCAATTCTATGAAGTCTGAGAGAGGTGAGGAAGGTGCAGAAGAAGAATTTGAAGCTAGTAGAGGTTGTGTCATGAGGCTTAAGGAAAGAAGCCATTTCCATAACATAGAAGTGCAAGGTGAAGCAGCAAGTGCTGATATAGAAGCTGAAGCAAGTTATCCAGAAGATCCAGCTAAGAGAATGCGTAAAGGTGGCTACACTACACAACATATTTTCAATGTACATGAAACAGCTGTCTATTGGAAGAAGCTGCCATGTAGGACTTTCATCACCAGAGAGGAGATGTCAACGCCTGGCCTCAAAGCTTCAAAAGATAGGCTGACTCTCTTGTCAGGGTCTGACGCAGCTGCTAACTTTAAGTTGAAGCCATTGCTCACTTACCATTCTGAAAGTCCTAGGGCCTCAAGAATTTTGCTAAATTTGGTCTTCCTGTGCTCTGTAGATGGAACAATAAAGCCTGAATGACATACATCTGTTTACAACACGGTTTACTGAATATTTTAAACCCACTGTTAAGAACCACTTCTCACAAAAAATATTCTTTGTTAAATATTGCTGCACATTGACAATGAACCTGTCACCCAAGAGGTCTGATGGAAATGCACAACAAGATTAATGTCACTAATGTCTGCTAACACAACATCCATTCTGCAGCCTATGGTTCAAGGAGTAACTTTGACTTTCAAGTCTTACTATGTAAGAAATACATTTCATAAGGCTATAGCTTATAGATAGAGGAATCGTAGATAGTGATTCCTCTAATGGATCTGGGCAAAGTTCATTGAAAACCCTCTGGGAAGGATTCACCATTCTAGATGCAATTAAGAACACTCATATTCATGGGAAGAGGTCATGATATCAACATGTGCAGGAGTTTGGAAGAAGCTGATTCCCATCCTCGTGGATGACTTGGAGGCGCTCAGGACTGCAGTGGAGGAAGTAACTGCAGGTGTGGTGGGAATAGCAAGAGAACTAGAAGTGAAGCCTGAATGTGTGACTGAACGGCTGCAATCTCATGATAAAACTTTCACGGATGAGGAGTTGTTTCTTATGGATGAGCAAACATAGTAGTTTCCTTTGATGGCACCTACTCCTGGCAAAGATGCTGTGAAGACCTTTTTGAAGTTTAAACGATAACAAAGGATTTAGAATGTTATATCAACTTAGCTGATTAAGCAAAGGCAAGGTTTGAGATGATTGATTCAAATTTTGAAAGAAGTTCTACTTTCAGTAAAGTGTTATCAAACAGCACTGCATGCTACAGAGAAATTGTGAAAGGAGGAGTTGACTGGTGCAATAAACTTCATTGTTGTCTCTTTTTTTGAGGGGGGGGGATTATGTGTGCGTGCTAATGAGTGGGGGAGGGGCAGAAGGAGATGGGGAGACAGAATCTTAAGCAGGCTCCACTCCCAGCATGAAGCCCAATGCTCAAGGTGGGGCTCAATCTCAAGACTTTGATGCTTAACTGACTGAGCCACCCAGTTGCCCCACTGTTGTATTTTAAGAGATTACCACTGCCACCTACCATTCAGCAACCACTGCCCTGATCAGTCAGCAGCCATCAACATCGAGGCAAGACCCTCCACCAGCAAGAAGATTACAACTCACTGGTAGCTCTGATGATTGGTTAGCATTTTTTAGCTATATTTTTTAATCAAGGTATATACATTCTTTTTTTTTTAGATGTAATGCTATTATACACTTAATAGACTGCAGTACAGTATAAACATAGCTTTTACATGCACTGGGAAACCAAAACATTCATTTGACTTGCTTTACTGTGATATTCACTTTATTTTGGTAGATCCAGAACCAAACCCTCAGGATCTCCAAGAAATGTACATATAAGAATTAATTCTCTAAACTATCTTTGTAACCCATCCCTGTGCTATCTTTCTAACTTATCTTTGTACTATCTTTTTTTTAATGTTTATTTTGAGAGAGAGAAAAAAAGCATGTGCACAGACGTGAGGAGGGAGAGGCAGAGAGAAAGGCAGAGAGAGAATCCCAGGCAGGCTCCACTCCATCAGTGCAGAGCCCAGCATGGGCTTGATCCTGGGAACCATGAGATCATAACCTAAGCCAAAGTCAAGATTTGGATACTCAACTGACTGAGCCACCCAGGTGCCCAAATAGTGCACAGTGTAGTATCTTTGAAACATCTGTAAATCTAAATTGTTTAAAAGAAAAAAGAGTTTAGAAAAATGTTAGGATAAAATGCATTCAGTGTTGGGGCACCTGGGTGGCTCAGTCAGTTAAATGTCTGACTTCGCCTCGGGTCATGATCTTGGAGTTCCTGAGTTCAAGCACCGCATCAGGCTCTGTGCAGACAGAACAGAGCCCCAGCACAGAGCCTGGGGCCTGCTTTGGATTCTGTGTCCCCCTTTCTCTCTGCCCCTCCCCACTCTCTCTCTGTCTCTCTCTCAAAAATAAATAAACATTAAAAATGTATTTTTTTAAATACATTTAGTGTTGCAGTTAAAAATATATTTGCCCAGTCAGGAGCCTTATTGTTGCATCCAGAGATCAAGTAAGAAACTAGTATAAATAAATAACTCTTTTTAAAAAATGTAAATAGAGAATTATAGACCACAACACTCTTTTTTTCTTGAAATACCGGCCAACAACATCTTGAACCTATCAACAAAGCCCGGGCATACACCTTGCACATCATGTAAGACTAGAACTCATTATTTCGTCATTAGTTTCCTGTTCATATCTCTAAAAGAACCTCAAGAGATCATCTAGTCCTGGGCTGGGGAACCATTTCATCCCCATCCAGGCTCACAGACACATAGAAAACATTAGCATTAGTACAAAGCAACTTCATGCCATTTCAGTTGTTGGGAGTTTTTTTCATATAGCGAAATGTGTATCATTATATTTGTGTGACTTTAAAATTAAGAATTTACGTAAAATTGTTCCATAAATATGGGAAAAATCCACAGAAATTTGTTTCCTCATTAGGAACAGTTTAAGGAATGAGAGAGGTTGAAGTTGAGAAGCGAGATGAGGAGGAGCTGCCTGATACCCCTGCGGGGCCATTGACTTCATGGCTAAACCTGTCATGGCATCCTAGAGCACGATGCCGGATGAGGGGTTCATGGGAAGTGGCCCAGCATGAGAAGCACCTGAGAGTAACTGCAGTCGGCGTCCCAGTGGAGGATGAGTGTCAAAGTTCGGTGTCGAGACTTTGCTGTCAGGTCCAAGTGGTGAAAAAGGAAAAACTGAATTAACAACTAGAGCTTCCACCTACAGTGGCATATCCCGTTATATTCTCACACGAGCTCTGTGAGGGAGGTACTGTTACTAGCCTCCGATTCTAACTGGGGAAATTGAAGTTAAGGGACACTAAGGAACTTGTCCCAGGTCTCACAGCTGGTGACTGGCGAAGCCGGCATTGGGACCCAGGTTTATAGGACTTCAGAGTTCTTAGCCACAACACAGAGTAAAATCTGAGCAGACGCAGGAACCACGGAGAGAAAGAAAGGCAGGAATAATGTGAGAAAGTTTAGCATTTACCTCAAGTATCTGAGAGTCACTTTTAATGGTTGCTGGGGTCGGTTTCCAGGTTTAAAGACCCAACAATGGAGCAAACAAGGAAATAGCAATGGAGACAAAGACATGAAAGTGTTCTCTCTCTCTCTCTCTCTCTCTCTCTCATATACACCCACACAAAGAGAAATATTAGACTCACGGAGGAAATGGAATTGGAGCCACTACATGTGACCACTCACATCTATGTCTCTTCTGGACTCTTCTGGGGCCAGTTTTCCATCTAGCTCTATCCTGTGTGGGCCTAGAACTCGGCAGAGTCAAGGCTCGTGGGCTAGTGATTAGGTGCCCTTTCACAGGTGTGGTATCTGGAAGTGGTCTGCTGCCCTCACACCTGCCCACTAATGATCGTGAGATACATTTGTTTCCCTGAGAAGTCTTCCCCGACTCTCCAGATTAGGTAGGGCCCTGGTATGTGCTCTGATATTGCCAAAGAGTTCTCCATGGCACATTTTGCTGTATTAATTAATTAACTGTTTGGTTTTTCTTTTTTTAAGTTTATTTATTTATTTTTTTAATGTTTATTTATTTTTGAGAGAGAGAGAAGAGCGTGAGCTGGGGAGGGGCAGACAGAGAGGGAGACACAGAATCTGATACAGGCTCCAGGCTCTGAACTGTTAGCACAGAGCCTGACGCAGGGCTTGAACTAGGGAACCATGAGCTCATGACCTGAGCCGAATTCGGATGCCTGACCAACTGAGCCACCCAGGTGCCCCTTTTTATTTATTTATTTTGAGAGAGAGCATGCATGCGAGTGGGGCAGGGGCAGAGAGCGAGGGAGAGAGAATCCCAAGCAGGCTCCACACTGTCAGCCCAGAGCCCCACCTGGGGCTCTATCTCACTAACCATAAGATCATGACCTGAGCAGAGATCAAGAGTCGGATGCTTAGCCTACCGAGCCACCCAGGCGCCCCTAATTAACCATTTGAATTAATGTATCTGACCTCTGCCTTCCTCGCTTCTACCCAAGCTCCGTAAAGACAGGGATTTTTTTTTCTTTTTTTCAAACATCATACCTCCAGTTTTCAAGACAATACTTGACACATGGTAACACTCAGTATTTGTGGATTGACAGTGTGCTACATGAGCATTGGGCTGCTTTCTGTCTATCTAACCATTGGCTGGAAGAGGCTCATCTCCTTCACCTTCTGTACTGTTACCAGATAGAAGTAGTACCCAGTCCTGAACACCGGCCTAACAGGTTGAAGTTCTTACCACCACCTCACTACTTTTCTACGAAGTCCCTTCTCCGAACCTGGATCCTGCTTTCCTCTAAAAATGGTGATCAAAGCATGCTGATCAAGACTGATAATTGGATCCTGATGATGAAAACAGCTCAGAAGCTCTTGATTTGTCCTTCTGCCCTTGCTACCCTGGTATCAAATTGTCTCTTACCTGAGAACCATTTTCCTCCAAGGAGCTCCAACTGCCTCTTAGAGCACACATGTTATGAGTCACATAGATGCTAAGGGGCCAGAGGACCATACTGTGCTGGATATTGTCCATGTTAGATGGTAGCAACAATGTTCTATGCTAATTGATTATTTCTCTTCTTTTTAAAAGATCTACAGGGTTTTTTTATTAAATATTTTAATTTTGGGGGCGCCTGGGTGGCTCGGTTGAGTGTCCAACTTCGGCTCAGGTCATGATCTCATGGTTTGTGAGTTCGAGCCCTGTGTCGGGCTCTGTGCTGACAGCTCAGAGCCTGGAGCCTGCTTGGGATTCTGTGTCTCCCTCCCTCTCTGCCCCTCCCCCTCTCATGCTCTGTCTCTTTCTGTCTCAGAAGTAAATAAAAACATTTTTATAAATTTACAAAAAAAATATTTTAATTTTTTTAATGTTTATTTATTTTTGAGAGAGACAGAATGTAAGCAGGGAGGGGGCAGAGAGAGATGAAGACCGAATCTGAAGCAGGCTTCAGACTCCGAACTGTCAGCACAGAGCCCAACGCGCAGGGCTCAAACTCACCAACCTTGAGATCGTGACCCAAGCCAAAGTCAGACACTCAACCGACTGAGCCACCCAAGTGCCCTAAAAGATCTACAGTTTTATATGAAGAGCACCGATGGCTGGTGGTGGCCAATGTCTTAGGTTTCGGGTGAGAATATGACTGCATTGTTAACACCCAGGAATGCTATACTAGCTGATGGGACTCTGGGTATGCACCCTGTTTGGGGGAAATGAATTTTTCACCTAGGGGAGAAAAAAAAAAGACTAATGGTGGATGCTGATGGGGAAAAGGGAAGAGGGTTGACTGAGGGCAGAGTCTATTTGCTCTTTCATATCCATTCACCATCTTTTCACACTCTGCTCTGTGCCCCTGACTTTTATCAACAGCATTAACCAGATTTCCAACTGGGACGGGCCGGAGACCAGAAAATGAGAGGGCAGCGAAAGTGTGATGGGTCGATTCCCTTGACTGCCTGTTTGTGAAGTGACAGGTTATGCATTCCTACACCTGAGGCCACAGCTCCCTCGCTCCCTGCTACTACTGCATTCTCACTGGTTTCAGCCATCCCTCCCTCTTCTTGCTTTCCCCAGTTTAGAGACCGTAGGCTTCCTGCTGTTGCCAGCCCTATAGAAGTCCTCCAGCCTGTATAGTTTCCCTATATCTTGTCACACATTGTAAGTAGTAATGTCATTAAATTTTCTTTAGTCATCTTTTTGAGGGTTCCATCTCTTTCCTGCCAGGCCCCTGACTGATCAAGCAATTAAAGGGGAGTGGGATGGCTCCAGGAAATGGAACACATAAATAACCCTCCTGCTAGGGAGAAATGGGGACACAGATCACTCATAGCATGGGATGGAAAGGTTAAAAGCGAGGCACTAGAAGACCAAGTGGGAATGGCATTTAATGGCAATGGTAGGTACAAAGATTGTGTGGATTGGGATGGCCATGTCTTACAACCCTGGAGAGCATATATAGAAAAAAAGGGTAAAATTTAAGGCATTTAAAGCCCAATGCAGGGCATGGGTGGATAATCAGAAAGCATCACATTTTTAAAGTAATCCCTTGGATCCTATAGGCACGGGGCAGATGCAGCTGAGAATTAAACACAGAACCTAACTGTAAAAGTTGCAGAGTTTCAGTGTCCGTTAAATGCACAATACCATTAAGGCTCTTATGCTCAGTTAAGACACTAATAGGAAAGGAGTAGGAACCTAAGACTTTTAAGCAGAAGAGATGGGGCTGAGAACTTCAAATCCCCACAGCCTCTGAGTTTTCACTGCCAGCAGCAACATCACCTCCCCTTGCTCCAAGGGAACCAGATTCCCCCTGCATAAAAACCTACCAATGGCTTCAGTTTCCCACTCACTGTCCATCTAGTTGGTGGCAAAACCCAAGTAAGTCTCGGAGAATAACAGTGGAATTTTGCAAGCCTTAATTAGGTAATGATGTCATTTGCAGTCTGGCTCTACTATGCAGATACTGACCTAGAAAATGCTTTTATTCATTCGCTATCAGTAAAATTTCAATCTTAATATCTCACACATTATCACAACGGTCCATTACATTGGTTACATTGTGCTAATTGTGCCTGGTGAGTGGGAAAAAGAAAGCATTAGAAAAATAAAGCATCACAGATAGATGCTTTAATGAAAAACATGGGTGCTAAAGATGGAGCTAAATTCTGAGAGTTCAGGGCTCTGGCACACCAGTGAGTGTCTGTGGGTCCAATGTTAAGATATCACCTCAAAATGTTATAGACAAGTTGTACCTGGAATGTCCCACCACAAGGACAAGACCTTTTTGGACATACCATATTTAAGCATGGTTTTCTGACTCTTTCAGTAGTAGCACATGAGGCATCCAGTCCTGAGTGGCATCCAGATCAAGAAAAGGCTCCGCATTAGGTTCAGGCTACTTGGACCTTATGATCTCATAGGCCCAACGGTGTTGGAAATGTCTCTATCAGATGGATGTTGTAAGGAGCCTCCTGGTTAAGATAGATACACTTTCTTTCTGCAAATTAAACTATTCTGATTTTATATATATATATATATATATATATATATATAGTCAATACACTTTATGAATTTTATTTTTTTTATTTTATTTATTTATTTTTTAATTTTTTTTCAACATTTATTTATTTTTGGGACAGAGAGAGACAGAGCATGAACGGGGGAGGGGCAGAGAGAGAGGGAGACACAGAATTGGAAACAGGCTCCAGGCTCTGAGCCATCAGCCCAGAGCCCGACGTGGGGCTCGAACTCACGGACCGCGAGATCGTGACCTGGCTGAAGTCGGACGCTTAACCGACTGCGCCACCCAGGCGCCCCCACTTTATGAATTTTAAAACTCCACATACTCTTCCTTCTCCCTCTTTCACTTGACTGTCTTTCCAAATAAGTATATATTGAACATCTATCAGATTGTGCTAGGCATTCTAGTCTTTAAGTTCTTTTTTAAAAAAAAGTTTATTTATTTATTTTGAGAGAGAGCAAGCAGAGGAGGGGCAGAAAGAGAGAGAGAGAGAATCCTACACAGGCTCTGAGCTGTCAGTGCGAGCCCAGAGGTAGGGCTTGATTCCACGAACCCTAAGATCATGACCTGAGCCAAAATCAAGAGTTGGTTGCCCAGCCAACTGAGTGACCCAGGTGCTCCTAGTCTTCAAGTTCTTTAGTCAAAGAATTATGACAACCATCTGGACTCTTAGAGACAGATTCTTTTCTCAAAGCAGCACAATTCTCTTTATAAAAACCAAATTTGCTTTGTTTTCAGGTTTTAGGCCAGAGTGCAACTATTTTTATCACAATTAAAAAGTGGTCCTCTTCTATCTGAGATTATCTTGTCTTTGGGAAAGATATATATGGAACAGGAACAGAGGGAAGGTACAATCACATGAGGTGATCAGGGGAGTTGCAGATGTCAAAGTCTAATCACACGACAAACCAGCAGTCTTTTCAATGTGAGATGGATAGAATGCTTCTGAGATTAAAGCAAAACATTAAACTGGATAGACTGCAGTAATAAGATCTCACTGTCTCAAAATAACAAATATAATTTCTTGCTGAGGTCCTGTTTTTTTGTTTTTTGTTGTTGTTGTTGTTTGTGTTTTGTTTTTTGTTTGTTTGTTTGTTTTTTGTTTGTTTGTTTGTTTTTTTTTTGTCCTGCTGTGGGCACTGTTCTCCTTACACAAAGACTCAGGCTGATGTAACTTCCACCATCTGGTACTTTGCATGTCACTGCGGCAGGAGGGAAGAGGCATAGCCAACCGTGCACTGACTTTTAAAGGCTTCCACTTGCAACAAACACAAGTCATTTCCACTCCTGTCCCATTGGTTAAAGCTATGGTTGACTTCAAGAGGGTGGAGAAATAGAATTCTGCCATATGCTTTCAAGGAGAAATATTGTACAACAGCACTACACAACATAACAAACCAACTCAACAACCCATTCAGCCCCTACTTCCCTCCAGGATTCTGAACGCAATCACCTAAATATAATAAAAAATATTTCTGTCAAGATAAAACATTACTCGCGTTGCCGTGTTAGGACAAGGGGGAGGAAGGAGAAGCACTTAAAGCGGCGGGGGCCGTGCGGGAGTGAGGTTGGACCCAGACCTGTGGCGTCCCTACCTCCCTCTCTCCTGGGAGCTGGGGGATCCTGAGTTGGGCGGTGGCGGCGGCGGCGGACGGTGCGGTGGGAGGTGGTGCGGGGCGGGGCGAGGTGAGGGGCGGGGCGAGGTGAGGGGCGGGGCGAGGTGAGGGGCGGGGTGGAGCGGAGAAGTGACTCGGCGCTGCGGTCGCTGGACCGCGTGCTGCTTCCAGGTAAAACCTCAGGAATCACAGCAAACACAGGGGCCACAGAGGCGCCGTGACATCACCTCTTAGCAGCCCCCAAAGAGACTGACTGCCAACTTACTCAGAAATTAATTGAGACTGTGAAGCCCTTTGGGGTTTTTGAAGAGGAAAAGGAACTGCAGCGCAGGATTTTAATTTGTGAAAATTAAATAATCTGGTAAAAGGGTGGATCCGAGGAATCAGTGAAAGCAAGAATCTTCCACAATCTGTAATTGAAAATGTTGGAGGAAAAATTGTTACATTGGGATCTCACAAGTTGAGTACATACAAAAGGCTGTTGAAGAAGCATCAAACTGTGTTTTGATGGAATAGAGATTTGTATTTGGTTTGCAGGTTTAGCACTGCAGGCTATTCCAGAAGACTTGGATCTATGAGACGACAATCTGCTTAAGAATTTAGATATAGGATGCATAAGAAGCCTTAACAGTTGCAGGGTAACCAATGAAATTTTACATCTAGTACCAAACATTGACAACTTCGGTTGTCTCTGAGAGCTATCAAACTGGGGGCCACAGCATCTATTCCAATATTTTAGGTTTCCTCGGAGATGTTTCCTGGACTATACTCATAGCAAGAATTTGTCAGCTTTATCCAAATGAAATAGCGTCAACTCTTGTACATAAATTTTTCTTGGTATTTCCTAAATGGTATGTGTTTAGATTATATTAGAATAAAATTGATTGTAGATGTTGGAAAAAAACATTAAAAATTATTCAGTCATTAAATATTATAATGATGGTTCCAAAATACACATAGGGGGTGAATTTATACACAGTGAAACTATAGGTGCTTTTTTCTTTTCTTCTAATTTTTTACTTTTCTGACTTGTGAATTTCCTAGAGTGATCAAGTAGCATCTTTTATAATGGAAACCACCAATAAACTTAATTGTGTAAAGTATGTTTATGAGACTATAATAACTTAGAAAAGATGCTTATGATTTTTTAGTGAAAAAATTAATACATACAATTGCATTTAGGTTGATACATATATCAGTGGTCAGGGACAAAAGAAATAGATAAAATGTTAGACTGTCTGGGGGTGCCTGGGTGGCTCAGTTGGTTGGGCATCTGACTTAAGCTCAGGTCATGATCTCACGGTTTGTGAGTTTGAGCCCCACATCGGGCTCTGTGTTGACAGCTCGGAGCCTCGAGCCTGGAGCCTGGAGCCTGCTTCGGGTTCTGTGTCTCCCTCTTTCTCTGCCCCTCCCCCACTTGTGCTCTCTTTCTCTCTCAAGGATGAATGAACATTAAAAAAAAATTTTTTTAATGTTAGACTGGCTGTATTTTGATGAATTTTAAAACTCCACATCTTTTATTTATTTATTTAAAAAAGTTTCACATGCTCCTCTGACTGAGCCAGCCAGGTGCCCCTTTTTTATTTTTACATGTAAAATAAATAAGGGGTGCATGGGTTGCTCAGTCAGTTAAGCATCTGACTCTTGATCTCGGCTCAGGTCATGATCTCAGTTTGTGGGTTTTGAGCCCGTGTTGGGTTTTGTGCTGGCTGTGCAGAGCCTGCTTAAGATTCTCTCTGCTCTTCCCTCACTTGTGTGCTCTGTCACTTTCTCTCTCTCTCTCTCTCTATCTCTCTCTCTCCTTCTCTCTCTCAAAATAAATAAATAAACTTAAAAAAAAAAGAAAAGAATAGTGCAGAAAGTATGGAGGAAATGCTATTTTCAAGCTCTGCCTTTATTTCTGGAAAAGCATCCACATTTTATCCCCAGGGAGAGGACATCCTCTGTCAGGTATAGCAGGACAAACAGAGGGCCAAGAACAAGGAGACCTAGTTTGTAATTCTGACTCTACAGCTAACTGGTTTGGGATTTTGTTTTATTCATTTAACCTCCCTTGGCCTTGTGTAGTCATCTGAGAAGTGAAGATATTGATCAAGATGATCTTTTTCATTTCCTCTGAGTTCCAAAATTCTTTAGGCCACATGAGGTACAAGGGTCCTAAATCCCTGTACTGTGGAACATGAATTGCCTTATAAAATATTTGCTTCATTCTAGCCCCAGTGGCCAGCATGATAATATTAGTACATAATAGGCATTTAATAAGTGCTTGATAATCAAAATTCAACTCACTGAATAGTCATGATCATCCTCCAGAGTAAGATGATCTTATAGAGGTTGAATTTACATGCCTAATAAGAGTACCAGGATCTGTCTGCTCCAAAGTTAAGGCACACTTTCTAATACATAAAGCAAACTAATTTCAACATAGAGAATCTGTTAAAATTCTTAGAGACGGGATCACCTTTAAAAACAAAACTAGAACATTGTTATGGTATTCTGAATTATGGAAAACATTTAGTCATTGACTGTTTTGTAAGATATAGTAATTGGCATTGTGTTATTTATTGAGTAATTAGTACTTCGGCCTCCTGTTGGGAGGACTTACCTTTTAGCTGAGAAAAACGTTGTGAGTATGTTGCCTAATTTAAACTTGTCCAGGCACTCAATGTGCAGTAGGCCAATGGCTGAGACACTGGTTTTGAAGCCAAAGGAAGCTTTATTATCAGAAAGGCAGCCCAACAAGAAGACAGGGGATCATTGCCAAAGCTGCTTTGCTTTGTTGTGCTTAAGGACAGCTTATCCACAAGAGAGGTCTTCTTGAAACCTTAGAAGGAGGGCCTCAAACAATCTGGAAGTATGCATTCTTCTGGACAATGAGGCAACTTGGGGCCTGATAAGATCAGATACTAGATAAGTTGGGAACAAAATGGTGTGTGGAGCTAAGTTAATAATGCAACTAATACAACTATAGTTCTGCTTATGTTTTCAAAGCAGGTCAAGAAAGCAGGTGTCTGGCCTCACATTTGTGAACCATGAAAAATGCATATAAAACATATTACAAAAATACGCAAGATTATAAGGCAAATGCTGATTATCTTTGAACTCCTCACCCTTTGCAGATGCCAGTGATTAGATCCATGATTGGTCGCCTATTAAACTGCTTTCACAAAAATAAAAAACAATATTTACTTTGTACTATATATTACCCTGTAATTACACTTACGTCTTTCCTTTGAATCTTAGGCCCACCTTTGTTCCAGATACTGTGTCAGTCCCGTCTTTGTTTCAAATTTCTGTTTTTTTTTTTAAATTTTTTTTTTTAACGTTTATTTATTTTTGAGACAGAGAGAGACAGAGCATGAACGGGGGTGGGGCAGAGAGAGAGGGAGACACAGAACCGGAAGCAGGCTCCAGGCTCTGAGCTGTCAGCACAGAGCCCGACGCGGGGCTCAAACTCACGGACTGCGAGATTGTGACCTGAGCCGAAGTCGGACGCTTAACCAACTGAGCCACCCAGGCGCCCCTGTTCCAAATTTCTTAAGGTAAGGGTTATTTCACCCCATCCCTATTCCAAGCAAAGAATTTAACTACCTGGGTAAGTTCTCGCCCAGGGTCAAGCCTTAGGGATCTGATTCCCTCTCATCAGGAAAATGCTTAAGATGGTGTCACAATTACTGGATTCTTTCTGTAGAGGGCCTAACTGTTTTCAAAACAGTAAATCCAAATACCTTTGCTTAAACTGCTTGCAGTTTAACAACTAAATTATTGAAAAGAATATTTTGGGGCAAATTCCGCAAATTCCTCAGTCCTGAATATTTTCAATTAAAATACAAATGATGGTTTTCTTCCCTAGGCTAGATTTTAAATAAGAAGATTTCAAAAAAATCATCACACACACAGAATTCTAAATTCACTAAATTTTTTTCATAGCCGCTCACCTGTTCACATACACAGACCAATCACAGCATCTGCACATGGTTGGGAATTACCACAGGTTGGAGGACTTTTTCAGTGCTACAGTGGAGGCAAGGCAACTGTGACTATCATTTCAATGAAAAGCACTAAAGATCCATCTAAGTTTTCTTTTTTCCTTAGCCAAAATCTAAAACAATGCATCTAAGCTCCTCTGCTTACTCAAGGCCTTCTCCTTATCTCCCTGTATTGTGTCCTGACTTCAGGCTACATGTTCTGAATAAAATGTGACCAGTATGAACTCTGCTTCAAGGTGTACTTAGTCCTATAAGTTTGGTATCCTCTTTTTTGGGGGGAGTATTTAATAAACTTGAATATAAATATTTCCTTTGTTCTTATGTTAGAATTTTATATTCTCTTTTTCCCCTAAGATTTTATTTTTTAAAGTAATCTCTACACCCACAGTAGTTGTGGGCTGGAACTCACAACTACTCCAAGATCGAGTCACACACTTCACCAACTGAGCCAGCCATGTGCCCCAGGATTTTATATCCTTTTATGAACTTCCCACATGGCACAAACCTGGCCAGAAGGTATATAGACCATCCCTGCCAATGTCAGTCCATTGGAGGAGAGCTAGCTTCTCACAGATCTACAATAAATGAAGTGGACTACCTTTTTCCATAGTGGCAACTGAGACCAGCTCTCTATTCACTAGCTCTTGACCTTTGTAGAAGAGAGCAACTTCTCCCAGTCTGGAGACATTTGAAAGATCACACCTGAGGCAGGTTTTTCTCTAGGTAATACTTTTCTTCCTCAGGCTGACTACTACAGTAAGACTTCATAGCCCCCTGAGCAGAAATACCGTTCTTGTGCCAAGAAGAAGGGCTTATGAGCCCCAAAATTGCAGGACCTACTTAATAGGAATATTTTAGGAACCTGGGGGACACATGTGCAGGGATCTTGAGCATACTGGATTGAGGATGGTGGTGGGAGGCAGGAATAGAAAGCTGGGTGGAGTATAGTTTATTGACATTGGGAGTACTTCTCCATGACTTGGAGCTCGGTGTTCTGTCAAGGACACCAGTAATGTGTTCAACATGCTGCTGAGAAGGCTCTTTGAAGCTTGCACACTCTGATAGCCTAGGATAAATGAGATGGAGGTGCTAAAACTGACTTGGCATAGTGCTGAGGAAGGGGTCTGAAGATTGGGGGATATAAGAATATTAGAATGAGGTTATTATCTGTGATCAGAGAAACCGATACTTGACAGCGTTCCCCAGGAGGAACCAGAGGACCCTTCTCTCACTAACGCGGTGAGGAATGCATTGCTAAGGGATACCAGTTAATTTGAGAAGCTCTGTGGCAGCTGTCTTGTATAGGCTGGGGTTGACAGAAGATGTTGCCATGAAACTGAGATTCCTACTATCGAGGAAATGGTAGGATTCTGGAATGGCAGACACCAATGGCAGTGTTTACCTGCTAGAATAAAGGGGGCATACGTCCTAATGGGCAGCAAGGCTATAGTAAGTAGTACTCAGTATGCTTTGACCCTCAGGAATTAGCCAACAAACCATGGTGTTCCTAGGGGTGAGCCAGATGGAGAGCCAACCGGAATGTTACTTGACTTGTATAATAAAACAGAAAAATCTAGAGCTGGAGAACAGAAATCTTCACCAGCTCTTACTTCAGAGAAAAAGAGCCCTTTACCCAGTTTCTAAGTATGTCACTTCCCAGACCCAAAGCCCATTCATTGAGGGAGAGGTAGATCCCTTTGAGGAAAGACAATGTAATGCTACTGCAAGTATATATGATAAACACTACCATGATCCTTTCCCAGAGGGATATAAGACTGTTCATCGGGTAAATATGCACTGGCAAAAAGGAATTGTCAGACTTTTTAAGAACTGTTGAATATAGGGACCAGGGCTATGTGTTCATACTGAATCAAGAGACCTGAAGTACCTTTGTTATTCTCTGCTTAAAATGGGGTCATAGGGAGGCCAAGTGATAAATGGAGTCCTAGCTCAAATATGTCTCACTATGGGTTCAGTAGATCTGTTGGACCCACCCTGCGGTTATTTCTCTCATTTATGAGCGTATAGTTGGGACACATATAGTTAGTAGCTGACAGTGCCTTCACATTGGTCCCCCAACCTGTGAAGTAAGAATCTCTAGGTTTCTTCCTTCAGCCAAGTTAACAAATCAAAGTAATAATACATGCTGGCAGAATTGAGTACCAGTTACCCACAGTGATTGCCAAATCAATAATGCGTCATGGAATTTTAGGGTTATTTTTTTTCCCTTCCCTGTCTTATTCCTCCAGACTCTCACTCCTACTACTTAGGATCCCTTCTTAAACAAACAACCTGCTTGCAAGACTGCTTTTTCAGAAACTCAGGCCAAGATGATTCTTCAGTGGCAGTATCTGTGTTACTCCACTTATTTAGAGGAACTGTACCTCTATCTTCTATGGCCACTTGATCCAAATGGAGCTGCATATTCTTAGGGAGCTTTGTTTCCTTGGCCACAGTGGTTGGTTATGGGATAAACAAAGTAGTTAGTTAAGACACACAAAATGAGCCAAGTAGAGTGCTTCTCCAAATTTTCTTTATGTGGAGCTGTTGGAAAAAATAGCCTCCAAGGCTGGGCACTACTGGTAGAATAGAGAGTCTGACCAGATCTGCAAAAACTCACATTTGCCCAAGCCATTGTATCTGCCTCTCTTTTGGGTGAATTCCCTCAACCTTCTCTACCGTTTCCAAATTATCTTGAGTGTATCTTATTGGCAGAATTTAAATTGCATCCAGAAATGTAGTTCCTAACCTCCAGGCCCTTTAATGCCAGGGAAAGCACAGAAGAGGGTGGAAATAGATGCTGTTTTGCTAATAAGCAATATCAAACACAGGGGATAATGCATACTTCATAGGATTGGCGATAATTAAATGAGATTCCATACAATGACTGGGTCAGAGTAAGGATTAAATATATGATAACAATATTCAACTCAAAAAACAGGTAAAGTGATACTGCCATGGTGAAAAACTGTGATCTATCTGGACTGTTTATTATTAACACCTCTACGGGGATAGGATAACCATTCATTTCTACACATGTATAACATAAAAGATAGACTGAGACCATCTTTTCTGCCATTATATTACTTTATCTGTATTACTTAATCTATAGAACAACCATGTGAGATAGATACTGTTGCCTCCATTTTACAGATGCAGAAACAGGCTTTGCAGAACTATGTCATCTGCTCCAGTTTACATGGTCAATAAGTAGCAGAAACAGGCCTTGAACCTACTGTTTTTTGGCTACAAGGTTTGTAGTTTTTACTCTGTACCATAATGAATAAACAGAAGAGGAAATCCGGGAAGCATTTTGGAAGAAGCAAGATTTAGGTCTTTGAAGAATTCAACAGGTGACTATGGGGAAGGAAAAGACATTCCAGGTGGAGGACAAGCCTATAGAGAGGAAAGCCTAAAGCATACCTGGCTAGCGATGAGTGATTTGGGGCTACTGAATTCAGAGATGCAGGGGAACATATTCCCGAAGAAGCCCAGTGAGGCCAGCAATTATGTCTGGTGTTGCTCACCATTAGGGCCCAGCAGAGCACCTTGCACATAGTGGACTTAATATTTTTGAATAAATTTTAGATGAGTCTGAAAACATGGCTGAGGTCAAGATTTAAAGGGCTTTGAATACAGGGTTTGAACTTCATTCTATATGGGATAGGAAGTCATATGAGGATTACAAAGAGAACAACCATACTGTGGAATCTATGGAAACACTTTCCTAGGCACCATGTGTAGGAGAGGACCAAAGGTGAAAGGAGACCTATGCATGAGGCCTGCGTGAGGGTAGTTGCTATAGTGGTTAAGAGTAGAAAGAAGGGAAAAAATTCAAAAGGCATTTTGGAGATGGAATCAACAAGTTGACAAGAAATTTTAGAGAAACCTGGAGATTACACAGATTTCAAGTTTGATTGACTGAGAGGATGGTACTTACTCAAGGTGATGGCCACAGGAGGCAGAGTAGAATAGGAACGCTAGGTGGGGGTGTCTGGGGTCAAAAGATGACTTCTGCTCTGGATGGTTTGGTTTGGAGATGCATGTACACCAAGGGAAAATGTTCAGCAGGAAGCCAGCAGATGCTGCCCTTAGGGGATAAATCAGAAATACCTACTTGTGCATGATTCAGGTGGAAGATATAATCGAAACTGTGGGACTAGAATAAATAACCCCAGATCATCAAATGAGGAAATGTAGATTGTGTAAACACCTGAGATCAAATTCTTGCTCTGTACATGGACTGTACTTTCAAATAATCGTGGTGATGAGGTGCCTAAGTGGCTCAGTTGGTTAAGCATCTGCCTCTTGATTTTGGCTCAGGTCATGACCTCACAGTTCATGAGATCAAGTCCCATGTGAGCTGATAGCACGGAGCCTGCCGGGGATTCTCTCTGCCTCTCTCTGCCCCTCCCCCGTTAATGCTCCCACTCTCTCTCTCTCAAAATAAATAAATAAATCTTAAAAAAAAAAAGTATGATGAGCTGTAAGAGGGAAAGTTAAAGTCATTCCACACATTCTTTTTTCATAAACATCTGAGGAAGATCTTGTAAAAAATATAATATGCCAACATATACTTCACAAATCAGTATTTTACTAATAAGTTCTTCCCTAAAAATTATTTTAAAATGCAAAACATCTTTAGAAAAACTTAGCATACACCCAGAATAAATTGCTTACAAATTATTTTGCAGCTACCTTTGTATGAACATGGATTATCTACAAAAAGTGAATATCACATACCTTTGACAATGTCCAGCTGACACCTTCATCCATGCAAAATACAAGTTGCTATTTTCTCCTGTAACGTTTGATGAATACCTGATCCTATATTTGCATTGTGAATTGAGTATCTTAATTGGTAAGGCTTTGCAAAAGTAAACCAAAAACTGAGTTTGTGAAAAGGGTTCAAGAAATGGAATTGTTCTGCATAATAGTAAAGTTTGGAAATCTTCAGGGAACCCTGAAGGGAAGGGGTGGAGTGAAAGGGAGAGCTGGGAGGAGCAAGAATGCAAGAGAGACAAGATAAGAGCCTGGTGTCATGCTTGGTGGAACGGAGGCTCCAAGAACTTATAAGAACAGAAATGACTAACTTTCAGTGTCTTTTTTTTTTTTTTTTTTTTTTTTTTTTTTTCAGACCACCTCTTCTAGTCTCTGGCAAACCAACAGTGAGTAGTAGATGACATACACTATCACAACCACTCAAGGCCTATTGTTAAATAAAGGCTCAGAAAAATGAAGTAAGTGACCCATCCAAGGTGACAGTGGTAAGCGGTCGCATCAGTAGCATGCCCACACTGTCTTACCCAAGGGCTTGACAGACACATTTGGGAGGGCATCAGACTTTCCTTAAATTGTGAAATGGAGATTTAATCTTATCTTAACAGAGTAAGTTTCACATAGAAAAAGGTTTTGGAATATAGAAGCAAAGGCAAATAATTTATCTGAGCACATCTACTGAGAAGAAAATGTTAGAGAATCAAAGAATGAGTTACACTTCTATAGCAGCTCAGAATAATCATTACAGACTGACATGCTTAACTCTGAAAATTAAATCAAATGGAAATGTTACTCACTGAAAACCTTACTTGTTCCAGTGAATTTCTTTAATGGTTAAAGATTTGATTGGCTACTTAGAAAACCCAAATAGTTACATTTATAATCTTTATCATGACTCCAAAGTATTAAATGTATAAAATATTATTATGGACATCCTACAGCATTTGACTGCCTTTGCTGAGTTGACCATATTCCAAACTGTGATATTATTATTTGTGTACTTACATTTTCTCTTCCAGTGGTTTGAAGTTCAGCTTTGCATTCCTTCAAACTGCCTCATCTATAGTAAGTGATGAGTATGCGCTGAATTGAATCGACAGTCTTCCCAGGGCTAGTTACATATAATAGAAGAGAATAAAATCTAAGATGTCTTAGTAATTTAACATTTGCTTTGAAAAGGATAAACCTGTGTTTATGAAACTTTTAGGCTTTTATTGTTTCTATTATCAAATTAAAATATAGTTTAGGATCTCTTGAATTGATATCGCACCTTTGTCCTGAGGAACTCTTTGCCCACCATGGACTTCAAGGCCATCATTTAAGTCATAGATGGCCATCGCCAATCCCACAAAGATTTCTACCCAGGCTCTGGCCCACAGGGAGGTATTCTGCTTGGAAAGGAGAAGGACCTCCTGCAGAGAGAGGCAGGGGGAGGCCTGGGTGAGGGGAGAGAGATTGATTGTAAAAGTAACTTCTGCACTTCTAAAAATTCCTCACTTTCTTACAATTTGAAAACTACAGATATATATTAAATGTGAAGAGAAAATGAATATAGCTTCTGTCATTTTGGTGAATATCCTTCCAGTCCTTTTTTTCCTGAAATTTTTTTCTTTTTTTCTTTCTTCATTTTTTATTTTTCTTCGTCTTTTTTTAAGTAGTCTCCACACCCGTCATGGAGCCCAACATGGGGTTTGAGTGCACAAACTGGACATCAAGACCTGAGCTGACATCAGGAGTCGGATGCTTAAACGACTGAGCCACCCAGGTGCCCCAGAACTTTTTTCTTAATTGTGATTATGCACTATAAATGCTATTGGAATCTGTGTGTGTGTGTGTGTGTGTGTGTGTGTGTGTATTTCCCCACTGTTTATGAAAATTTCCAGATAAATGCTTAGCAACATAGGTAAATGTCTCCTGAAGTTGGACTAGGGTGACATTTCTCAACTTGTGGGTAATGATTGCTCCAAGATTCATAACTTACACATAGGGGTGCTGAAATATAATGGTTTTGGAAGATTATTATAAATATTTTCCATGGCCAGGAAAATAGAATCCAGAATGCCTTTGTGCCATCAGGCACTTTTTTTTGTTAAAACTTGCCATTTTAGTCATTTTTAAGTGCACAGTTCAGTGGCATTAAGTACATTCACATTGCTATGCAGTCATCACCACTATCCATCTCCAGAACTTTCTCCTCATCCCAAACTGAAACTCTGTACCCCACAAAAAATAACCCCCTTTCTCTCCTTCCTCCAGCTCCTGGTAGCTACTATTCTACTTTCTGTCTCCATGTATTGGACTATTCTAGTTACCTCGTTTAAGTGGAATCACACAGTATTTGTCCTTTTGTGTCTGGTTTCTTTCATTTAGTATAATGTCTCAAGGTTCATCCACATTGCAGCATGTGACAGAATTTTGTTCTTTTGAAGGGCTGAATAATATTCCTTTGTATGTATCTATGACATTCTGTTTGTCTATTCAGCTTTTGGCGGGCGTTTGGTTGCTCAAGCACTTTCCTAGGAGTTAATTTAACCTGTGGGGTCTATCTCCATTTTCAGATGAAGAAACTGAGGCTGAGATAACTTACCCAGTAAGTGATGAACTTGAATCCAGAAGCCTAAGCAACAGCCTGAAGTCTTAACCGTTATGCTGTGCTCTTCCTATGTTTTTGAGTGAGGGTACAGGAAGTTCCATTCTGTACTACGGGGGAGGAAACCCCCACAGGCTGGATTGGGATAGGAGGGCTTCGCGGCAGCTGTGGCTCTGGCTCTGACCCTCAAAGGAAATGAAAGATTTAAATAAACTGTGGGCTGCAAGAGCTGAGGCGTAAAAGGGCAGGGACAGGATTTGCTTTGAGGGGAATGGTTATGTGAGGGCCTGTTGGACCAGACGTTTTCCAGGGAGGTCGTGTGCCAAGCAAAACACCTGTCGAGAAAGTTAAGGCGAACAGCGACCCAATCAGTTCCCCATAGCCTGTGCCACAGGACACAGTCTTGTCAGGACTGAGCTTCCTTCAACTCGGCCATCGGATTAAAGGTTAAAACCGAATGTATGTTTCCCCCCAAAACCTGTAGCACGTTAAACTTGTTAAATCAAATGACACCTTAAGTGACTGAGAAGGATCGGCTGTTTAAAGAAACATGTCATTTCTTGTTAAAGCAATGTGGAGTACAGACTGTTTTCTCACGTTATACTCCACCAAGTCATTCATCAACACTGTGGAAAGACAATCCATCTCTTCACGGCTTTACCTCCTCTGCTGAGGGTGAATAGGTGAAGACAACAAGAAACGTGAGCAGTTAAGAATTAAACTACTGTTTAAATGGTAGCACTTGAGGCTTTAAGATCGTGAGGTGCTTGAGAGCAAAAACCCCTGTCTTGTTTTCCTCTATCCTCCTCGGAGCCTAGCACAAAGTAGTCACCCAGACTTTGCAAATACAGTCTCCTGAACAGCAGGGAACCAAACGGCAGGGACCGCTTGGAGTGAAGAGGAAACAGGCTCCTGGACTGGACCCAGTCACCTTGGTGGGGTGACCACTGGCAAATTATTAAATGTTCTGGGCATCAGTATCCTTATTTGAAAAATGGAAATCATAATGCCTAGTTGAGTTAAATAAATCAGTTCACATTTAAAAACTCATTTTTAAGAGCCCTTATTAAGAACCGTGGGGTTGACTCCATTTTAAGATAATCATAAGTGGCATTGGAGAATTTGGAGACTTCTATCCTGAGATTCATTTCAGAGATTTCAGTCAGAAAATAGCAATATCGAGAGGCATCTGGTAAGTGATGGTTTGTCCAGTGAAGTAAGAACTTGCCCTTTGTACCTTCAATGCTAGTCCTTCTCAGGTGCCTGGCATAGTCATGTCAGCCTGTCACTCCATGGGACAAAGTTCATATCCTTGTTTTAGCTAAGTCTTTCCTCACAGTCTGTGTATTAAAACAAACATGTGTACCAATGTCAGTGCTCCAGAATATGTAAGAAAAAAATTGATAGAACTGCAAGGAGAAATAGACAGGTTTACAGTTACAGATGGAAATTTCAAGGTTCCTTTCTTTTTTTTAATGTTTATTTTTGAGAGAGAGAGAGAGAGAGAGAGAGAGAGACAGAATGTGAGTGGGGGAGGGGTAGAGAGAGAGAAGGAGACACAGAATCCAAAGCAGGCTCCAGGCTCTAAGCTGTCAGCACAGAGCCCAACGTGGGGCTCGAATTCATGAACCATGAGATCATGACCTAAGCCAAAGTCGGATGCTCAACCGACTGAGCCACCCAGGTGTCCCAAGGCCCCCTTCTTAACAATTGATAGAACAACTAGACAGAAAATTAGTAAGGATACAGAAGAACCCAACAAGAGCATCAGCCAATAAGATCTAAGAGACATTGATACGACACTCCGCTCAACAAGAGTAGAACACATATTTTTGACAAGTACTTGTGAAACATATGCCAAGATAGACTGTATCCTAGGCTATAAGACAAATCTAAACTGAAATCACACAAAGTGTCTCTCCAAAAACAATGGAGTCAAACTAGAAATCAATAAAGATGACAAGAAAATTTCCAAACACTTGAAAACCAAAAAACACACTTAGGTAAGACACAAGTCGAAGAAGAAGTCGCAAGAGAAACAAAAATACATTGATTGAATTGAATGAAAATGGAAATACAGCATATCAAAATTTGGGTACATGGCTCAAACAGTGCTGAGAAGGAAATATATAGCACCAAAACCATACATTAGAAAAAAGGAAAAGTCTTATATTAATTATCTAAGCTTCCACCTCGAGAACCTAGAGATGAAAGAGCAAAATAAACCCAAAGCAAGTAGAATAAAATAAATAATAAGGGTAAAAGCAGAAATCAATGAAATTGAAAACAGAAAAACAATAGACAAAATAAATAAAACAAAGAGCTGGTTCTTTGAAAAGATCAGTAAAATTGACATACCTCAAGCAACACTGAAAAGAAAGAAAGAAAGAAAGAAAGAAAGACATAAATTACCAATATCAAGAATGAAACAGGAGATATCATTAGAGACCCTACAGACATCAAAGGGATAATAAGAAAATATCATGAACAACTCTACATACGTAAATTTGACAACTTAGATGAAATGGACCAATTCCTCAAAAAGCTCAAACAACCATAAATTAGTCAATATGAAATAGACCGTTTGAATAGCTCATAACTATTAAGGAAATTGGCTTTGTAATCTTGAAACCTCCCCAAATGAAATCTCTAAGTCTATATGGTTTCACTAGATAACTCTACCCAGCATTTAAAGAACAATTAACACTCATTCTATATAATCACTTTCAGAAAATAGAAGAGGAGAGAGTATTTTCTAATTCATTTTATAAAGACAACATTGTCCTGATACCAAAACCAAATTAAAATGGTACAAAAAAGGAGAACCAAAGATTAACATCTCTCTTAAATATGGATACAAAAAGTTTAATAAAGTATCAGCGAATTGAATTCAGCAAAGAATTACACAGCATGACCAATTGCAATAAGTGGGGTTTCTTCCAGGGATGCAAAGCTGATCCAACATTCAAAACTCGGTTAACATAACCCATTACATCAAGGACTAAAGAAGAAAAAAAATCACACTATCTTGTCAAATAGACACAAAGAAAGCATTTGACAAAACCCAACATCTATTCGTGATAAAAACTCTCACACACCAGGAAAAGAGAACTTTTTCAAGTTGATTTTTTTTAATCTACAAAAAACCTACAAGTAAACACTAGAAACTTTCTTACTAAGATAAGGAATAAGGTAAAGATGTCCCCTCTCACCATTTCTTTTCAATATCACACTTTAAGTCCTGGCTAATGCAATAGGACAAGAAGATAAAATAAAGGGTATACATATTGGAAAGGAAAAAATAAAACTTTTTTTTTTCATTTATGATATGATTATCCATGCAGAAAATCTGAAAGGATCAATAAAAATCTCCTGGAACTAATAAATAATTACAGCAAGGTTACAGGATGCAAAGTTAATATATAAAAGTCAGTTGCTTTCCTATACACCAACAACAAACAAATGGAATTTACAATTAAAAGCACAAAGATCATTTACATTAGAATAAAAAAAATGTTAGGAGATATTTATATATTTCTTAAATTTTTTTTTTTAATTTTAGAGACAGAGAATGCAAGTGGGGGAGAGAGGCAGAGGGAGAGACAGAGAATCCTAAGCAGGCTCCACATTCAGCATGGAGCCCAATGCAGAGCTCAATCCCAAGACCCTGGGATCATGACCTGAACTGAAATCAAGAGTCTGATGCTCAACTCACTGAGCCTCCCAGGCTCCCCAGAACCAATTTTTTAAATATTTAGGTATAAATATAACAAAATATGTACATGATCTATATGAAGTAAACTAAAAAACTCTCATGAAAGAAATTTTTAAAAAACTAAATAAACGGAGAGATATTCCATGCTCATGGGTAAGAAGACTCAATATTGTCAAGATGTCAATTCTTCTCTACTTCATCTGTAGATTTAATGAAATCCTAATGAAATTTCCAGCAAGTTATTTTGTGGATCTCAACAAACTGATTCTGAAATTTATATAAAGAGGTGAATGACCTAGAAGAGTCAATACAATATTAAAGGATAATAACAAAATTATCCAACTTCGAGACTTACTATAAAGTAACAGTAATCAAGACAGGGTAGTGCTGGAGAAAAAAAAAAGTAAGGTAAATGAAACAAAATAGAGAGTTCAGAAATAGACCCACATAAATATAGCCAATCAACCCTTGAAAAATGAGGCATGGCAATACAATGGGGATAAGATAGTTTTTCAGAATTAACGCTGGAAAAACTGGACATCCACATACAAAGCAACAAATGTATCTACACACAGACCTTATACCTAAGAAAAAGTTAACTGAAAGTGGAGCACACACTTGAATATAAAATGCAACGCTATAAAACACCTAGAAGATAACATGGGAGAAAATCTAGGTGATCTTGAATTTGGCAATGACTATTTTAGACCAAAGTCCTGAACCATCAAATAAATAATTGATAAGCTGGACTTCACTAAGATTAAAAGCTTCTGTTCTGCAAAAGACACTGTCAAGAGAATGAGAAGACAAAGGCCTAGAGCAGGAGAAAATATTTGCAAAAGATATATCTGATGGGGACTGTTATCTAAAATATAGAAAGAACACTTAAAACTCAACAATAAGAGAATGAACAATCCAGTTAAAAAAATGGGCAAAAGATCTGCACAGACACCCTCCACCAAATAAGATATACGGTTGGCAAATAAGGACATGAAAATATGTACAACATATCCTTAGGGAGCTGCAAATTCCAACAACGAGATACCTCTATACACCTATTAGAGTGGCCCCAAACCAAAAAACTGACATCAAATGTTGCCAGGATATGCAGCAACAGAAACTCCTCAGAATGGTTATGTACCTGGGCCCTGGAAGCAGGCAGCCTAGATCAAATCCTGACTCTAGCACTTAAGAAATGTGCAAGCTTGACCAGGTCATCAGCCTCTCAGAACCACAGACTCCCCATGTGCAAATGGAAATGGTAATAACTATATTCTCATAGACTTGTTGCAATTTTGAAGCTACACTGAATTTTCACAAACTTAACACACCCATGTTAACCAGCCCCTCGGTTGTAAAACAGAACATTTCACTGACGTTTGACATCCTCCTGGTGCTCCCTTTCCGTCATGATGCCCCAAAGTACTTACCATCCTGATGTCTAATGGCATAGATTAGCTTTCTCTGCTTTGTACTTCTTGTCAATGAGTCATGCAGAATGTACTATTTTGCATCTGGTATCTTTCCGAAACCCAATATCCTGAGATTGATCTATTGCACGTAATTGTAAATTGCTCACTCACATCATTATGTAGTATTTCATTGTGTGAGTATTCCATAATGTATTCAGCATTCAGTTCTTGTTAAGCATTTAGGTTCATAGAGTTGTCTTAGGGACTAAGTCTAATAGAATGCACAGCCTTTCATCGTTGTTCTCCGTCTTTTTTTCTGATACCTATGATCATTTCTCTCTCTCTCTCTCTCTCTCTCTCTGGTCTAGAGAAAAGAGTACTTGGATTTTTAAAATATAAAATAAATACTTTCTTCACACATTGAAAAATCCCAACCCTCTATTAGCATTCTCTTCTTCAACTATCCATGTGAAAAGGAGACCTCTCAAGACTCTGACCTTTATCTTCAAAGTCCAGTGTGAATTACAAAAGAGACTTTCTAGTTTTTTGAGCTCCAAATTCAGATCAGTTTGAACCATCTGCTACATTTAAGATCTTTTTTAAAGGAGCCTTCGGATGTTTATAATACAAAAGCTTTTAGGGGAAAAAAGCCAAGTTCTCCACATGTAGCTCTAAGGAAATCTTGTAACATTTAAGAATCTGTCAAAGGTGAACTCTTCCTATCTCCATTTCCCTCAAGGGCACACCCCTTGTGGTTTGGAGAAAATGTGGAAATGAGTTACTCAACATTTCTATTGTAAATATGTTAAGCAATAGAGCACTCCTGATTTAATCAAACAGATCCACCCACTGATACCCTGTGTCCCCAGCCTTAGAACACCTTTCACTTTTGCCCTCATTTCTCCAGTGATTTAAAAAAAAAATTTATTTTGGCAATTTATCTGAAACATTACCGATAATAGTGATGGAGAGAGGTGGGGCAGGGACAGTGGGCTGCAGAAGCGTCCAGTGCAAAGTCTAGATTTCCCCTTAATCACAGGCTGGGAAGAATGTGACCAGTAGCCAGAACAGTCAATGAGGAGAGGAGAAGGGACTTCCAAGACAAAAGGAAGGGGAGCAAAGGTAATTGCTATCTGGTAATTGCCCCATGTCATACACGGTGAGTAACTGTGTTGTGTGCATGTGTGTAGATATATGTGTGCGTGTGTGTGTGTGTGTGTGTGTATATGTGTGTGTGTATATCCCTGAGACAGGCTTGAGAAGCTGCTTGTCTGTTTCCTCGAAGGGAGTAGGGCAAATATAAGAGCTCCCAGTTACTGCCAGTCAGTAATTGGCATTATTTGGTCAATACTGCAGATGCCCTTTGAACATGTTGGTCATATCAAGGTGCTTAAAACTGTTAAATAAGAACTCATGTATTAACTTTGGGCTGCCTTCGTAGGTGTTCAAATAAGAGATGAAGTTAGATATTAATGTTGAATCTCTTCTTCTGGGCAAGCAGTGGGCCCTGAAGGTGGACATGGGAGGATGAAACTGGCTTGCAGCTGTGAGCTTGGAGGTCAAAGGGGTCCAAAGCCTAAGTGTCAGTTGAGGTAGCCTTGAGAAGCAAAGGACAGTTAGTATCAGTTGAAATGCTTTAGACTGCAAGTAACAGCATAGTGAGAAGTGCTAGCTTAGTGGTTCTATCTGTAGCTTCTGAGCCAGATCTGGGTTCAAATCCTCGCTTTGTCATTTAAGTAGCTGTGTGACCTGGGCAGGATATTTACGCTGTCTGTATCTAGGTTTCCTTGTCTTCCAAGTGAAGAAAATAATAAACACATAGGTTTGTTATAAGCCTTAACTACACACGTTCATTCAAGGTACTTAGAAGAGTGCCCAGAACTTAGTTCACTGTATGCTAACAAGTAATAGAATCGCATACTCAAGAAGACTTAAACATTTAGGAAATGCATTATCTCCCAAGGGAGAGTGGGATTCACAGTTGATTGAACATCACGACATTATGGTCGTCTCTCTGTTCTGCCATCCTGAATGGTGCCTTATTTGCAAGCTGGGATCAAATGGCTACAGAAGCTCCAAACCTCCCGACTGGAAATAGGGTGTGCTTCTTTCTGTGGCTATCTTTTAATAGAGAAAGGTAACTTTCTGAGAAGCTCTTCCTCAGATTTCCTCTAAGATCTCACTGGCCAGAATAGATCTCCTGGCAAAGAGAATGAATGTGTTGCTGTTACACCACTCAATTCCATGTCTGAAGCTGGGGACAGGGTTCGCTTCCCCTGGATGCTTTGAAATATGTCTGAATGGTATTGGGCTCCCACAGGAGCTCCAACTGAAAGGATGGAGGAATGATAGACAATGGATACTAGAGAGCCAACCAACAATGGCCACTATAACTAACATGGACAAAGAGAAGAAACGGGCTGCAGGGGTGAGATAGGATGGCACAAGAGAGAGCAAGAGGCAGAGCCTGGAGCGATCCATTGAGGTCATTTTACCCCTGGGAGAGGGCTGTTTAAAGAGCACGGGCAACCCACAAATGGGGAGAAAGCTGTGAAGGACACCAAACATCACCCTAGTCCTTCATTAGTTCTTCCTTTGTGGGTGGAGAGGAACAGGATTATCCTAGATTTACTTCATGGAAAGCTTTAATCCATTAGGTACAAAACAAATAGGACAGATTAATGTCGAAAACTGTGAAGAGTGGTATTTTACCCTACTCACAAGTTAAGAAGTTAGCCTGTTACAATTTCACGGATCCTGGCAGAAGATCTGAGACTCCAGGATCAAAGGCTGAGGACTTTCTTACTCGCAAAGTAAATACCAAAGCATGAGTATTTGTGCTCCAATTCCCACAGGGTGACACAGAAAGGGCCAGCTGACACGTGTACATATAAAGGGAAGGAGCCCTGAGCTTAGAGAAACCAAATATTTCATAATAAAAAAAAGTTACCCTGCCGGCTCTTTGCTCTGAAAGTAAACTTTATCTTTATTATATTAGAAGATAAGCACATCTATCTACACTCTCTTATACTCTGGAAACTTTTCTGATGGGTCTACCACTCCATTGGCTACTCTAATGAATCTGACCAACAGAGGCTGAGACCAAATCTGTTCAATTTGTACAGTACAACATCTAATTAGTCTACTATCAGTAGGACTCAAACCAGTAGGCTGAAACCAACCTGTAGAATTCACCCCAACCATGTCTCCCAGGGTTCCAGATCCAGGCAGTTGAACAAATCCCATATATCATCAGGTTCTACCTTAGAAAGTCAGGGGATTTTCTCCTTATATTTCTGTATTGGTGTTTCCACTTGGCCTGAGACATTAATTCAGGTACTACAGGATGTATCTGTGATGGCACCGGCTCTGCTTGGCCCTCCAGGAGGAAGTTTAGGGCAATTCTCTCATCTGTAGCAACCTTACCTGCTGACTTGAGGCCCACTTGAATGCTTCCCGGGGATGAGGCACTAGCACTGATCACCTCAACCACAGTCAGGGACTAATTTTTTGTACCACTTTTTCTAATCGGATGAGTCCTGATATAGGGATAGGTATACACAGGGTGCGCATAAATAACAAGTCAGTTATCTCTTGGGGAATCTCTCCTGAGAACCAAGGGTGGCATCTTTTGGGAGAGATCTCTTAGTTGTGAGGGCTTCGTGATTTACTAGTGTTGCTTCCCTAACCACTTGAAGATTTCTTATGACCATGGCAAAGCTGCAAATCATTGTGTTTTCAGAAGGCAGGGAGCTTAATGTCCTAGTTCCACAAAGCAAGTATAGTCCCGAGGGCATATGTACATCATGACCATGAAATGAAAGTGTTGTCTATAGTTGTGGGGGTTGCTAAGTAGGACCTATATCATTTAAAGGGAGACATTGACAGAACATCCAACATTACCTCTTGGCCAGCTGGTAAACCTTGAACTTCCCTGGCTGAGTTTAAATAATTGAGTTTAGTCTTTCTTTATAGAAGGACTGCCTGAGGGCAGTTGGGGGGCATTTATCTATAATAGATATCTATTATCTATTATTGACGGTTGTAAGAATAGGGGTGAAGACATCTGGATGTGTTAACAGGTATTATCTTTGTGGGAGGTGCAGGAGCTGGGACCATCCTCTGCCTCTTCTGATTGACTCCCCTGTAAAGGTAAGGTGACTAGTGGTCAAATCACAATCAGAGTCATCAGGCAGATGATGACAAAATCAGGCAGTCAGTCAAATCAAAAGCCCTTGGGGGGAAAAAAGTCCTTGCAATGGTTTTGGGAGAATCTCACCAGAGGTTTTCCTTCATGAGGAAGACTCCAGAGGTGATTTGGAAAAACAAAGATCATTCAGATCTCTCTCTCTCTCTCTCTGTCTATCATGTGTCTCAGGGTCTGAGATGCTCCCATCCCAGGTGCTACTGCTGCCTGTCCTCCATTGCCTCAAATTTCTGCATCCACTTTTGGCGTTGATCATTTCACCTTTGCTTCAATCATTCCCTAATCATACTCAGACCTTTTATTCAGAAAAAAAAAAGTAATTTGGACATTTTAACAAAAGTTACACAGACCCATTGCGGCCTCCACATTGGCCTGTGATAGGGGATTGATGATGGTGTCCTCAACCAAATGGCAACTATCCTTATGATCTGGGACCGTGTCAGTCCAGCCAGAGAATCCAGGTGGCTGAACCAGAGTTAAGTCTGAATCTCCTAGGCCCCATTTTGATGGGGCTGCCATCTGGAGGACGTGCCAACCATGCTGGCCTGGAGTCGCTGTTAGGGGAGAGAAAGACATACCATGCCCAGGAATGGTCATGGAGAAACCTCAGATTTTCAAAATAAGTCCCTATCACCTCATCCCTGTGTCCTGATCATTACCCAGAAAGCAGCTAGGAGGAAATGATCCCTTTCCGAGGACAGCTGTATTCGGTGACCAAACCTGATTTACTTATGTGCATGGACTAGGATAAGGGGATGGGAGCAGAATCAGAAATTTTGAAGGTCGATGCCAGATGCCTGTGGACATTATGGATCCTGGAAGGTCCATAAAACATCCATACTAACATCAGCTGAGGCAACGGTAGAGGGAAGAGGAAGGGTTCAGGGGGACACAGGACGAAAGAGCTTCTCCAGGCCAGTAAGGCTTTATATTTACTTTTACTTTCAAACAGTATGGTGTCTGCTCATGGCTCAACCAAATGAGCTTGCAGTGCTTTTGGCTGGTTCAACAATTTAAATTGGGTGAAAATCCTCATGGCTAATACCACCCATTTCAGCCTTAGGAACCCCTTGACTCAGTAGCCATGCCACTTTATATTCTGGCTGGTGTTACTGGGTTTGCACCTTTTTGCTGACTTGGGCATGGCTCACACGGCAGCAACTTTTTTTTTTTTTTTTTTTTTTAAAGGAATCTACCTCAATCTGGGGCATTTGCTGCCCATTATCAAAATAACATCTCTTGAGACTTCATCTAGCTCCAGTGTAAGTTTTGGCGGGGTGAGAACTGACCATAAGAGTTTATGTAGAATTCTTCGGGTCAGGGGGCGCCTGGGTGGCGCAGTCGGTTGAGCGTCCGACTTCAGCCAGGTCACGATCTCACGGTCCGTGAGTTCGAGCCCCGCGTCAGGCTCTGGGCTGATGGCTCAGAGCCTGGAGCCTGTTTCCGATTCTGTGTCTCCCTCTCTCTCTGCCCCTCCCCCGTTCATGCTCTGTCTCTCTCTGTCCCAAAAATAAATAAAAACGTTGAAAAAAAAAATAAAAAAAATAAAAAATAAAAAAAAAAAAAGAATTCTTCGGGTCAGTTTCTCATTCTCCAGCGGATCACCTGCAGCGGCATTGTAAATCCAATCCCAGGAACTCTTACAAGTTCAAATATTAGATTTCTTCTGTGGCTTCCCATGGAAGCTGTCTCAGGGATATCTCCCCCAAAGAACCATGATAATGGCTGGGACCCACTGCAAAGCCGCTGAGACCCTTTGCTCTTGTCTGAACGAATCTGAGGGTGGAATGATAGACCATAGGAGGGACTAATGATCCAGTTGTTGCCATTCTTCTAGAAAAAGGCCCCGGACGCCTGGGTGGCTCAGTCGGTTAAGCGTCCGACTTCGGCTCATGTCATGATCTCACGGTCTGTGAGTTCGAGCCCCGTGTAGGGCCCTGTGCTGACAGCTCAGAGCCTGGAGTCTGCTTCAGATTCTGTGTCTCCCACTCTCTCTGCCCCTCCCCCCACTCGCACTCTGTCTCCATCTCTCAAAAATGAATAAACGTTAAAAGAAATTTTTTTTAAAAAAGGCCCAAAACTCCTGCTCATCCAGGATTAATATTAGCACTAGTTGTTACAGCAGGGCAGACCTGAAGCTGCCTGCCAAACCGGTGAGGGTCTCCCTACACCAAGATGAATTAGCAATGCTCCAAGCCCCACTTCACACAGCTAACTTGGAACCTACCTCCTAGTCCTCAGCTTGCTTCAATTCCTCCTTATAATTGGCAAAAACATGGAGAACCGTGCCTCATTGATCAAAAACTTGGTCAACATGTTCACTGCCAATTCCCAGAGACTTCCCTCGAAAATCTGCTAATTAGCCTCTTTGTCTACATCCCCTCTTGGTACCAAGACTGTCAAGAACTGCGAAGAGTCTGAGATTTTACCATCCTATAATCTGAGTTAGCCTGCCACAGTTTCATGGATATTGGGAGAAAACAGAAGACTCTTGGATCATAGACAAAGGACCTCATTATAGCAGTAGGAGTATTCAAATATCAGTACTTGTGTCAGTGTCCCAAGCCCCAGCTCCCACAGGGCAATGCGAAGAGAGGCAGATAACACCTGGGGATGCTGTGGATTGTGTTCCAAGAGTCTAGGGAAGCCTCTGTCCAGCTAATTACCTCTTCATGAATCTGTTAGCCCAGCTCAGCCTACCAGCATCTAGCTTTATGCAACACACACACAGACACACAGACACACAGACACACACACACACACACACACTGATATCTTCTCCTTTCAACAATGTAACACAGCCTGTTTTACCTGTCTAACCCATGCCCGGATCCCATCCCCCTTTCCTTTGACATTCTTCCCTCATGAACAGTCAGCCGAGTCCAATTCTGACTTTACATTTATATCCTTAAATAGTAAACAACTGATTTAAAAGGTCAGGTAAAGAGAAAGACTTTGTGTTTGCTCTTAAAAGACAGGTTATCCTTTCTATGACATCCCATTAATCACATACTTCCCAGGACAGGGAGCTTCTGTGTTCCAAAGTGTCCCGTTCCATTGTTGTAGTAACAACTGTTAGAATCTGACTGTTGGGCCTGTCGTCCTTTAAGGAGACAGAGTGAAATGGACCTCTTTCTTTTGTCTCCCATCTGCCTTCCTCTCCCTAAGACATGTAGCCAAGACTTCCTCCCTCCTTTTCCCCCAAACTGAGGGTAAGCGTAGCCCCTGGTTAAAAATGAAACCCCATCTTTTCACAAAAGGTGCTTTCAAAGCTGCTGTGGGGTTGTATGGCTAAAGGAGTGGTCCTTTATGGTCCATTTTTTACTCTGTGAAGCCTGAAGGGACACAATCGGAAAACAGGAGATGGAGAACCAAAATGAATACATTCGAGAATGGGAAAAATGCAAAAGGGTCTGCAGCTTCTGCAGGTCGAGCTTCTTCAAAAGGGACTAGACTCGGGCTGCCCATCCTAGACTCTTCCATGGGGTTTGGAGTACCTCCGCACACAGTTCTGGGGGACTTTTGCAAAGGCAAGATTGTTCCATTGGTGTACTGCTGGAGCTCCTCTTTCACTTCACTCTGCTAAGGAAAGTTTAACACTAGAGGTAACAAAATAATTCTGGGGGCAAGACTGACCATGTGGACAGGGAACAACATTTCTCTGGGAGGTTCAGGAGAGGAATCCAGAGAGGAGGGGTTAGATGGTTAGAAGAAAGATACCAGGATAAGGAGTGATGTTAGTGACCAGGTGTGCCCACAAGGAACTCCCTATGAATAACCGAACCTCCTACATGTACTTTGGGAAAAATCGTATTAGACCCTCAGTGTAAGTCTCCTTCCTCCACCATCCCGTATTATAATAATTTCCACCTCAATTGCAATGCACCCTCTCTTTCCTCCCACCCCCAAAGCCAGAGTCTGATTAACCATACAGGCTCATGTAATGATATCTTAGAAAGTAAAGGGAGTATATGATAAACAAAGCGTGGCCTGCCCCACAGTCACTCCTCCACCGGTACAAGTAGAGGAGCCTTTTTGGTAGGGGACCATGCCTAAGAATTCCAGGCAGGATGCAGCCATGAGCAGGGGAGGAAGCACATGACATTGAGGAACAGCATCTAGTAGACAAGTCAGGTGGAGTACAGACAAAACCTTTCCATATACTTGAAGAGGAAAGTAAACTTTTAAGGAGGGCAAGATGATATTTGGGGCACAAATGGATTAGGATCCAGACATTTCATCCCACCCCAAAGTGGAGAAGTGAGTTGCAATGGATTTGTCAAGGTCAAGGCCACATTCTCTAGGGTGGGGCCTTGGGTGAGGATATAAAAATATTTACACAGAAATCATCTTTTTGTTTAATGTTCATTTATTTTTGAGAGATAGAGAGAGTGCAAATGGGGAAGGGGCAGGGGGAGGGGACCAAGGATTTGAAGCAGGCTCTGCTTTGACAGCAGCAAGCCATATGTGGGGCTCAAACTCACGAACCTTGAGATCATGACCTGAGCCAAAGTCAGAAGCTCTACTGACTGAGCCATGCAGGCGCCCCTACACAGAAATCATCTTAAATAAAACTCTTGCAACTGAATAAAGGAATCCTCATAAAATGGACCCAAGGCCAAAAGGAATTCTCAAGCCCCATCACTGATGGTCAATTGCAGACCCTAACAGGAAGAGATTTATACACTTTCCCAACAGGAAGGAGCCGATTTTACTACTCCAGCAGGAGTAGAAAGCAAAGGGAGTATTTTTTCTTGCCTGGTAACAAACTCAGCCAATAAGAAAATGCCACAACTCAGCCAATGAGAAACCATCACCAGCCTGAACTCATGCTTTCCTTAATTGGACTCTGGCTCAAAGCAGCCCCTTCCAATGTTTACCTTTCCTCTATAAAGTAATGTTTCTCTCCTTTGATCTCTGCACTTGCCTATGGTTTGCCATGGCATACATGTCCTGAATTGAAATTCCTCTGCTATTCCCAAATAAACCCATTTTATTCATAAAGTAACTGACTGTTTCACTGGTTTTTTTAAATGTTTATTTACTTTTGAGAGAGAGAAAGACAGAGTGTGGAGTGGGGGAGGAGCAGAAAGGGAAGGAGACAAAATCTGAAGGAGGCTCCAGACTGAGCTGTCAGCACAGAGCCTGATGTGGCGCTCGAACTCACGAACCACAGGATCATGACCTGAGCCAAAGTCGGGCACCCAACTGACTGAGCCACCCCGGCACCCCACAGCTGTTTCACTTTTAAGAATGATACTAAAAAATAATAAACCAAGATAGATGCTTCCACATCAAGTGACAAAGAATTATGACCTCAACATACAGAATGCCTACAATTCAGTGAGAAAAGACAACATAATAGAAAATCTAAAATAATAGCACACTCAAGATAAAGCAAGGAGGCTTCATTTACAAAAGACTATTTGTATAGTTGTGTGTATAGGACAGCCACAGTTAACTGAAGCTATTGGCAGCCAATCAGGTATCATTTCTATGTGTGAAAATAGGAGAGAAAAATTACAGGAGCCTAGAAGAAGAGAGGGTCACCTGAGAAGAACAATGACCTTTTTTCAAAGCCAGTCAGAGTAAATACTTGGAGTTTATTTTCTTCCCACCTCTAATCTCCTGCCAGGTTCTCCACTGGCTAAACCCAGCAGGGAGCCTTAGGGCACTGGGGCATTGCTAATGAAGGACAGAGAAGTCAAACTTCTAGGAGACAGTAGGGCAGAGTAGGAAGACTGTGAATCCTCAAGCAGCAGACAGAAGACACCCAGCACAGAAGGAGAAAATATGAATATGCAATTACAGGAAAAGAAATACTAAGAGTATAATGGCCATGTGAGACTAGGTCAAATTTCCCCAGCCATTTATTTTTTTAAGTTTATTTATTTTGAGAGAAAGAGGGAGAGTGCAAGAGCAGGGAAGGGGCAGAGAGAAGAGGAGACTGAGAAGCCCAAGCAGGCTCCATACAGTGAGCTCAGAGCCCAACACCTGGCAGATCCCAGGAACCATGAGATGATGACCTGAGCTGAAATCAAGAGTTGGACGTTCAACCAACTGAGCCACCCAGGCTCCCTCACCAGCCATTTAAAGATCAGATTCCTAAGTGAGACTTCCTGAGAGTACCTGGTCTACTACTTAATTATGTACTCTTGATTAGGTCTTGTTCTCATCATTGGGGTAATAAATGGGGTCATAATAACACATCATAGAGTTACCCTAAGGATCAAATGGGAAAAGGTATGTCAAGCACTGAGCCAGGGCTTGACATGGGGTAAGCAGTCAATACATGAAACCTTTTTTCCCCCTTTCAAATTGGTAAATGATAAAGATCTATAATACTTGGTATTGGCGAGGTTATGGGGTAAAAAACCTATTTTATTGGTAGTACAAATTGGTATATAACTTTTGGGAGGGTAACTTGACAGTATTATAACTTAAAATAAGAGTAAACAATTCTATGTGTAATAATTTATCATACACAACTTCTTTTAGTAACACGTAGGGACATATGTCTAAAGGTGTTCAGTGCCATACTGCAGTTGGGAAAGGTTGGAAACAACCTAAATTTACACAATGTAACTCTACGTACCCATTTGTGTCAGTTATCTATTGCTGTGTAACAAATTACCTTTGGAAACTTCAGAAACTTAGCCTCTTAAAAACAAGAATTTATTATCTCATAGGTCATGCAGGCAGGAATCCCTGCATGGCCTAGCTGGATACCCCAGATCAAGATCTTAGAAGGTTGTATTTCTACTGACCAAGGCTGTGATCTCATCTGGTGGCTCAGTAGAGGGAAGGAATGTAGAGATAGAGATATGCATCTTTTATTCCTGCATTGGATTCCCCATCTGGTTCAGACCGGCATAGATATCTTCTCTTCCCATTGGAGTGGTAAGACTCACAACAAGGGTTTGCACTTTGGGGTGGAAGCAAACAGAGGAGGCCTTCTGTTTGCCTTGATGCTAGCTCCTCCAGGACAGCCTGCCTTGGGTTAAGACCCCTTTTCTTTTGAGAGGAAGCACAGTGATTTAAAGCTGAAGTCTGAGCTAATCACAAGGTCTTGCCTTTCCTTGATTTGTTCTCTGTGAATGTATTTCCCCCTGGTACCTTAGGAGAAGGGATTGGCACCTACAGCAGAATTAAGAATATCTTGTATTCCAGCAGGTGTTAGCCAAATCCATGTCTAAACACATCATCTTCTTCAAATATGAGGCCACATCTATCATGAAGTTGTTGTCTAAGAAGCCTTCTCTCGAGTCTGAACACTCCCTATCTCTTATCATTTTCCCTCAAATGAGGTGTTTTTTGTTTTTGTTTTTAAGTGTATTTATTCATTTTGAGAGAGACAGAGACAGTGTGAGTGGGGGAGGGGCAGAGAGAGAGGGAGACAGGGCATCCCAAGCAGGCTCCACACTGCTAGCACAGAGCCTGACGCACGGCTCGAACCCCTGAAACTGTGAGATCATGACCAGAGCTGAAACCAAGAGTCAGACGCTTAACCGACTGGGCCACCCAGGCGCCCCAACGTCGGTTTTATAGCCATGATCGTTTAGTTGACTTTAAAGTCATTGTATGGTGCTCCCTAAATATTTGACGAATGAATTTATTGATTCAACAATAAACATTCTAATTGATCAGTGTCCTTAAATCATCACTAGGGCACAATAGCATTTTAAGGGCAGTGTATCAGCTAGGATGCTTTGGATTGCACAAAAAAGAAAAACTGACATCAAGCTGACTTAAACAATAATGGGATTCATCAGTTCACGAAACAAGGAATCCAGAAGTTGTAGAGATGCAATGGCTTCAGAAGGAGAGATTCACATGGTGGTGGAGGCCCTGGCTCTACTTGTCTATTATGCTCTCTGCGCGGCTTTCAGACTTGGTCCTCAGGCTGGAGCCTCTCCTGAGAGCAAAGTACCTACAGCTGTTGATTGTAAGCCAAGTCATGCCCACCCACAGAACAGAGCTTCCTTTTCCCTGACCACCAAGCCAAAGGAGTGTTACCTGTATCAGACCAACTTGGGCCACCTTCCCAGCCCTGAACCAACCACTGCTTGCGCTGTATGACTTGGACTTGGGGAAGTGCCCCTTTAAGCCAATGACTGATGGCAAGAGGATGGGGCTTCTAGGCCAGTCAAATCCTCCCTCCACTCTATCCCGGTACGGAGAGGTGGGAAAACCTCACCCAGATTCCATGGCTGGGAAATATAGATACTGCTAGGGAAAGAAGAAATGGAACTTGACTCTTCCATTATGTATTCAGCTGGTGTTGACTCAGTCCTGACTAGACACTCTTCCACACCCAGGGAATACAACAGAGAACAAATGGACAAAGTCATTGCTGTCATGGAGGGGAGATGAAAAAGTACCACAGAGGTAAGTCAGGGAGGGTAAGAATTCCCGGGATCACAGAGAGCTGCTGTTCTACAGAGGGTTGTTGGAGAGATGGGTCAGAAAAGGTGACATCTGAGACGTAATTTGGAGGAAATGAGGGCGAGTGAAGAATACAGGGAGCCACTAAGTCAGCACAAGGCCTGAGGTGGGAGAGCGCATGTCCTGTGTGATTCACAACCACGAGGGCTGTGTGGAGCCTGCTAAGCCATGGCAAGGACTGTGAGAATGGGGCTAGGGATGACATCAGGCAGGTTTGGTTGTTAACTGTGGTGGCCTCACTGTTGGTTGCTCTGACCCTGCTGTCTCTACTTATTCCCTACCACAGAGCTCATCTCCATGAAAGGCTGCAAGTACCAGATGCCTGCCTTGCCTGCCTTTCAGTCAACGCATGAACGAGTCGTCCAAAAATCCCCACAACGGTTCCATAAGTTGTAGCTTATGGTCAAATAGATGGGAAAAGGGAGAGACCGCAAGTCACGAGCCAGTCAGGAGGCTTTCACCGGATTCTAGAACAGAGGTAAGGTATGTCTGAAGAGCAGTAATGGTCATAGGACAAGAGATATGGGTTGAGCGAGGCAGAGATGACAGACATGGAAGTGACAGGTTCTGGGAACTGGATGTGGGCAGAAAGGGAGAGAGGAATCAGCTGAGGAGGTGGTGAGTGGGAGAGTGACAGAACCTTCTGGAGCAAGGGCCACAGTGTGGCTAGAAAAAAATGAATCTGGTGAGGTGGTGGCTGTGAGGTGGTGGCCATTAGTTCAACATGGAGTACATCAACATGCAGGGGAAGGGAAAAGATTCCCATCTTGAGAGACTATCTAAAAGGCAAGAATAGAAACTCACCAGACTTGTTCACAGATCTGGTCTATGTATAGGTTATTCATTCTACCTCCCCACTCCCTCCACCTCCCCCCCCCCCCCACCCCATGCTCTTTGCCTGGCAAACTCCTATTTATTCTTCTACACTCAGATTAATTCCCAGCTCCTCAGTGAAGCCTCCTTATCCTACCCTGATGCAGAATTTGTTCCTTTCCTACGTTCCCAGAGCCTTTCGTGGACACCTGAATCCTATCATTTGCCACACACAATGCATTGTCATTTCCCTGCTGCCTCCCTCTTCAGTGTTAGACTGCAGGTGCCCTCCCTAGAGACCAGCTTAATGCTTTTTGTATTCCTGGCATTTAATACTGTGCCTAGAAGATATAATAGGTAATCACCAAATCAGTGATGAATGAACGAGTGAATAAATGAATGAAATATTGATCATAGAAAAAAGGTAGAGGTTAAAAGTGTTAGCAGAGAGTGATGAAATTTTGAAACATTTAAGTTAGGATATTTTGACATCCATGGAGAATGGTGGAGTAGATGAGGTTATCCTTGGCAACTCTTAGATTCTATATGTGGAAGGAGGAGATCTAAATCTGAGCTGACATCAGATATGAAGAGGGATTACAGTCATTATCTGAGAATAGCTCAAGAAGGGTGCTGAGAAGTGAGTGAAATATTTGATGAAGGTGAAAGCCAGAGCCCACAGAGAACCTGAAGGTCAGGAAATCAGGAGAATAAGTCTTTAGGATTTTCTGGAAACATAGCAGTCACATTTTATGATGCAATCGTGGCAATGCAATCATGGAAATCTTACATACTCAACGTCGGCTTTTCCATAGGACTCAATGTAAGGGGGGGGGTGTTCATTCTCGGCTGTCAGGTGTATAAACGTGATAGTTTTGTATCATTTTTCAGGGGGGGCTGATCTTGCAGCCAGGCCAATGGCATTTTTTTCATTGTTTTCATTCTTCTCCCCCTTTCTGAGGACAATTTGAGATTAAAGTTATGCTGGCTATAATCCTTGCATTTTCTCATTTTATTGCAATGATTTCATAGTATATTCTATCTCGGTTGTTCTCAGAAGAATCTGAATTCTCAGAAGAATCTGAGCCTCTCTGCTGCCTCCACCACGACCAAAGTGGAAACATTCTGATCGTCACAACTGGCATCTAATGGGTAGAGGAGACCAGGGATGCTGCTAAATATCCTACAATGCACAGGAGAGCCCTGTGTGTCAATAGTGCCCCAATGTCAATAGTGCCAAAGTCAAGAAACCCTTAGAGTCTCCCCTATATGAACAGCACAGACATTATGGCACTTGTTTGGCTGGCCAGCTTCAAAATTTTGTGGTTCTTCATAAATGCAGAAAAGGTAGAGGGATTTCCTTTATTTCCATTTTGGAGACTTTGTTGACAGCTAATATTGCACTTCAAATTTTATCACACCTTTAGTCCATGTTCACATCAAGGGCGGATTTTCAGTCACTTTTTTCAAGACTAACACTAACATCACCAATTTAACAAGCACTTAGGTGACATTGCTGAAGGGCTATAACAACAAGAAAGGTTAACGCAGAATGACAATAGTCACTAAAATCACGCCCAGAGTCTTAGTAGAGTTAGAGGAGGTGTGAAGTAGGGGTTGGGGACACAGCCTCTGAGGGAATGATCTGGCCACATCTCAGCTCTGGCACTTTCTTGTCAGTCACTGGCCTCTGGCAATTGCCTTTCTGGGCTTCAGTTTTCTCAGTGGGGGATAAGATTATCACAGAGTCCTTCCTCTTAGAGTTGTGAAAATTAACTACTGACACACATAAAGAGATTAGAGAGCACAATAAGGTGCCCAGGATGGCAGGCGCTTCTCTTTACCAGTCAAAGTGGGCCTGCTTGCATGACCATCACACTGATCAGCTTTAAAATTCTGTGGTTCTTGACAGATGTTAACATGTGGGAGCAAGTCCCTTTTTATTTCCATCTTTGAGGTGAAAATGAGACGTGGTCGTTCTCATATTGTGCTTCAAAGTCACACAAAGAGATCAGTGAGTGTGGCTGCGCTGTAAGTCTTCAGGGAATAATAGTTATAATAGCAGCAGGAGCAAAAGTGTTCCCCGTATGTGAGACAAGGGGCATTATTCGGTAGCTGTTGTTTTCTTCAGTTCCACGATGCGCCACAAGAGAGTTCCAGAAGACCGTTTTAAAAAACTTAAAGAGGGCTGCTTTTGGTTCTGTTTAAATTGTACCATAAATGGTCACAAGACGGGGCCAAAAGATTCCTTTTGAAAACCTGATTGGTCAGTTCCTTCTTTGGTTGTTTAAATTAGACCAAAAAAATAGTACATGAGTATATTTAATTGGAACAAAAATACAACACATGGGGTTAAGTACAAACATTTCAATTCAACATACACCATATTTTTTTTTTCTTTGTTCTAGATTCTAGTCATAGAAAAACTCCTGGAAAAAATTTTCTGTTTCCATTAATCTATTGAAGATTTAATGAAAAACTTTTCAAAAAACATTACACTTCACTGGTGGTGATCTAGCACCCCCGTCGCATAGAAAAAAAATGGGGTTCCTGAGATCTGCTATAAAGATCCCCAGTGCCCTGCTTTGACAGATTACTGTGAAGGCAGAGTTGCCTTGGTGACTCCGGGTTTCTCTTCCAAGTTCATACCTGAGCAAAAGAGAGACAGTGCGGGGAGCATAGCAGCGTGGCTTTCTGGGGTGCTGGGCTCTGTTAAAGGAAAGCTCCAAATAGGATTTTCAATCACAAAAATTAACAGCACACAGGGTCTTTTTTCCCAGTCCCTTGTCTCCTCCCTGGAGGGGTGGGGGGAGGGGTGTCAATCCCCTGAGGCCGTGGGTGGAGCCTGAGGAGCCTCTTACCTTAGCGCACCAAACCCCGCCCCCGTCCCGCCCCTGGTTGTCCCCAGGAGGTGGAAAGAACCTGAGAAACACACTTTCCAAATGGTGCATGTGCACAATTTTCGAGAGCATGACGTAATAGCCCCGGAGAAAAGGCCCTTGAGGTCTTTCAGACGTCCCAATAGGACTATTCAAATAACGATAATTCCCTGGAAATTGTTATTTCACTTTCTCTCTTTCATACTTCTGTAAAGTACAGACTTAAGAACAATAATGAAGTAAGAGCCCTGAAGTCTGGAGCCAAAGAGTCCCAGTTTTGGCAGCGAAGGGAAGAGTAGAAGAGGGAGGAGGAGAGAAGGCAAGAGGGAAGAGGAGGTGAGGATCGAATGGAGTGCTCAGTGCCGGTGCTGTGTGAGCACCTACCCTCCGTGCCCACTCATTTAATAATCAAAAGAATTCCACTGATTTGGTGCTTTTGGCTTCACTGACAGGCAAAGAAAGAATTTGAGAAGTGACTTTTACAAGGTCACACACCAGTAAGGGGTGAAATCAGAAGTCAAACCAGATAACTAAGAGATGCCAAATATGCGGGTTTTTAATAAAAGCCTACTATTAACCATCCACAACCTTTGGGGTTTACTCTGTGGTGGTGGTTGTCGGAGCAACATACAAAAAACAGGTTGTTTGCCCTCTGTTGGTTTGACTGAGGGGGCAATGACCACAGAGGATACCCATTTGACTCAGACGCTCTTGCTGGGAGGTCCCCAGTGTAGAGCAGAAGAAACTCCTTCATGCTCTGGGCCGTGGCCTGCCTGGTAAAAACTTCCTGGGTCCCTCCAAGGTGGTAGTTTCCCTTCTACTGTTTATTGATGCGCTACAAAAAGGAAAGTGCTTGTAAACAACTTGAGTGCATGAACAAGCTAATTAAAATAATTAATAGCTTGTGAATGAAAAAAGTAGTAAAACTAATTATTATAGATTGGCCCTGTGGGAAGAAGAAAATTGCTGACATTCTTCAGGTCTAAGCTGATCCATCTGAGACAGAAAAGCACAGTTTACCAGGTCCCTTCAGAGGATATGGTTCCTTCCCAGCCCAGATTCAAACTCTCCTGCTTCTCATCCCAACCTGTAATTTCCTTCTTGGCAGTTCCTCTATGCAAGTGACCCTCCAATGATCCTCACTCCAAACCGTTCCCTCTAGGCAAGCATCTGACTTTTCTGTTTTTAACTTAAAGAATCATGAAAGTTTTGACTCTGAGAAGCACAGCATTGAAGGACGCTGCAGACCTCTAGTAAAATGACCCATAGGATGCATGACTCCTTTTGCGAGTGTTTCCACTTTCCACTTTTCCATTTTCCAGTTTCCACTTGATGGCTAGCCAGTCTTTGCGTGAGCACCTTCCAGTGACAAGAAATGACAGCTGTGGCTGCTCTGACTGCTGTCAAATACCTCTTGCTTTTCTTTCGAGTTATACTCTGTCCCTCTAACGTCCCACTATGGCTCATTCTATCTCTTGGGGCCTTAGAGAATAAGAAAAATGCCTTTCCCAAGCATGTGAAGGCAGAACTGTGTCAGCTCATGCCTTCCCAGTGTCCAGTTCTACTTCCAAACTTGCTAGGTGCTCTACCCCCAGGAGCGGAGCACCCGTTGAAACGTTCTCCAGTTTACCCAGGAGAGGTGTTTACCTGAAATGGCCAAAAGCAGCCCTGAGCAGGGGAGGATCAGAGTCGTCTCTGGGAGAAGCAACAGTCATAGCTGAGGGGAAGTGGAACACCAAGTCCAAAGTAGATCGGGGAACAGAGGAAGGACATCAAACAATAAATTTGTTAGCTCAGAGGGTCAGGAGTAGAGGAGAAACAGGAAGAAGAATAGGTCCAGAAAGGCAGTTCAGAACTAAGACCACGAATAGTAAATTTTTACAGGAGCTCCCCTTTTACATAGCTATTCACATGTGTCCCATGGCCATGCAGGGCCAGACACCTTCAGTTAAACACTGGGAGTTCTTCAAGTATTTATTATACAACAGGTTATCGAAACTGCCTTTACAACACATTCAAGAATCTTGTTGAACATCCCATCAACTCACTGGTCATTAGTTGGTAGAATCACCTGACACATTGGGGTAACAGGGTGTCTGAGAGGTGTTGAAAATGTACACCAGGGCATGGAGCAGTCTTTCTTTGCTCAGGAAAAGTCTCTTTAGTGGACTCTTTTAATTAGGTAAACATAGCTTGATAGAGTGCATGGGAAGCACTTAGTGTAGCCAGTAAGACCAGCTCTCTTCATCTCTCCTCTTAGACTAAGTGAGTCTCAGCGTTTTTGGACAATGGGAAGTAAGTGAGGCAGAGGTGGCCATGAGGCAGAGAGATACAGATCATCTTGCAGAATGAAGCAGTTATATTAAAAGTAATGTAAAAGTGATCATACCGTGTTCAGACTGTGAGTGACCAAAGCAGGTCATCTTGTTTGAAATGGCACAATGGCATTGTTCCATACCTAGTTCATAGCTGTTCCCCTCTTCCAAATTTCTTAGTGGTCACTAACTGGTGGCATCATTCACAGTTCATGGAGGATCTAACGTCATTCACCCAGATCAGGAAATTTGTGTGCACTTAGAACAGCGGATTTTGTTCATTCAGCTAGCCTTTCCAGCTTCCTCTTTGCCAGGCCCTGCAGGGGGTGCTGTGGGTACAGCTGCAAGCTCTGTGAGTGCTCTCTCACCACCCTCCAGTTCCCTTGGAGCACATCATGAGCTTCTTGCTTTGTACCTGCTCACACACAGCAAGATGCCTGGAGACCCTGGAAAGTTCTCTAGCTACTAAGGTTAACTTATCCTTTACGATTAAAATGAAATGGAAAGCCCAGCTTCCCTCTCCAAATCTCTAGATTATTCTTTTCCTAATCACTTCTGGGCTCAGCTTCCTGCTTCTGTTAATTCTCAGTCCCCACTCAACCCTTCACCTCCTGTGTGCATGGCCTCTTTTCCACACCATGTTACCCCACTGGGGAAAATGCTCCAATTCCTGCACCCCCACACCCTACTGTCAAGAAAAACAACACACTGTGTCAGTTCATTTCCTCTGAGATTTGGTCACCAGGACAGAATTAGAAATGCAAGAGATTTCTTGAGGAAATCTTGAGATTTCTTGAGGGAAGAGAGAGAGAGAGAACGCGCATGCACACACACACACACACACACACACACACAGGAGTGGGCGGGGAAACCTTAGAACATGATGCAGGTCTGACACCTGTGACGAGAGAAGGGGAAGGAAGAGGATTTGCAAGAAGAGCCTCAGAAGACAGTACAGTTCTGGGAAAGTCCTGAGCAGGCAGATGGGAGATCTAGAGCAAAGATCGCCCAGTGGAAGAGTCCTGCGTTGGGCAGAAATGGCTGAGCTAGAGGTCTCCGCTGAGTTCAGTCAAGGCTGGAGCAGCCCAGGTAGATGGCGGCCTTGGTGTGAACATTGCAGTGGGTCCCCAAGGTGCACGAGCTGGAGGCCAACCTAATTGCATTGTTTGTAGCAGTTTCTCCCCAAGAGAGATCTGAGTGAATGACGCTCCACAGCTGGCTTGGAGCACCACATAGCAGACTTTTATTGAGGTTCTAAAATACAGGAGAAAATGATGGGAGTCATGTGAAAGCACAGCACAGCCGATAGAGGAAAAAAATATTGGACCCCACTGGTTTTAAACTTACTAGGCCATTCCTAACCACTTGTGCCTCTCTTTGTGGTGGTCCCTCACATTACCCCCTCACCTCACTTCCCTTGGCTCCTCTTTCCCTTTGTTTTTTCTCTTTCCTCTGGCTGTTAACCTTCAATTCTTGTTATTTTTCTCATACAAGGCAATTTATCCTTGGGGATTTCATCTTTCACGTGCCAGGTGTTTCACAAAACAAAGGATAGTCTTCTCTCTGAACAATTCTACTTCCATCTTTATAATTAATGTTTTTAGGCCCATTATGTATTTTCTTTGTACAATTTCTACAGAGTTTCAGAATCTTAATTGTAGGTATTATTTGAAAACTGAGTGCATTTTTTGCCAGGGAATTAACAGATACGTCTTCTAAGATCCTTATCGTAGCTGTCAATTGCTCTATGAGTGACATCAACTGAGTTTAATTCAACAGTATTTATGGAGCTGCCCTCAGTCCTAGAAACTAAACTAAGTCATTTTGCAAAGAGAAATAAAATCAGCTCCTACCCCTAAGAAATAAGCTTCCAGCTTCTTGAAAGAAAAGTAGGGATATGTAAAAGGATCCACCACCAACTCAGTGGCTGAGCAGATGTCTAGATGAGAAGGCTGAAAATGGCTTCTGAGATCCTCGTTCAGGTGGAGTGATTAATGTAATTTATCCAGAGAAAGGACAGGACAAAACGCAGATGGGGGTGGAAATGGAGAAATAGGTGATTTTAGAGATAGATGATGTTTCAGCGGTGCTCAAATATTTTCCTGAATGGATGAATAAATGAAATGAAAAGGCAATGGCATGAGCTTTTCAAAGGTAACTGGAAATTCCAACCCTAGGAGGGTGGTGAAGGAATGGCCTGCAGAGAAATGGTTAAGTGGTAGGTTTGATGAGGCTGCCCAGTGGAAATACTGTGGGACCCAAGGAATTTAACAAAAATCCCCTACCCCTGGACAAGCAGAGAAAGACTAACTCCATTTTGTGCTACACCCACCATCTCATGTATAACCCCCACATGACCTACTTATTGCCTAAGACACTCCCCCACCCTAGTCAAGCCGCTGAGCACACCCTTACTGGAAATTGGCTCATATAGGAATACGGAACCCCTAACCGCCAAAGAATGTAAACCCCGCCTTTTGCCTGCCAAACTTGCGCACCAATTCTGACCAGAATGATAGGCTAGTTCAAACAGTTACTATAGGGTAAATTGTAATTCAATTGGCCACCTGCATGTGGATTGACATGACTATGCAACTTTCTGTGTGTGTTACAATCTCATTGGCCACTGGCCCATATAAAACTGCTACGCCTCTTAACCTAGGGGTCCAAGTCCCTGCTCTGCTGTGTCAGGTATACTTGGGCCCAAGCTCGAGCTTGCAAATAAACCCTCGTGCGTTTGCATCGGTATCGGCTCCTTGGTGGTCTCTCGGATTCGAAATCGGGGGCATTACAGTACATCAGAGACAGAACAGCATAAGACAGCATAAGAGACAGAACACACTAAGTCTAGAATCCTCAGAGATGTGTACAGAAACAGACTGAGTAAAGAAAAGATTGTTCCAAGAGGAACAATCAGAACAGAGAGTAACAACCTGTCACTGAAGGTAAATGCAGAATCACAAGAAGCTAGACTAGAAGAGGAAGAAAAAAACAGGTTAGAGTCTTCTTTGGTGACCCTCAGAGCCACCGTTTCAACAGTGAGGGGACAAAATGCAGAGAGGACTTTTGCTCTTGCTGGAAGGAGAGAAGTTAGCATTAGAATACTGAACATTGGAGGAAAAGACCAGAAGCCAGAGAAGCCAGAGAAAAGCGGAGCATGGCCAGAGCCTGAGGGAAAGGGGTCCAGAGAGGAGAGTGGGTGGGACTTAGTGATGAGACCGTCTTGCTGCCTGAGGCTTGAGGCAACCATTGATTGGGCTGGGTCAGAGGTAGCCTTGGAAAGGAGTGGGGCACTGTGTTCTCCTACACAGGAGGGCAGATCAACACAGAAGAAATGGACTGAGTGGAAAAAAGGGAAATTGAGGGTGAAGTGGGCCTTCCTCCCACCTCTTAGAGACAGAGGACCAGGTGGGGCTCTGGTCTTTGGAGAGCATAACAGGTTGGAAAAGGCCATAGGAGTCAGCCAGAGATGACCTTGAGGAAGCTAGGAAGGTGTGTGTTCTCATCCTCACACTGACGACAATTCATTCACAGTGATAGCTATTGTTAGAGTTCTTATTTTTCACATATTATTGATGTGGAGAACAAAGGCAAAAGGAAATGTAGATAAAATTAAATTTCCTTATAGCCCATTGACAAATACTTGAGGCAGGCAGAGTAAGACATTCCTCCGGGAACTCCCAACTGTCTCAATGTTAATGCCTGGCTAGAGGCGAAAACAACCTTAGCTTGAGGATAGTCAGGCCTCAAGGATCTGTAAGTCTTGGTCACCAGGCCAAGGATTCCAAAATCCTTTTGGAAACTTCCCTGTGCCTTTACCTTCCCCAATTCCCAACTATGTGATCAGTCACCCCTCACACTTATAGCGCAGCTCTTTCTGCCCACAGGGGTCCTGACCCCGTGTCTTAATAAAAACACCTTGTTGCACCAAAGAAGTCTGAAGAATTCTTTCTTGGCCCTCGGCTCCAAACCCCAACACTTCAAACTGCATCATTTTGGCACCCCAATGTGAGGCCTGCGTCTTCTCATCTGGACTCTGAGCCTCGGTGCAAACTTGGTAAGTACTCCTCTCCTCTCCCTTTACTTTCATTTCAGGAGCTTTTCAGGGAGTATGGTCTTATTGGAACACTCTCATGTCAATTGCTCAGGCTGCAATCCTCTAACCCACGGCTCTTCTATGGGGAAGAGAAAGCCTGCCTTTTGGTTGGAAGTTAGTACCTTGGCCGGAATGCTAATAAAGACTCAGAAACTTGATGCCCTCTCTTTATTCCCATTCTTATACAAAAGTTGTCTGTGTTGGGCACAGGACAGCCACCTAACTCACCAGGACAGCTCAGTCTTAAGACTCCCGTGTGAGGTTTCCTCCTCATTGGTCTAATGTGACACCCTTCACATCTCTGGCCTAGCTGCTTCTGGCCTCGAGACCTCCACTTGGAGCACATCAAAACCAGTAACCAACTGAATTAAACCCAACCAGGATCTTTCCCTAGGGAAGCTGGTTGTAAAGACTACATGTATTGGAATGTCAGATCATGATGGATTTCTGTCTTTACTGTTTTCCATCAGTGTCCCTTACTGGCTACTTAAATTATAAAGTTGGGTAATTTCCCCTTGAGAAACTCTCCTAGTGCTTTCTATGGGTTAAAAAGGAAGGATTCTTCAAGGCAAAGCATGTATTTTGATCCATTCAGTGCTACCCATTTATAGTCTAGAAAGCAAATGGGGAAGGGGAAGGTGGTAGCTAGTATCCCTCCTACAGGTCTTTACAATGGGAATGGTGACCAACAGCGGTTTCGTTCAAAGAATGCCTCAGATTGCTTTTGATACCAAGAAGCTCTGACATGTCCTGCGCCTGGGATGTCACCCAGGAGACAGGGGCAGGGGATGTTTGGCAGTGGACCTTTTCTACTTTTCTAGAAGCATGGGAGCTTCTTCAGCCGCCAAGGATTCTCCCTTGGGATGCCTTTTAACTCACGGAAATCAATTCAGATTGTAAGATCTAGGAAAGAAAAAACTGATCTTCTTCGGTAACATTGCATGGCCTCAGTACTCCTTAGGAGATGAGGGGAGATGGCCATTATTGGGACGTTAAGCTTCTGTATGATCTATCAGATCTCTTCTGCAAGAAGCAGGGAAAATGGACTGAGGTACCTATATCCAGGCCTTCATGGCCCTAAGTCAGGATTCGGACCTGAGGGCCTATTGTAGAATGTGTTACCACCAACCAGGTTCATAAACCCCATCTGGATATACTGGATGATGACCGCCTAAATAGGCCCATTCCTCCTAATAAGCCAGGGCTACTTCAGGAGTCACTGACCAGTCCAGACAAAGAGGACACTGGCTCTGTTGCTATCCCTCCTCCTTATAGACCCCAAGACCTGTCTGCTCCCAGCCCAGCTGGACAAACTAGGAGTGGGATTCCTTATCTTGCAGGAGTTCCAGCTAACTTTGGAATGCATCTTCTTAGGAAAGTTGCCAATGGAGAAATGGGCATGATTCAAGTCCATGTCCCCTTCTCCATGGCAGACCTGGCCCAGATAAAATAATAATTAGGACGGATCATGGTGTGTGCGGGTGACTGATCCTTGCCATGTCTTCGCACAAGACTTTCGGGATCAAGCGATTTCTGGCCAGGAAACAAAAGCAGAATCATCCCATTCCCTAGTGAGTTCAGATGAAGACTGGTAATAAAATCAGGTACAACTCCAAGAGGCGGCATTGGAGAAGAACCAAGCTGGGTCTGTAAGAGATCGCTCGTGCGATGGCACGCATATTTATGCTGCATGAAGGTCACGTGTTCCTATCCCATCACTCTGTAAACCTCCCTACTACCTGAACAATAGATATGCTTTATCAGGGAAATGATTTTTCTCTGCTATTATGCTTCTGTACCAGTAGGTTAGTAATAAATATGTGAGAACTTTTGACTGAAAAGAAAAAAACAATTAGGACAATATTGCGAAAACCCTTCTCAATTTATTGAATCCACAATTAACAAGTGTATATACTGTTTGATTTGACCTGGCAAGATATATACATCATATTAACTCGTTGCACCCATGAGGAAAGGAACTGTATGGGGGATGTATTTGGAGTATCTCTGGCAACCAGAGAGAGGGAACGTTATCCGGTAGGGGGCGCTGCTGTTCCAAATACCGAAGCACACTGAAATTATCCGGAGGACAGACAAGGAAGGGAAAGGTGAGATCATGTGATTACTTGTTTAACACAAGGAATGAAAAAAGGAATCACTATACCTGTACATTTTGATAACATTCAGGAAGTTATTCAAGGAGCTGGTGAGAATACAGCTCTATTTCAGGGTCATTTGATAGAAGCTATCAGTAGAAATGCAAATCTGGACCCAACCTCACCTGAGGGAACAACTATACTAAACCTGCATTTTATAAGTCAGCTGGCACCTGACAGCCACTAAAAACTGACTAAAATGTCCTTAGGTCCTCAAATCTTCCCTCTTCCCCCAGAACCTACTAGAGGTAGCAACTGGAGTCCTCAATAATACAGATGTGGCCTTAAAGCAAGGAAAGGACCGGAGAGCTGAATTGCAGGGTAAAATATAGACTCAAATATTGGCTGCCACTATTGTGGATTCCCCACGACACCAGACTAACCAGGGGCCAAAGAAAAAGCTGGTATCAAAGAATCAGGTAAGACTCCATGCTAGCACTGTGGTCAGATCAGACAGTGGAAAAAAGAATGTCTAAACAAATGTTCTCCACCAGGGCCATGTCCTGTCTGTAAGAAAAAAACGACATTGGAAGAAAAACTGTCCTCATCTCCAGAGAGAGAGGGAGACAGGAACTCACTTCCCTGCCTGAGAGCAGGAACCAGAGGATCTGGCATGATGGGGCCCTGAGGCTGGTCTGGCTCCCTTTGACATCAAGATGACTGAGCCCTGGATTACTCTGGATATGGAAGGCAAGTTTATCAATTTTGTTATTGATATAGGAGCCACTTTCTCTGTTCTTATTCAGCACTCCGGTTCTGCTTGTTTTTCTGACCATAAAATTGTTGGCCTAGAAGGGGAAACTACATGCCATTGGACAATGCCTTTAACCTGTATATACAAAAGTCAATGGGTTACTCATGTTTTTCTACTTCTTCTGTCTTGTCCTACTCCATTACTTGGACGAGACTTAATGTGTACACTGGGAAGCAGGTTTTCCCTTACTAAAGAAGGGGATGGCTTGTTCTCTTTAACACCTGGAGAGCTAAAACCTTATCCTGCTATCCCTACTACTAGCTGGAAGGAAATAAATCCACAAGTCTGGGATTGTGGATGTCCTAGAACATCCTAGGAAGCCCTAGGACGGCTCTTAAAGCCCAACCAGTTAAAGTGATTTTAAAGAACCCAACCAGGGGTGCCTGGGTGGCTCAGTCGCTTAAGCATCCAACATTGGCTCAGGTCATGATCTCATGGTTCTGAATTGGAGCCCCACTTTGGATCCTCTCTCTCCCTCTCATTGTCCCTGCCCCCAACTCTAAAATAAATAAACATTTAAAAAAGATAAATAAATAAAGGACCCAATCACTACCCTTCATAGAAAACAATATCCCTTAAAACCTGAGGCAAAGGCTGGATTGCAACCACTTATTGATAAGTTTCTCAAACATAGTATTTTAAAGCCTTGTCAATCTCCTTATAACAATCCAATTTTACCAGTCAAAAAGCCAAGTGGGGACTATTGAATGGTACAAGACTTGAGAACTATAAATGAAGCTTTATGCCTGTTTATCCCATAGGCCCAAATCCCTATACTATTTTCACCCAGGTCCCTGGTGATGCCCACTGGTTTATAGTACTCATTTAAAAGACACCTTCTTTTGCAGCCCTCCAAGTGAGGAAATGCAGCCACTATTCGCCTTTGAATGGGCCTCACCTTTGAGCCCCCAGGCTGCTCAGTTAACATGGATGGTCTCCCCAAGCCACCACTGGGATTTAGAGACAGTCCTCACCTTTTTTGAGACTGCATTTAGTAAAGACCTTCATGCCATCGCCTTGCCTCAAGGGACTACAGTTCAGTATGTGGATGATATTTGATTCCGTAGTCCCACGAGAGAAATGTCTGATGGCAATTCTGTAACTTTACTTGATTTCTTGGCAGACAGGAGAGGGTACTGCATCTTCCTTAAAAAGATGCAAGTATCTAAACAGAAAGTACAATATTTGGGACATGAGCTAACGCCAGGTCACCATATCCTGTCTACTGACAGGAAAAAGACTATATTAGATCCTGGACCCCCAGCTATGAGAAAACAACTCCATACTTTCCTAGGAATGGCAGGTTCTTCCCAGTTTACACTTTCCTAGGTATGGATTCCTGGATTTGGGCTCTTAGCCAAACCATTGTATGGTTCAGTTAAAAGCCCTGATGAGGAACCTTTATTCTGAACTAAAGCCCAGCAGACGGCCTTTCAAACATTAAAAGCTTTTGCCAGCCGCCGATTTGGCTTTACCAAATTTAGAAAAACCTTTCACTGTATATGAAGCAGAAAAACAGGGACAAGCTGTGGGAGTTCTTACCCAGAAATTAGGAAGTGAAACAAGACCGGTGGGCTATTTTCGGAAGTCACTCGATAATGTCGCTCAAGGTGGCGGCTTGTCTTCGAGGGGTGGCTGCAAGAGGCCTCCCAGTAGAAGAGGCCTCAAAACTTACTCTGACACAGTCTCTGCGAGTGATGACTCCACATCCGGTCCAGAGTGTCTTAGAAACCAAAGGCCACCAATGGATGACGGGAGGCCACTTAGCAAATACCAGGCTAGATACACCTGAAATAATACTTAAAACCTGTCAAGCCTTAAGCCTAGCTATCCTTATGCCTGGCCATTATACTTGTATGATAGACTGCGACTACTCAGAGATTATTGATCTTGTTTATTCTAGCAGACCAGATTTAAAGGAGTCCCCTATTGAAAATGCAGATGATAATTGGTTTACTGATGGCAGTAGCTTCCTGGATAAGGGAGGGAGAAAAGCTGGATGTGCTATAGTTAGTTTAATTAAGACCACTGAGGCAAAAGCCCTTCCAACAAATACTTCTGCTCAAAAGGCTGAATTAATAGCACTTATCCATACTCTTCAATTGCTACATACCCATGGAGGAAGGAAAGGGGATTATTATCAAGCCGTAATTCCCCAATCAAATATGGGCCTGAAACTATTTCTTTTCTTTTCTTTTTTTTTCTAATGTTTATTTATTTTTTGAGAAAAAGAGACAGAGCACAAGCAGGGGAGGGGCAGAGAGACAGGGAGACACAGAATCTGAAGCAGGCTCCAGACCCTGAGCTGTCAGCACAGAGCCCAAAACAGGGCTTGAACTCACAGAGTGCAAGATCATGACCTGAGCCGAAGTTGGACGCTTAACTGACTGAGCCATCCAGGGGCCTCTGAAATTATTTCTCTTCTTGAGCCTGTATATCTACCTAAGGAGGTAGCTGCAATTCACCTCAAAGGACCTCAGAAGGATATGATCTTAGGGGGACCTGGGTGGCTCAGTTGGTTAAGCATCTGACTCTTGATTTTGGCTCAGGTCATGATCTCACAGTTTGTGAGATTGAGCTCTGCACAGGGCTTTGTGCTGACAGTGCAGAGCCTGCTTGAGATTCTCTCTTTCCCCCTCTCTCTGTCCTTCCCCCACTTGCATGCAAGCATTCTCTCATTCTCTCTCTCTCTCTTTCATAAATAAACTTAAAAAAAAAAAGGATATGATCTTAGAATCTAAAGGAAACAACTTGGCAAACCATGCAGCCAAACAGGCAGCACAAAATAAATAAATATTCAGTCTCATACCAATCTTAACTCCAATAAAGTCCATAATTCCAATCTATTCAGACCAAGAAATTCACAAAGTGCAGGAATGAGGATATTCAAAAAATGCATAGGACTGGCTTGTTAATAATAAGGGGAAAATCTTTATACCCAAAAATAACCAATGGAAGATAATACGGGGTTTACACCAGGCTACTCATTTGGGCAAAATACTTTAAAACATTGTATTAAAAATATATTTGATTGAATAAATTTAACAGCTACAATAAAACTGGTCTGCCGATCCTGTATTGTTTGTGCACAAGTAAATCTGGAAGACACGGTCTGCCCTCCCCCACTTTTAAAACCAATCCAAAGCCATAGGACATATCCATAAGAGGACTGGCAGCCTGATTTCACACAAATGCCTCCTTGCAAAGGCTATGAGTTCCTACTGGTGTTTGCTGATACTTTCACTGGGTGGATCGAGCCTTTCCATGTAAAATGGAAAGAGCCATGGAAATAACCAAAGTTTTCTTGCTAGAAATTATTCCTAGATTTGGCCTCCATGATCCCTTCAAAGTGACAATGGTCCTTCTTTTACTATGCAAATAAATAGCACAAGATTTTAAAATTAAATATTTTGGAGGTGCCTGGGTGGCTCAGTTGGTTAAGCATCAGACTTGATTTCAGCTCCTTGCTGGGCATGGAGCTTGCTTAAGATTCTCTCTCTTCCTCTCCCTCTTCCTCTGCCCCTTCCTTGCACCACCCCCTCACCTCAGTTCTCTCTCTCTTTCTTAAAAAAAAAAAAAAATTAAATATTTTCTACATTCATCTTGGCATCCACAATCCTCTGGGAAGGTGGAAAAAGCTAATCATACTCTAAAATGATACCTTACTAAACTTAGTCCAGAGGCCCAGGAAAATTGGGTTACTCTCTTACCAATAGTACTTCTCAGAGTAAGAACAGCTCCAAAACAACCTCTAGGACTTAGCCCTTTTGAGTTATTATATGGAAAGCCATTTCTTACAGACTTGTTACTAGATCAAGATTATAATACTCCATCAAATTTTTCACTTAAGGTTGGTTTAATGGTAAGTTACTTAATGAGTATACTGATCACATGCTCCCCAAACCTGATTTAACTACAACTGAAAGTCCGCCGCACCTAAGTCCTGGAGATATGATTTATTTAAAAGATTGGAAGTCAAATACAGTAGGGGATTTAAATCCAAAATAGAAAGGTCCATATGTACTCCCACTGCAATAAAATTAGAGGGGCACTCTTCATGGGCTCATATCTAGAATAAAGCCTGTACCTCCTTCACAGGAAACCAATGAGCAAACTAACATGCCTTCTTACACCTGTGAACCTGTAGAAAATCTAAAATTCCTCTTCAAACAACAATGAAGGTTGTATATTTTCTCCTTGTTTTCTGTTCATCTATCTTAGCTGACAATTCCTTTCTATAACGGACACAGTATTATACTGAACTGCGACATCAAACAACTTGTTGGATATATGGAATTTGCTCAAGTCAAGTTCATCTGAATTCCCTGGTGGGTTTTCCCCTTTGCAAGGCACTGATTGGCACTCTCTGTATACTTATATTTCAGAAATAATATATAATGATACCACGTTTCATTGATAAATCTATCACTACTTAGAATGTTTCTTCCCAGCCCATGACCAATAGAACATGGAATTTACCAAGACATAACCAGACTTTTTCATACCCTCAAACTATTAAAATATTAACTGATTTTACAAACCCACAAATTGATGCCCTCTAATGAGTGCCTAACTTACAAAACCCCACTTATCACTATACTGAGGATGGCATATATCAAATTTGGGATCCATATTTATGGCTCACACCTACTACTGGACAGTTCATTCAAACGGCAATTTTATGGGGGAGGCAAGAAATCATACATATGACACTTGGGCAAATAGCACATGGCATTTAGGATGGCTATCATTAGAACAGGTTCTCAAACCATTATGCTCCAGGCAGCTGATTGGCTTGCTACTGGTTGGATAAGGCGACCTGGAATCAGATGGCTGGCTCCAAATGAAATCCACTGGTTATGTGGAACTAACCACATATCCTCTAGGTCATCGTCGCACCTTAGGTTTTGCCTGGATTCATGGGTGCGTTATCCAACCATCACTTCCCCCAGGTGATCTTCCCAATTTAAAAATAAGATGGACACAGTCTAGAAAACAGATGATCACTTGGTGTCCATTTTTGCTCCATCTGTAGGATTAGAAAGTGTAATTTGGCTTATAGAAGCCCTTAATAAATGCACCATGAAGGTCCTCAATGATTCACAGAACAGCATCTCCTTACTTAATACTCAAGTCGCACAGATAAGCAAGGCTGTTCTACAAAATACAATGGCTTTAGATGTCCTAACAACAGCACAAGGTGGTACATGTGACATTATTAACACAGGATGCTGTGTATACATCCCAGATGATCACAAAAATGTCACAAAGCTATTAAAAGATATGAATACCCAAATCGAGGCTCTACAAAATCTTTCCCTCCTTTTCAGTGATTGGTTACATTACTGGTTTGGAGGGGCATTATGGTCAACTATTAAGGGTCTCTTTGTTGCACTTCTCATTCTTATAGCTGTATTCATCCTAACATATTGCCTTTTTCAGTGTCTCTCTGCTGAGACTCCATCACTACAATGACTTCACATCAACAGATGATCCTTTCCACAGAGATACTTCTTTACTGTCCACATTGGATTCAGCTGCCTCTGCCTTTCGTAACTCCCCTATACATTCCCAGACTGACCAATATTGACCCATAGGTAGGGACATCTCTATGCCCCTATTCAGCAGGAAGAAGTTACAGAAGATAAGACCTTCCTCCTTCAGCAGCCTTAAAGATTTAGGGGTCAAAATTGTTGGGGGGGGGCAGAGGTGATGTGGAGAACAAAGGCCAAACGAAATGGAGATAAAATTAAATTTCCTTATAACCTACAGGCCATTGACAAATACTTGAGGCAGGCAGGGTAAAACATTTCTCCTGAAACTCCCTACAGTCTTAATGCTAATGCCTGCCTAGAGGCAAAAAAAAAAAAAAAAAAAAAAAAAAAAAAAAACCCACACAAAAAACAAAAAACCTTAGCTTGAGGATAGTCAGGTCTTTAGGATCTGTAAGGCTTCTTTAACATATGAAAGCCCTTTTGGAAACTTCCCCTGGTCTTTATTTCTCCAACTCCCAAGTATACAGTCTGTCAGCCCTCACACTTAAAATGCAGCTCTTTCTGCCCATGGGTCCTGCCTCTTGCTTTAATAAAAGCACCTTTTTGCACCGAAGGGGCTCCTGGCTGGCTTAGTCGGTGGAGCACACAACTCTTGATCTCAGGGTTGTAAGTTCAAGCCCCAAACTGAGTGTAGAGGTTACTTAAAAATAAAATCTTTAGGGGCGCCTGGGTGGCTCAGTAGGTTGAGCATCTTACTTCAGCTCAGGTCATGGTCTCACGGTTTGCGGGTTCAAGCCCTGCATCGGGCTCTGTGCTGACAGCTCAGAGCCTGGAGCCTGCTTTGGATTCTGTGTCTCCCTCTCTCTCTGCCTCTTCCCCACTTGTGCTCTGTATCTTTCAAAAATAAACATTCAGGGGCGCCTGGGTGGCGCAGTCGGTTAAGCGTCCGGCTTCAGCCAGGTCACGATCTCGCGGTCCGTGAGTTCGAGCCCCGCGTCAGGCTCTGGGCTGATGGCTCGGAGCCTGGAGCCTGTTTCCGATTCTGTGTCTCCCTCTCTCTCTGCCCCTCCCCCGTTCATGCTCTGTCTCTCTCTGTCCCAAAAATAAATAAACGTTGAAAAAAAAATTTAAAAAAGAAAAAAAAAAAAATAAATAAACATTCAAAAAATAAAAAGAAATAAAATATCTTAAAAAACAAAAAATAAAATAAAAACACCTTTTTGCATCAAAGACATCTCAAGAAAGAAACTTGGCCTTGGCTCTGAACCCCAACACTTCAAACCGCATGATTATCTCACTTAACTCTTGAAACAATCCTTAAGCTAAGTTCTGAGGGGTGGAAACCAAAGCACGGAGAGGTTTTAAAAAATGTGTACAGTGATGGAGCTGGACTTCCAACCTACTTCACCTCACCTTACAGCCCATGCCATAAAATGCCTTTTTCTAGAATACATTACCTTTCCCATCATGACTTACAAAACGTGTGCTCTTACCAAGCTCTGCCCAGGAATCCTCAGTCTGATTTCCCAGTCTGGACTCTGGACCTTCTCAGAGGTTCCTCCTGTATCAGAAGTACCCTATGTCCCCTTCCCTCTCTGCCAAGCACACTGTTTTCCCCACCCCCTCTCTTCAAAGATTTCTTCATGGATACCTTCTCTGTGAGGTCCTCTCTCTGTGGGTGAATCTGAGATTGAGATTCTCTTGCTCTTGTGTTCACTGTAAAGCTTAGGTATTTTCCTATCATTGGATGGCCAAGCTTGTGGGAACCTTTGTGTCCACCTGGATGTCAGCTCCTTGAGAGTGTCCCCAGTCTCAAAGCAGGGAGGACTTTCGTCCGCTCTCAATATGTCCTAACCAGTCTCTACTCTGAGATACTAGTTAACACATAACATTTGTAGAATATGATGATATTGCCAACAAATGTGTATTTACCTGCCTTCTCTATAAATGTAAGTGGCCAAAACCTCTATAAGGATTTTAATCAAGAGGTAACTTTTCTCAAAATCGGATTGCTTTATTTTCTGAACTTATACCTAGCTAGGGATTTGGTCATTTCATCCTTGTGTTTTATCTACCTTTACACTGTTCAGTTGCTCCTGAGTTAAAAGGGAAAGGCTAGCAATTTCCTGCTCCTTGCCTGGTCTGTTGCTAGAAACGTGTGAGATTTACTTGGCTCTGGTTTCCCTGAATATCTCTACCTTTCCAAGGAGGCATCCAAACGCTGCATTAAGGCAGCATTAATCTCTGCAGTGTTTCTTCCCGCTCAGGATTTACCTCTTCCTGAATCCTCTTCGTTTATTGGAGGGAAATTCCTAATTGCCCTTAATTTATCACTCCTCTGACCCTGTTTCCATTGCTGATACATTTTATTGGCTTCATGAAGACAAGACCAAAGCACTAAACTAAAATAAATTAAAATGAAACCTACTTCAATGCTTTAAGTTCCTGAATGTTCTCCCTTACCCACTATGGCTTTTAAGGTATTTAAAGACTCTCTCATCGTGTGGCTTTTTCTAAAGCCATTCTTCCATCACTGTCTACTCCAGATTTTTCTCAGTTCACTTTTGTACCCTGTTAGTATTGTTTCAGTCCTCCTACCCCTTTTTAAAACCTCTTCTTTTTAAGCATGCTGGTTTTATAAATCAAGAGCCTTCTGTTTTTCCCATGGTCATTTTTGGTTATTCTCATGTGGTCCTTCCTCATTTAGTAGTTTTTCTGAGCAGTTAATTCATTTCCTGGACACAGAGGGCTTTAAAGAAGCCTTACTTTGCCTTATTATCCACTTTGCCCCTCAATCAACCCTTTGTAATAGTATCTGGTTCTTCTAATCCTATTTAACATCCTCATCTACTTTATAATCAACTCTCCACTCTCTTCAATGACCAGCTTCTGTGGTTCATCCTTCTATTTGCCTTTCTCCCGTGATATTACATCCGGGCTGATCAAAATCGAGCTTCCTTTAGCTTTCTGCCAATTGATTTTTAGGAGTGAGTCAAAAATAATTTTATTTTGGGCTCATGGTAACTCTTTTTCACTTGTGCCAATAATCATGTATGCTAAACACATTGATTTAAAAATAAGCACATGCTTATTGTCATAAAGCAACCGTATTTTTTCCCATGACCTCCTACTAGTTATAAAACATTTCATCTCCTTAGGTAATTATGATAGTCACAGAAATAACTTTTAAATACTGCTATGTGTCTTCTCTAAAAAACTATCTCATTTTCATGAAAACTACCTTCTTGGTGTTAAACCATCTACACTTGCTAATACCTGTGGTATAGGTGTTTCTTAGGTTTCTGATGGAAAGATTTTGCTGACTGATCCAAGCTTAGACTTTTGCCCTTCTTTTGGGGTGACAGACAGGTTTTTCTAAATTAATTATGAAGTCATTCTCATCTGGAATTCATAATATTCATGTAACAGTCTCAAAGAGCTTCATGAATAAAGATAGCTACTGTAGAGTTTGACACTCTGAGGTATAAAGGGGTTAAATTATGAGCCTCAGCAACCAAACAATAAGGCCCTGACAGAACCAAAGAGAGCCAGCCTGCCTAAATCATTTCTTCTGACTCCTCTCAAGCTCCCACCGGTGTCCCACCTCCCGTCCCTTCTCCTTTGTTACTGGCTGTTTCCTCTGATTGTAATTCATTCTGTATTCCTTCCTGCTCCTCTGTCTTGGCTAATTGTTCTTTTCCCACACTACTTGGTTTTAATTTCCTCTAGTTATCACCTTATCACCAATGTCTACACTTCCTCTCTCTTTCTGACCTATCTCCAGCTCACTGCTGACCTGCAGGGTCCCTAGCACAAGTGCTTAATTTCCACTGTACGCGGGTTTGCCGATCTCTGAAATGGGAGTGGTAACTCTCCCTTTCTTCCCAAAGCCGCCGGATCAAAATCCAGTCTTTCTGGGACAGTCTTACCAATAACAAACTATGGGCGTGCTGCATTCTGTGATTATTTTAATGAACATTCCAATCGGTTTCACTAGCAAAGCTGGAAGCTGAGAGGATATGTCATCCTTTTGGCTCTGTTTGCCCCTGTTTTTAACTTTGCGAGGGAATCCAGCCACACAAGTTCTAATTTTCTCTGTGTGGCACATTCACTGACAGAGCAATTTTCTCTGTGCTGTAAAAATTTGAGTGACATCCTGAGTAAACCTATTTATCTCTTTTCTTTGAGGAAAAAAAAAAATGTTCTTCTTACCCTTCCCCACAGGGTGGTGTCCTAGGAACTCCGTCAAAACACGTAGGCTCACTCACCAAGTTTCTTCACCAAGGGTTAAAATGGAAATCTTAATTTTTAAAAGCTGGTGTCATTATTGCATTAGAGAAGGAGGGGTATCCAATATTTAACGTAGGCTCATTGATCCCAGGGTGTCGGCGGGGGGGGGGGGGGGGTGGGTAGCACTCAAGCTCGCTATTGTTTTGTTTGGTTTTATTTTGCTCCAGCAGACTTGAACCTTCTTTTTCCTTTTAGGGTTTGGGGGATGGGGAAATGAACTGTCCCTTGACTGAGGAGGTGGAGTGGAGGCCTTTGTTTTAAGACCGCAGTTCTGATTACACCTGACAGGGCTGAAACTTGATTCCCACAGAGACTACTCACACCTTATCTTCTTCATTCGTGATGATTACAGCAGGAATGCGGCACAAGGTGTCACTTTGATTCAGTCTGTATACTGCCGAGTGTGATAATAAAAAGAAAAGTTCATTTTTTTGGTCCCAAGATTAGCTCCAGGGAGAGTTCTCTCCCTTCCATCAGTTTTTTTTTTTTTTTAAACTGGTCATCGAGGCTAAATCTTAATGTTCCTGCCTGAGAGTCTCATAGTTTGAGAATAATCACATTTAATAAAAAGTCTGCCTAAGAAAAGGACTCCCATAACCTGAGCCATGGCAGTGATTTTGTGGTATTTGGATTCATGTCCGTAAAAATATTTGGACACCAGATGGTGGATTGTTAGGAGCATTCATCCCAAACCAGAAGTTTTAAAAAATTCACACACACACACACACACACACACACACACACAGCACTGTGGGAGGGAAAAATCATCATTAGTTTTTTTTCCAGTCATGCTGCATGAGTAATGGCAAAAGCAAGAGCTAAAACAATAAGATTACCGTGTTGAACTCTTAATGCGTTGTCAGGAATACAGACTTCAAGTAGTGCTGAAAATATGTTCTTCCTCTGAATAATGCATACTTTAAGTGCAACTCACTTTGACAGCTTACCAATTGTACATATTTTCTAAAAACAAAATCATCCTGCTGGTAGAGGAAGCTATTGACGGTGACCTATCTCCTATACAGGACCAGATTGAGAGGAAGCCAAATTAAACACTAAACCAACAGCCAAGGGCCCTGCTCATTAATCCAAAATGACATTTTCTCTGCAGGTTGATTTTGTTTTTAATAGTCTCAACTATCTACACTAATGGGTGGGGACGCATAGGATAAATAAACCAAAACAGGATAACAGAAAATGGAATTGATATTTAACTGTGGAATGTATGTTTGTGGGAGGGCTGTTATTTATGTCACATGGTGGTCACGCTCCATGGAGCTTTGGCTGTCCCTTTGTTGTGTTAGAGCAAACGTGAACTGTGAACTGTTCTCTGAAGGAAAAATCTGGCCCTGGCCCATGGGTCCACCTTAGTTTGTGTCTTTACAGAGATAGGTCTATGCAGATACCCGGCCTGGTTCTTCACCTGTGGATGCCAAGCTCCTAGGTATGCACCTGCATCTAATCAGAAACACAGAGTTTCGATACACGTTAGGTCCCCTGCCACACAATTTATCCTTGACTTCTCTGCTGCCTGATTGAAGAAGAGAACATCTCTGGAAGGATATATTCTGTCATTTCTTTCAGCTATTTTAAACTTAATCCCTGGATCAAGGCAGATAATTAAAGAACTTCGTGTTTGAACTGTATCATTTTGTTCCCTCAGAGAACTGCGTTCTTGAGGACTTCACTTTGCTGTGAGGCCCTAACTTAAGTCCCCTTGGGTGATCCTGTGAGAAACAACTACTGGGAACTGAGTTGCTTTACATATTATTCATGACATCAGTATCCTTTCTGAAGATGCACCGGAGAAACTTCTTTCAGGTCTCCAGTATCCTGAGCCCCTGTAGGTATCTTACAAAACAGGGTAAGTTTGGGGCACCTGGGTGGCTCAGTCGGTTAAGCGGCCAACTTTGGCTCAGGTCATGATCTCACACTCCATGAGTTCGAGCCCCGCGTCGGGCTCTGTGCTGACAGCTCAGAGCCTGGGGCCTGTTTCAGATTCTGTGCCTCCTTCTCTCTCTGACCCTCCCCTGTTCATGCTCTGTCTGTCTCTGTCTCAAAAATCAATCCACATTAAGAAAAATGTTTTTAAATTAAAAAAATAAAAAATAAAAAAAACAGGGTGAGTTTTATGACTGATATGGTTTCTTTGTTGCTCAGAGCCAAATCTGTGGTCCCTCTGTAGTAACTGCTTGAATCCCTATAATTGGAATTGCTCTGCAGTGGCATTATTTCTTGTTTCACTTTACTGTCTTTTTCTCTTCTTCGTTTGTTTCAATTTATTGCATGATTTTTTAAAAGTTTATTTATTATTTTGAGAGAGAGAGAGAGAGCATAAGCGAGTGGCAAAGGGGCAGAAAGAGAGGGAGATCGAGAATCTAAAGCAGGTTCCACACTGCAGGGCTCACACTCATGAACCATGAGATCATGACCTGAGCCTAAATCAAGAGTTGAATGTTTAAATGACTGAGCCACCCAGGCACCTCTTATTGCATGATTTTTATAAGTCACGTAAGGTACATTTTGAAATAAGTCACGGTAGTTAAATGGATACATTTATCATTCTTATGGCATTTTCTGAGCAAACATCAACAAGAAAATAGCCCCTGGAGATACCCCCAAAAGTATGAATGATAATGGGGGAAAGTTTTTAAATATTTTTATTACCCCAGGTAATTGAGAATTTGAGATACAGCAGCTATTTTTAATTAATTTGACTGAAACACAGAGGAAATTGAAGCACATGTTGATTTCAGACTGGAGGAAGAAGAAGCAAAAACTCTCTGCAGGGTAGGACACCACTACTGAGCAAACCAGGACTCACAGGAAAGGAGGAAGGTACCATCTGACCCTTTACTAGGTGGGAAATGGTCCTGAAAGGGCCCATCTGGACCAAGGGCTGAAACCAAGGACAACCTCATCTGGAGGGAAGGGTTACTCTGCTGAAAGAGTGAAGCAGGCAGGGAAATCCTTCTCCAAACCCAATTCAATGCTTCATATTTCTTTTAAAATCTCATTTGTTTGTTTGTCTATTATTATGCTTAAATTTGAGCAAATCATAACCCAAGCCCTATTATCCATCCTTGATAATGACATTTATTTATGAAGGTAAAGTCCATCAACTACATGCAACAATGCGCCTGTCACTGAGGATAAATGAACAAGTCAGAAGTCCTGTTCTTAACGAGCTCACCCCTTTTTAGCCCTTTTTGTTTGTTCATTTATTCAAACACCTATTTATTATTTCATATTTATTTGTTTTATCCAGTATCTCATTTAGTTATTGAGTATCTGAAGGGAGGGCTATAAGAATAATTGTGGGAGGGCACCTAAGCTATAATGCGTTGGGCAACAAAGGAAGTCCACCTGAGGAGGTGGTCTTTAGATTGAGACCTGAAGGCAAGGAGCTGGGCCAGGGGCCAGGGATGGGAAGGGTGAATGCTGAGTGGATGGAACAGTGTCGGCAAAGTCCTGAGGTGGGAATGAGATGCCCGAGTTGGCTGGAGAACAGTGAGGGAGGGCCAGTGTGCATGTGATGAAGTGACAAGGTACCTGTGAGGTCGTGCTGTAGGAAAGCATTATTTCTTCTCTCAGATGCCCTCGTGGCCAACATCTTTCAGCTCCTTTAAGTCTTTGCTCAGCCACTCTTTCAATTTGTCCTAACATGACCATCTCATCTGAGTTGTAATAGCCTCCTCCCTCCGATTAGTTTCCTTTGCATATATCACCTTCTAACGGTATAATACAGTATTTATTTATTATGTTTCTTGTTTGTCTCCCCCTACCCTTTTCCATTAGCTTCAGGAAGGCACAGATTTTTATCTGTTCTGTTGACTGGCACAACCCCCAAATCTAGAACAGGGCCTGACATGTGGCAGGCACTCAATCAATAGCTGTTGAATGGAATTAAGTTGAAAGGCAACGAGCATTTTAAGCAAGGATGCAACCTGATCTTATTTATATTTTTGGAAGATAACTCTGGAAGCTGAGTGGGAAAAAAATACGTTTTAAATCCAAAAGACACTTCTCTACATGGTTCTCCATCAACTCCAGAATCTAAAACCAAGCCTTGGCCAGGGAGATGTTAAGCTTCTTTCTTTTTTAAATCACCCAGGTAGATAAAGAAATAACATGGGTATTATGGAGGCTTTACGCACACGGGGAGGAGCCACAGAAAGAAAGCCAACCACCCTATCAAGTCAGGTAAGGTCAGAAGTACCCACTGCATGCATGCCTACCAACAAAGCCCCAAATAACTGGGATCAATGAAACAACAGGTTATGTTTGCGCTGATTCTCTTTGCTGTGGCTTGCTACCGCTTCAAGGAAGAAGCTATTTGCTTTTCATGTCAGAGTTAAAAAATTTTTTTTTCAGATTTCACTCAAAAGCAAAACAATTTGTACTGGTTAACTCTTTTTAAAGAAGTATATTGAAAGAAATTGCCTCAGGATAGGGTGCTCATACTCCATTAAGAGGAGATTTATTGGTTACACAGACTTGGAAAGCCTAATCTAGGCTGATTCGTGCACTCAACAAATATTTATCAAACATTCTATATATGCATGTCCTTTCTGGGGAGTTAAAGAGATGATTCTTATACGGGTTCCTTATAAAGCTTACCTTCTAGTTGAGGAAATGACACGCATGCACAAGAAGTTAAATTGGAAGAGACCAAAGCAAACTGTGCCCTGAGGCAGCTTGTAAGTATTAAACAGGTGGTAAGACCAGGTGCTGTACAATCACTCCCAAATGCTAGCCTGTGTAGTTTTCACTCCCTTAGACAGTCACATAATAAAAAAATATATAAGTGAATATAAATGAGTTTTTCTGAAGCTAAGGGTACAACATTGAAAGAACTGACCATTATTCTGAGACTGTGCCTTTTGGTCTTTTTGAGTGGTAAAATATCTTTTCTTTCATAAGATCATTGTGATGGTGGTCTTTTTAAAAAAGTCTTTATTTTGGCAGAATAAAAAAAGTTGACAACCCTATATTGGACTTTATTATGTTGAAGTCGTACACTGATTCATAAATGCCCCAAACTAGAAACTGCTGCTATTAGAGCAAACAGGATGGTCAGGAGGGGTTCATTGACCAAATGGAATAAACTGGGTAGGATTTTGATGGTCAGAGTGGATACAGATGGACATTATATATTAAGTCTCAGCACATTGGTGAGGTGAATTTAACCATGCTTTGTGTGGAGGTTATATGAACAAAGCCACAAGATAACAATGCAGATGACCAGCTTGGAGTCGTCCTCTGTAGGGAGTGCATATAGGTGATTACTGGGAAATTAGTTTTTAGAGTAAAATTGGGGCAGATTATGGAGAGCCTTGAATGTCCAAATAAGGAGATAGACTTTAGAGAAATGGCAGCATTTTAATGGGTAGTTTTAAAGCAGAAAAGTAACATGAAGGAGTATCGTTTTTTATTTTTATTTTTTTAATGTAATGTATTGTCAAGTTAGGCAACATACATTGTATATAGTATGCTCTTGGTTTCGGGGGGTAGATTCCCGTGATTCATCGCTTACATACAATACCCAGTACTCACCCCAACAAGTGCCCTCCTTGAAGGAGTATTATTTTTAAAAGATTAACAAAGTCGTCAAAGCACAAAGGAAGAGAATAAAACAAGAAAAAAAGGAACAGAGGGGAACTACAAAACAGCCCAAATAGCAATAAATACATACCTACCAATAGTTATTTTAAATGTAAATGGACGGAATTCTCCAATCTAAGGACATAGAGTGGTTGAATGGATTAAAAAAGAAAAAAAGAAAAGAAAAGAAAAGCAAGACCCATCTATATGTTGTCTCATCTATATGCTGGCTCACTTCAGATGTAAGGACACACATAGACTAAAAGTGAAGGGATGGGAAAAGATAATCCATGCAAATGGAAACCAAAAGAAAGCTGGGGTGGTTGTGCTCATATCAGACACAATAGACTTGAAAACAAAGAGTGTAATAAGCGACTAAAATAGGCATTATATAATGATAAGGGGGTCAACCCAACAAGAGGATATAACATTTGTAAATATTTATGCAGTCAACAAAGGAACACCTATATATATAAAGTAAATATTAATGGACCTAAGAAGAGAAACAGACAGCAATACAATAATGGTAGAAGATTTTAGTACCCAACTTACATCAACGGATAGATCATCTGGATAGAAAATCAATAAGGAAACATCAGCTTTAAGCAACATATTAGACCAGATGGGCTTAACAGATATATAGAGAATATTCTATTCAAAAATAACAGAACACACATTCTTTTCAAGTACGCATGGAACATTTCCAAAATAGATCACATATTGGGTCACAAAGCAAGTCTTAGTAGGGGCGCCTGGGTGGCGCAGTCGGTTGAGCGTCCGACTTCAGCCAGGTCACGATCTTGCGGTCTGGGGGTTCAAGCCCCGCGTCAGGCTCTGGGCTGATGGCTCAGAGCCTGGAGCCTGTTTCTGATTCTGTGTCTCCCTCTCTCTCTGCCCCTCCCCCGTTCATGCTCTGTCTCTCTCTGTCCCAAAAATAAATAAACGTTGAAAAAAAAAATTAAAAAAAAAAAACAAAGCAAGTCTTAGTAAAATTAATAGGATTGAAATCACATTAAGAATCTTTTCTGATCACAGTGGTATTAAACTAGAAATTAATTACATGAAGAAAACTGGAAAATTCACAAATATGTGAATCAAGTAACATGTTACTGTAGTACCAGTGGATCAAAGAATAGAGTAAAAGTGAAGTTAACAAATACACTGAGACAAATGAACATGGAAATGTAACATACCAAAATGTATGGGATGCAGCAAAAGGTGTTCTAAGAGAGCTTAAAATTCCAATGACACTTTTCAAAAAAATAGAACAAATAATTATAACATTTGTATGGAACTACAAAGACATCAAAATAGCCAAAGAAATCTTGAGAAAAAAGAACAAAGCTGGAGACATCATTGTTCCCTCATTTCAAACTATATCGCAAAGCTGTAATAATTAAAACACTATGGTGTTGGCATAAAAACAGACACAGACCAATAGAACAAAACAGAGAACCCAGAAAATAAATCCACGTGTATATGGTTAATTAACTTATGACAAAGGAGCCAAGAATTGACAATGAGGAAAGGACAGTAAGATATGGGGTCAACAGTGAGGAAAATTTAAGTTTGATTACTGGCTCCTGGGCACTTGATTGGTTTATTTAACTGGCATGTGAGCAAAGGAAAGTGATAATTGAAGTATGTGTTCTAAAGGAACACAAACATAATGGTCACTTGTACACTGATGTTTACAGCAGCATTAGTCATAATAACTAAATCATGGAAGCAACCCAAAAGTCCACCGCTGGATGAACAGATAAGCCAAGTGTAGTATACACATACAATGGAATATTATTTGGCCTTAAAAAGGAAGGAAATTCCGACCTATGCTACAATATGGATGAACCTTGAGGACACGATGGTAACTGAAATAAGCCAGACACAAAAGGAGAAATACTGTATGACTCTACCTGTATGAAGTACTGTATAAGTGGGTATTTATAAATCTAAAATACAAACCATCTTAGAGTATTTGACTACTCTGAGAAGTCAAAATCATAGAGATAGAAAATAAAATGGCAGTTTCCAAGGGCTCTGGGGAGGGGGAAATGGAGAGTTGGTGTTTAATGGGTATAGAGTTTCAGTTTTGCAAGATAAAACTAGTTCTGGGAATGGATGCTGGTGATGGTTGCACAACAATATGGGTATATTCGATGCCCTGAACCGTACACTTAAAAATGCTCAAGACAGCAAATGTTACATTATGCATATTTTACCACAATTTTTTTTAAAGAAGGAAAAGATAAAAATGATGACCACAAATAGCTCATCGGGTTTATTGGTACAGTGTTTCTGTTAACGAGGTCTGCAAAGTGCTTTGCAGCCATTTATTAGCTTTGGGATGTTTTGTCAAATCAAAGTACATTCTTTAGATAAGGAGTTTGGTTTGCTTTGATATTTAATGACCTTCCCTTTACCTAGGGCACAGCATTTCCAGATGTGCAACACCACCAACACCGAGCCCAGCACATGATAAGTGCTCCGTAAACATTTTCAAATATATAACTACCGGCGAAGGCTAACATCTATTCTGAACATTTATTTAGAAGCAGGTTTATCTTGAAGCTGAGGAAGCTTAAGCTTCAAAATCTCAATTTAAGAAGCCCTTCCCGGACCCCGGGAGGGGCCTTAGCAACACGTTCATATAGTCCTATATTCATGTACAACTTGCAAAAGTGAGATTTATATTCTTTTTATGAAAGAGGGCCCCCAAAGTTATATCATCTTCAGGTCCCACAAAACCTGGATGGGCTGCTGTACTTACTGCCTTGGTAACGACTTGCTAACTCCTTTCTGTGGTTGCCTGGTAACCCTCCTGACAGCCGTGTGTTCTCTCCATTTCTCAGATGAGGAAACTGGGTAACTTGACCACAGTTACTCCACAAGGCAGTGATCCACAAGGATTTGTCCCCTGGCATGTGGGGCTAGCATGACAATTCCACCGAGGAGGGGAGGCCAAGCCTGACTCCAGTCAATGTTAAATTAGGTGTGTACTTGATAAATACTATAATTTCACTTGATGTAACTATAATAACGACAATGATGACTGGTCTTTTAAAATAACCTATGATTTGGGGAAAACATGTATCCTACAGGCTTCTCCAGCCCCCGTCTCCATTTAATATTCTTGTTTAGTAGATGGAAGGAAATTTAGGGAAGAGGGGGGAGGAAAAGAGTAAGCCTGAAGAGGGGAACAGAAGGGACAGAGATGCAATCCTGCATTAACAAAAATTCTCCACACGCTCTCCAGCATTTCTCCTTTGCTTATGAGGGATGTACAAAGGCACTTTGTCTCCTAGGATGTTGCATTTCGGTTTTATCTAGCATTTGTATCTGCTCTGGCCCCCTAGGACTTCTACTCTGGAGGTGCTATTTCTAGTCTGAAAGCTCCATAAGTCAGAGGGCAGAAAGGAATCCTTCCTGTAAACATCCTCTGGGCCACTCCCGGAAAAGGTAACCAGCAACCACTGCTTCCTGTCTTTATTCTGATTCTTGGAGCAAATAGTACAATTTTTTACTTCTCTAAGATTTCTTGAGACCCATGAGAGAACAGAACTGAAAAGTCACAGGATTAAAAAATTTCCTCCTCTTGGGATGCCTGGGTGGCTCAGTCAGTTAAACATCCGACTCTTGATTTCAGCTCAGGTCATGATCTTATAGTTTGTGAGTTCAAACCCCATGTACAATTCTGTGCTGATCGGTGCAGAGCCCGCTTGGGATTCCCTGTCTCCCTCTCTCTCTGCCCCTCCCCTGCTCACCATCTCTCTCTCTCTCTCTCTCTCTCTCTCTCTCTTTCAAAATAAATAAATAAATAAATAAATAAACATCAAGAAACCTAAAAAATAAAAATAAATAACAATAAAAATATTCTCCTGTTGAGGATACCACTGTCTTCAGATTGAGAGTCTCTGGCTTAGAAAACTCCTTCACACTCCTGGCTTCCATCAAGACACTGGGCCTAGCACTGTGCCTGGCACTTGGGAAGTGTGCCAACTGACTCCCACCCCTCAGAGAGGTGCTGTCAATCAACCCAAAGGCAGCATTCACCCACCCACCCAGATTTCTGTCCCTTGCCAGTAATCAAACCTAAATTCTTCTCCATGGTTCACCCCGTATCTTACTGCCAAGGACAAGGGCAACGCGTCAATGGAGCCATGATCATGAAGTCAAGAGATCTGGGTCCTAGTCCAGCAGTGCAATGAGTGTTAGCCACTCAAGTGATACCGGGGCAAATCCTTTCATCTTGCTGGGCCTCAGCGTCCTCACCTGTCCCATGAGTGATTTGGACTCGGGTTTCTTTTCTAGGGTGATTGACTCAGCCCATGTCTTGGGAAATCCCCCCCTCCAGGGCAAACTGGGACAGGACAGCTGGTCACCCTGCCTTTAGCAAGTACTCAAATCTGACACCAGGTTTTTAACATGTGCTTGATTAAATGGAATAAAGCTGTTTGCCTCTACCCCACCCCTCAGGAAATATTAAAAGGGAATTCAGCAGCTGAGTCAGGCTGGGACAAAATTCCAAATGTGTAATTTTTAACAGGCCTTTTGGGAAAAGGTTGATTTCAGATTCTGTTAAGAAGTCATCCCTTACAAATGTTCTGGTAAGGGAGGTTTGTATGTTAACGATTAGACAAGAGCTGTTAAAATCTCAGCCGAACAGCTTAAACTATTTCCTACTTTTAATAAATAGCTTGGCTTCTCATGGAACCACCGTAGAACAGTAGGATTCCTTTCCCCCTAAAGTGTGCACTTCTAGGTCATGGGGAAAAAGCAAAATAAAACCCAGCAACAACAAACAAGCAAAATTAAACTAAGGTCGGCTCCTTGTCTGATCTGCAGCTAAAAGGAAAGCTCAGTCTGGAATATGTTTCAACTTCCCCTCTCTTATGTAGGAATGTGCTGACGTGCCTGCTTGAAACCCCAAATGAGCCCCCTTTACTGGGGAGGATGATTCAGCCAGATTCCAGCTACCATCAGCAAATAGGCAGGGCCGGTGGGAGCGAAGTCAATGAAGATTCTAGGATTGTTAACTTCTAGGGGCCAAATGGAGTCCTGGTTGATTTGGGCAAAAGAGGCATTTCAGCTCAATCTGTCAGTTGCCTATTTTTAGATTATTTGAGGATTTGACCCTGGGTCCGTGGGCAGTTACAGAGCATTATTGATTTGACTGGTCTTGACAAAGGACCTAAAAGTCAATCTTGGTCCTACATGTACAGCCTCTTCCCCACGAGTACATAGAAATGAAAAGAGGGGTGTCTGGCTGGCTCAGTCAGTAGAGGGTGCATCTTGGGGTTGTAAGTTTGAGCCCCACATTGAGTGTAGAGATTACTTAAAAAATAAAATCTTAAAAAAAAAAGAAATGAAAAGACAATTCCCTATATCAGTTATTATTCCCTATAGACAATGGTTTAGTGACCCCTTTCTATGGTCTGTCATGATAGAATCTAAGCCTACAGATCAAGTTATATTTTACAAAACTTTTCTACACATACATCATTCAAACTTCATTGAGATAATGTATGTAAAGTAAGACATTATTATCCCCATTTTATAAACACAGAAATGGAAGCCCAGAGAAATTAGGAGTCTCGCCCACAGACACAAACCTGGTAAGTGGCAGAGCTGGGCCCAATCTTAGGTCTTCCTAACCGAAATCAGAACTGTCATTAAAATGCAAACCAAAGTGCATTTTGCTTATTAAAGTATTCCTTCTAGCATTCTTGCTACTCTTTCTCATACTATTGATACCATCTAAAGGTAATGATTAACAGGAGTTTAGAGAGAGTGTTAAAAAGGAAGAAAGTCAGAAACAGTGTTGCATACCACTTACTTTTAAAGGAGCCACAGGAAGAAGAGAAGCCAGCAAAGGGGTCAGAGAAGGGGTGGAGGACTTAACCAGCTCAAGGCTGTCTCCTAAGCCAGGGAGGAGAGAGGAGACTTCATCTGTAAGGACTGATGATTAACAATGACCACTCCGGGGTCTGGTGTTCAGGGAACAAGAGCAAGGGCTTTGGATGGGGGGAGGGGAAGAGATCCAGGGCACAGGTGAGGGCTGGCCTTGGAGAGGAACGTGGGCAGTTGCAGATGGAGGCTTGCAAGAACAGAATAAAAAGATACAGAGGCAGACATTTGATAGCCTTAATGTTACCTCTGTAGAAACTCTCTTACTATGTTTTTATTTTCTCAGCAAGCGAGTGGTTTTGAGGAGAGAGGAGAATCAGTGAAATCCTCTCTTTAGAAGGGGAGAGTAAGTCATCTGAGGAAACCGGTTAGGATCTCCAGGCAGCACTAAGGGTTTGAGGTCACTTAAGATTCGATGTCGTTGTTGGGTCATAAAGATTGAACCACCAATTCCCAGGCCTCCCTTTGTCCCCACCCCTCAAGTGTGCTCTGCTTTAAAACATATAGCATCTATTATTTTATTCAATCTACAAACATTTGTGTCACAATTAACCTAGTTCCTGGTGCATAGATGCAGTGAGGGCATGTTCTCTCCAGGGTCAGGCTTGGAGGTGGGGAGGGAGGCGTGAGAAGGGGTTGGAAAGGTTGATTCCTTTGGGGCTTTGGCATCCATCCCCCATGTACAGAGGGAAACGGATGCTTCTTGCAGGCAGCAAGCTCCCTCGGGATTGAGGGGAGAGGCAACTGGAGAACATGGCTTTAATTTGAGAACTGAGTGAACTTTGACACATTGAACCCCAGAATTAGACATTACTATTTAGGCATACTCACCCAGGCCCAAGCTTCAGTGGACCTCCATAGCGTGGAGGAGAAATGGCTGAAAACAAGTGACCTAATGTGGGCATATCACTGCCAGGAGGAGAAAGGCAAGGAAGGTGTTCCCATCTGATGCAGGTCCCAGTTTCTCCTTCCAAAGTCACCAGTCAGGTACATCATTTTATCTGGAGGGGGTTGGTGGGGGAGGGCAAGTGGGAGAGAAGGAGGCCAGGAATGGGACATAATTTATGTGTCATGGAAGGAAGTAGCAGGTATGGGGATGGAAGTTTCCCTCCGAATAGTCATGAATTGAAAGAAAGGTCTTGGGGACCATGAAAGGCTACCCCTGCTTCAGCCCTGAAGCAAGCACCAGATAGGTAAAAGGGAGTGGGAACTTTGAGGATATAAACAGGAAATTGATTACCATGTTGACCTATGTAATCTGAGCTAACCCAACATGGAAGTGAGATAGTGAAAAGGAGGTAGGACCAATCAATTGGGACCCAAGTGAGGTCAAAGAATGGTTGGCTTTGAAGTTTCAGGGAGAATGTTCTGGAAAGGTCACATAGCCTTCCACATATTTGAAAATCACCATTCTGGTCCTCTTGAGTCTTTTTGCTGCAATGAAACATACCCAGTTTCTTCACTGGTCCTCATATGAGAATATTTCAAGTATATTTTTTAAAAGCCTGGTTGCTTTCTACTGAGCATGCTCAATCTTGTTGCTGTGAAAAGATGGCACAGAGAGACCATAACAAAGACTCTGTCCTACAGAAGTAGGCAGGGATCCCTTCTTCCCCTGGTCAGAGACACCCTCCCTCAACAGGTACTGGAAGCCATGGATCTCGTTCCCCTTTCAGTGGTTCCCTCCCCCTGATAACTCACCCTGAGCCCTCTGGCTACCACAACCCCTGGGTCTATTTTGTGCAAGTACTGCTGCCAGATGAGGGCTCTGCCACGGCATACCTGAGTAGTTGGGTTTTTTGGACCTCATGTGTGTATTTACCCATATTAAATAGCAAAGTTCGGAGGAATGATTTCTTTGCGGGTCATTTCAACTTTTACTAAAATTCTTAATGACATTTTTATCAATCTCTTCATCATTTACTATTAGTCTCAGAGTTTTTGGTAGTGAGGGAAGTGTATACTTGGTTTATGCCTATTTTTTTTTTGAGAGAGAGACAGAGTGTGTGTGTGTGTGTGTGTGTGTGTGCGCGCGCACAAGTGGAGATGGTGGGGGGTGGAGAGAGAGAGAGAGAGAGAGGGAGAAACTTAAGCAGACTCCATGCTCAGCACAGAGCCCAACACGTGGCTCGTCCCCCATGATCCTGGGATCATGACCTGAGCCAAATTCGAGAGTTGGACTCTTAGCCAACTGAGCCACCCAGGCACCCCATTGATTTATATCTATTGATTTAGCAATCACATACATTTATTGAGAACTTCCCAAAAGGTTGGTACTAGAATACAGCAGTAGCAGACAAACCAGACATGGCCCTGCTTTCACAGAATGTGCAGGGCGGGATCAGAAGGAGCTTGTGGTTTGTGTTTTTGCTTAGGCAAGATTTTAACTTACCGAGAGACCTGAACTTCTTTGTTGGAGTTTCTTCTTTTTTTCCTCTCGTTGTAACAGAGGACTTAACTCTTACCCCTTTGAAAGCCAGGCTCCGTACTTGACTTTGGTACTCATCTCCTCTTACCTACTCTCTCTCTTTTCTGGGGGATTCCCTTCAGCTCATGCACCTGCTCACCTTCAAAACTCCTTTCCTTGATCCACATTGCCCTCTCCAGCCACTGCACTATTCCTCGTACTCCCTCACAACAAAACTTCTTGGAAAAGAAAAGAGAAGAGAAGAGAAGAGAAGAGAAGAGAAGAGAAGAGAAGAGAAGAGAAGAGAAGAAAAGAAAAGAAAAGAAAAGAAAAGAAAAGAAAAGAAAAGAAAAGAAAAGAAAAGAAAAGAAAAGAAAAGAAAAGAAAAGAAAAGAAAAGGAAAGAAAACCTTCCACGTGTGGTGTATTTGAGGCTGGAAAAAGCATGGATGTGTTTGGAACAGCTGTGAGTGCTGTGGCAGAGAGCTGATAAACGAGGAAGAGCACTTTCCAGAGGGGGAGGCCCGGAGATCAAAGCCCTCTGCAAATATTCTGATAGAAGGCAGCTGTGTCATAGCAAAGCAGGCACTGATTTTTCCTCCAAGAATTTTGCAGAGTCCTGGTCCTACCATTCTTTAGCTGATGTGACCCCGGTCAAGTTACTCAACTTCTTTGAGCCTCTGTGGTCCTCATCTATCAAGTGGAGGCAGAGACATCTCCCCCATAAGTTTTTTTGTGATAATGAAATAGAATTCCTGAAAGTGTGAAACAAATATTTGTAAGTATTATTGTACAGAAATATTTCTTCACTCCATTTAAAGGAAGGGGTCCACCCCAGTCCGAGTCTGGGCTCCTCCAAAATGAAAGTGTGAGCCAAAGGCTCGCACACACAGCCCCCATGTTGTACATTTGGGAATGTGATCCTGAGGAGCAGGACTGGGAAGAGGAGGAGTAAACAGGGAAGGAGGGAGGGAAGGGCTGTTCAAGGATGTGTTACTAAATTGGTCAGGGCTATAGGAACTGCAGGTGACTGGTGCTCAGTCCCAGATGAGCTTCTGAAGAGTCTTATGACAAGCGTTTCAGAACTGTCCCCTCAGAGGACTTAAAGGGGAGAATTTATCCAAGGATTTCTCTAATGATCAAGGGTGGCCTGGTGGGCATTGACTGGGCGGTACACACCCGAGTTGCAAGTGGAAGGCCATGTCACATACCTTTGCAATTTACTCAGAATGGGTGCCTGGAGCAGTGGCTGGAGTAAGAGGTGGGGTCAGGAGGACTTAAAATGCTGCACAAGATATAGCCCATCCAACACAAATGGAAACGAAGAAGATGGTGACATGACTTGGCTTTCGCATTTATAGCAGGGATCATAAGCCACTTCCTTGGAGAAAAAGAGAGTAGCCATTAGTTATCTATCCTGTGTTTTTCCAGACACTGTGTGTTTCTGTGCAATCAAGAAATACAATCCCCAAATGCCCTGCCTGGCTTTGTGTACCCAACTATAAGTAGAGAAAGTAGGACCTAACTGAAAGAGATTCAGACGGAGGCCTTGAGTAGGCTGCTTAATTTTTCCCGTGAAGCAAGGGCAGGCTTATGGGGTAAATTGCTACTACTGCTGGTACTATCTTTCCTCCCTATATTATAGAGGTTTGGGGGGAGAGTGGCAGGGAGAAGGGAAATTCATGTGAACATATTTGGTAAACTAGTTAAAATCATTCCCATTTGGGTATCATTAAACATTGATCACTAAAGTCTGTTTTTCTAAGATATTCTTTTTTTAAAGTTTATTTGTCTGTTTTTAGAAAGATAGATGGGGAGGGGGTAGGAAGGGGCAGAGAGAGAGAGAGAGAGAGAGAGAGAGAGGAGAGAGAGAATCCCAAGCAGGCTCCGAGTTGTTAGCATGCAGCCCAATGTGGGGCTCAACCTCAGGAACCGTGAGACCACAACCTGAGCAAAAATCAAGAGTCAGACCGTTAACCAACTGAGCCACCCATGTGCACCCTAAGATATTCTATCATAATCAGAATAATTCAAGTTCAATCAACTCAAAACAATAGACCTAACTACCTACTTTGTGCCAGGCCCTATGTAATCCACTAAGGATTCAAAGATGCATAAAGAGGAATGACATAAACGGTTATGCTCATTCTTGAGTACTATTATTACAGGAATGAAAAGTAGCAGCATCAGGGGGCGCCTGGGTGTCTCAGTCCTTTGAGTGTCCGACTTTGGCTCAGGTCATGATCTCACAGTTTCCGGGTTTGAGCCCCGCCTCAGGCTCTGTGCTGACAGCTCCTGCTTCAGATTCTGTCTCTCTCTCTCTGTCTCTGTCTCTGCACCACCTGCCCCCATCCCCTGCTGCTTACTCTCTCTCTCTCTCTCTCTCTCTCTCTCTCTCTCTCTCAGAAATAAATAAACATTGAAAAAAAAAAGTAGCAGCATTGAAGCTTTGCTAGATGGAGCTGTTCAGAAACAAACATCTTACAGGTGTTGAAAATGTGGATATGTTTTCCAGCAGTCAAAACCATTGAAATAATTAGACTTCTTGTAACTTTCTCTAATTTCCCAAATGTAGCATTTGTTTAATAGGGAGTAAAGTATAACGTTGCTCTTGCCTAGGGTGTTTATCTAAAATTACCCTCCTAAATTCAGGAGTACTTTTCGAAATGATTTCCTTTTTCTTTTTCTTTTTCTTTTCTTTTCTTTTTTTTCTTTTTTTTTTTTTTTTGAGAGAGAGGGACAGAGAGAGAGAGAGAGAAAACGCAAACATGTGCGCATGTGTCCATGTGAGTGGGGGAGGGACAGAGGAAGAGGGAGAGAGAACCTTAAGAGAGTCTCCAAGCCCAGGGCAGAGCCTGACCCAGGGGTTCTATCTCACAATGGTGAGGTCATGACCTGAACCAAAATCAAGAGTCGGGTGTTCAACCGACTGAGCCACCCAGGCACCCCTCAACATGATTTTTTTTTAATTTATTTTTGAGACAGAGAGAGAACATTAGCTGGAGAGGGGCAGAGAGAGGGAGACACAATCTGAATCTGGCTCCAGGCTCTGAGCTGTCAGCACAAAGTCTGATGCAGGGCTTGAACCCACAAACCATGAGATCATGACCTGGGCTGAAGTCAGACGCCCAACCGACGGAGCCACCCAGGTGCCCCCAAAATAATTTTTAAACAATTAAATACACATGTACAGGATTCTATGGCAGCAAAAATCAATGAATAGGATGAATAGTCAGGAGATCCTTGGTCATTTATTATGCACTCAAATGCAACTAACTCCTGGAAAGAAATCTATTTTGCACTGATTCAGCATGTACTCTAGCACATACAATTGAAACAAATTGTACTCTACACACATACAATCAAAACAAATGTTTCAGAAAACAATAGTTAAATGAAACAATGTTTGCCTTTGCTATGTGCAACTGGTTCTGATAATTTCTATTTTCTTCTTTTTAATTTTTAATTCCATTATAGGAGTATACTAGAATATATGTTCAATGTAATAAATTCAAACAGGGCAGAGGTAGGTATAGTAAAAGCTAAAATACTTTCCATCTTTCCAAATCGAATTTGCCAACTCACCAGAGTACTAGGAATTAACAGTTTGATGTATATCCTTTGACAGTGTTTTCTACACATTTACATATGTATGCACACACACATACAACTGTTTTTGATATTGTTTTTTGTAAATGTGAACATACATATTCTATTGTCCTGAAATTTGATTTTTTTCTTCTTTCTCTCTCTGAAGGTATTTTTATGTCAATCCATTATTATCCACCTCATTTTTAAGAAAAGTTTGTAGCTTTTTATCGCATGAGTGTATATGATTTATTCAAAGTATTACTCTACTATAGGACAGTGAGATCATGTCTAATTTTTTTGTGTGTCTAATTTTTTTTTTTTACTATTTTTGTTTGTTTATTATTTTTTTTAAATTTTTTTTAAGGTTTTATTTATTTTTGAGACAGAGAGAGTCAGAGCATGAACGGGGGAGGGGCAGAGAGAGAGGGAGACACAGAATCGGAAGCAGGCTCCAGGCTCTGAGCCATCAGCCCAGAGCCTGACGCGGGGCTCGAACTCACTGACCGTGAGATCATGACCTGAGCCCAAGTCGGATGCTTAGCCACCCAGGCGCCCCTCATCTCTAATTTTTAATGGTTTCAAAGAGTGCTACAAGGAACGTCTTTATGCATATGTGAACATTTTTGAGAAAGGATCTTGGAAATAAATAGATGGGAACATTTTGATAGATGTTACCATGGTGACTTCCTTAAAGGCCAGGTCAGGGTGTACACTGGATAGATGATAATCAGTTTGTCGGATTTTCGGGTTATTTATTTCTTGGTTTTAAGTCTGGCTTTTTGAGGTCTTTCCCGTCAGGAAAATTATAAACGCTCTCCCATATTTCCAGTTCGTACTTTTATAATTTTGTTTTGTATTTTAACACACAGCTTTTAAAATCTATCCATTTTTATTGAATTTCTGAGAAGCAGAGATAAAACTTTATCTTTTCCAAATGGACAGCCAATTTTTCCAACAACATTTGTTAATATTCTATCGTTATCCTCTGTTTTGAAATGTTACCTTTATCTTATCTTATATTCTAAAGATGTGGTCTCCGGCCTGTGCCATTTGAGGCATTATCTATTTCAGCAACCCCACGTTATTTAATTATGGAATCTTTATAGTTTGTTTGATAATTGGGAGGGCAATATTGCCCCTGTCATTTTTGTTTTTGCCATTTTCTCGGCTATCCTTGTGTATTTACTTTTTGGACAATCTTTATAACCACTTGATGTTCCTTGATAAAATCCTTTCATGGTTTCGGTCAAGATTGCTTATATTTTCTGTAATGAAATGTTATCCGAAGCCATTCATTTACAATAAGGCGTGGAGGAAGAGGAAAAGATCAGATGTTTGAGGAGAGTGAAGTATGAAACAATTGTTATGGATAATAGAGAGCTAGCTTATTAGATTGTCCTGCAGATGAGGACGCAGCCAAGAATTTATAACAGCATCTATTTCCAGTTTGGGTGATGCTTTCCATCAGTGCTTAGCCGCTAAGTAGAAGGCCAAAGAATGGTTTCGTTGGGCTCATTCTGGGATTGGGTGTGGCTAAGATAAGCATAACAGAGGGAGGGAGGAAGAAAAGAAATTAAGATATTTTTATTTCTTGGGGTGCCTGGGCGGCTCAGCGTCCGACTTCAACTCAGGTCATGATCTCAAGAACCCCTCACAGGGCTCCCGGCTGTCAGCCCAGAGCCCACTTGGGATCCTCTGCTTCCCTCTCCCTCTGCCCCTCCCCTGCTTGCACCCTCTCTCAAAAATAAACATTAAAAAAAAAAAAAGAAATATGTATGTTTTCTATTCACCAAATAAATGAAGAGGCATTTAACTTTCCTGTTGTGTTGTTTCAAATATCTTTTTTTTTTAATTTTCAATACAGTTAACATGCAGTTTAATATTAGTTTCAGGTGTACATATAGTGATTCAGCACTTCCATACATCACCCGGTGCTCATCATGACAAGTGCACTCCTTAATTCCCATCACCTATTTGACCCATCCCCCACCACCTCCCCTCTGGGAACCATCAGTTTGTTCTCTGTCGTTAAGGATCCGTTTCTTGGTTCGTCTCTCTCTCTCTTTTTTTCTTTACTGGTTTGTTTCTTTAAACATGTTACTAAAATAAAAATGTTAACCTGTTGGCAAGAAGGTTAAGTGACACTGCTCTCTGTATTGTATAAATAATTTATCTTATATGTATTACCATGTTATATTTGAGATACTTTCCTTGTGTTGACAGGAGAACACTTTTGGTGTAAACCCCTATTTCTTGAGTGTGTATATATTTCCCTAACATTTTCTTCAGTACTAAGCATTCTCAAATGTGCTCCCAAGGGGATCTAGAAATGTTGGTGCATATCCATTTGACTGTTTAGGGATTTGTTAGAGTGTGGGAAAATTCTGAGGCATTTTCAGGTTACGACATCTGAATACTTCTTTGCAGGTCCAAAGAACAGTTTATTTTTAAAATTATAAAGATACTATAGTCTTGGTCCTCACTGAGAGGAGAAATTGCTGCTATTTGGAAGAAATCCCATTCAAAATAAAATCCCGAGTTATAAAATCGAAGAGCCAAGATCTAGATGAAATGTAAAAGTCTACTAATGTTTCAAATTGTTTGTGGTTTATTATGTTTTCCTTTACTTAGACAAGCAAAGTTAAAGAACTATTCAAGAAGGCAGTCATAAGGGATTCGATGATGGATATCACAAAATCAATCATTTTACATTTTATCTCCCTTGCAAACCCAGGTGATTCTCTGTTCCACCTTGGGGAAATAACTCAGAGTCTCTCCCCTGGGGCCCTCCAGACTTGCGGCATGCTCCCCATTCCCATCCCAACTGCTCTGTAGATGAGGAAAGCCCCAAAGTATTTGTAGCAGTCCCGATGATACCCAGGGCTCAACTACTGCAAAGAGGAAACGATGTCCTGTGAGAAGGTTTGGAAATGGCCTCATCCAAAGGCTTCTGCCTGCTGCTTTCATAGTTGCCATAAGCCTTCAGAATGTTCTCCATATCTGCTTCAGTCATGGCAAGCTGAACTCATGCAATTTCAAATAAGCAGTTCCTGTGCAGGCTCACGGAACCAAAATGTGGTCAAATCAGGTGACTGCAGTTTTTAAGAGTGGCCAGCATCCTCATGGTCATCTGCTCTGCTCATGTATTTTGTATGATCCACCACAACTTATTCCCTGAACTTCGAGGTAAGAGAGGGAAAATAAACACGAAACATCAATGTATTCTTTGCACATACCACCAATTGGAAAAATCACATTTCAGATTCTGACTCCTCCTGACACTTCTTCTCCCACTACCTCTAATCAATCATAAATCTAGTCAATTTTACCTAAAAAGATACCTTTTACATCTATCCCCTCCTATCCATTGGCACGGCCAAGTTTTTTTTTTTCTCCAATATAATTTATTGTCAAATTGGTTTCCATACAACACCCAGGCACTTGGTTTGAGTTTCCATCTTGGTTTGAGTTTTCATCATCTCTCACCCAGTACATTATAAAAACCTATTAGCTGGTATCTCTCATCTTTTGAAAATGTGCTGAATAGTCATTTTCTCCTTAACAGTTTTTTTGTGGATTATCTGCCCAAATGGTTGATTTGAATTCCTTCAAGGTCTGGTCCTTACCTTTGCCCCGCCTCATCTGACATTCTCCTATTGGTGTTCTGTGCTCCAGTCAAATGGAACTACCTGCACTTCCAGCGCTGGTCCCTTTGCTCAGAGATAATGCTCAAAATATTTAAAGAATGGAAACTGGCCAATCAGGACAAACCTGACAACCACTCAGAACTACTGCAAGAGGGCTTTCGGCTGAATATCATCTCTGCACTCTTTCCAGCACCTTGACCTTGATTCTCTTCCTGGAGAACGTCTGCAGATCTTTAAATGGTTCACAGAGGACTAGCATTTGAGCAGGGGCTGGAGGTAAGGACAGTGTCATTAGCAAGGTTTATGGACTTGAAGACATTATGATAACATTTCCAGTACCTCTGTAGAGACTACCGTATTTGCACAGTAGACACTAGTTGCAGAACCTGAAACGACCTTTTATATTTTGGGGGATGTGCTCAAAACAAAACAAAACAACACTGCTTTGTCTCTGGTGGCTTTGTAAATAGTTTTGCCTGCTTCTGTTTCTCAGAATTTAATCAGTAGGAGACATCTACCTCTCACACAGGCCTACCAGCAGATCAGCTTTTTAACCAGACTCAATCTTTTCATTTCCAAGCTGACTAGGAACATTATGTCCTGAATTGGCCTAAAAGTACAAAGAAAAGTTCCAGCACCTTCTCTAACAAGAAAGGGAATAATACATGTTTTTCCTCAGTCCAAATCATGGTTGAGTGAACTAGTCATCATTTGTCATGTTTCCTGAATCAGCATCATTAAGACATTGTTATTAAGTTGCTGTGCAAAGCAAAACACTAAGGCAGCATTGTGGGAAATGTAAAGAAGAACCAACACCATCCCTGCTCTCCCTGAGCAGGTGGTCTGCTGTGGAGATAAGACATAAACAACTGAAGGAATAACTTTTTAAAAAATGTTTATTCATTTTTGACAGACACAGCATGAGTGGGGGTGGGGAGAGGGGGACAATGAGAGAAGGAGACACAGAATCCGAAGCAGGCTCCAGGCTCTGTGCTGACAGCGAACCCACGAACTATGGGATCATGACCTGAGCCGAAGTCGGACGTTTGACTGAGCCACCCAGGCACCCCTGAAGTAATAACTTCTATTAAAGCACATTATGCATCACTATCAAATAATACATACTGTGGCAGGGAAGGGAAAGAAGTAATAATGTCTTTCTTTCAGTTAGGTGGGGCTTTCTGGAGGAGTTGGGTCTTGAGCTGAGCACTGAAAGGTGGGGAGAATTTCAACAATGTCCCAGCAGGAGAACCAGTATATGCTATGGACATAGATAACACAGTGTATGGTAAAGCAGGTCCTTGACCTTGAGGTGAAACTGGAAAAGTAACGGGTCAGATGGCAAGGAGAGTTGCCATTGGGGAGGCATTTGGGCTTTAGACCAGGGGTAGATCCCTTAAGTTTTTGTTAAGCAGGAGCTTGATGTAATCAAAGTAGCATTTTAAAATATTAATCAGGCAACAGTAGCTAGTAAGCAGTGTGTTGGGAAGAAATGTGGTATAATGGAAAACAGCAGGGCTCAGGGGTCAAGTGCTGGGTTTGAATCTGGCTCTGCCACTTTCTAGCTGGGTAGCCTTGAATCAGTTGCTTAACCTCCAAGTCTCCATCCAGTGAGAAAGCTAGAGATCACAACACCTCATTCTAAGGATTATTATGAGAATTAATAGTATTTCACATTTATGCCTGGTGTCTCATTTGATCCTTACATCACCATTTTATTTTATTCTGGTAAAATATACATAACACAAAATTGACCATTTTAGCTCTTTTAAGCGTACAGTTCAGTGGGGTTACGAACATGCAATTGTTGCGCAATTGCCATCACCATCCATCCCCCAGAACTTTTTTCATCTTCCCAAGGTGAAAGTCCATGCCCATTAAAAAGTAACTCCCGGTTGCCAGCCCCAGCCCTTTGCTTTCCACTTTCTGTGCCTATGTTTCCGACTACTCTAGGCACTTCATATAAGTGGACTCATACAACATCCGTCCTTCTGGGCAGGCTCATTTCTCTTAGCATAATGTCTTCAAAGTTCATCGGTGTTATAGCATGTGTCAGAATTTCCTTCCCTTTCAAGGCTGGCTAGTAGTCTATTGAACGTCTTATATCACTGGTTCATCATGAGAAAATTGGACCTAGAGAGGTTAGTCTGCCCAAAATAACATAACTAGTAAGAGGAAGAGGTAGGATTTAGACTGAAGCAATCCGATTCCATAGTGCATCCCTATCTCCCCTGTACATTCTGCCTCGTGTAGGTTAAAGACTTACCGCTGCACCTGGCACAGGGTGTCTATTGCAGGAAGGCATTCTATTGTTCTTGATTATTTGGCACCATTTCCTCAGGTCATCCTAGTTACACAATCTGTCTTTTCCTTGAGGAACTCCTGTGATTCTACTACCGTGCCCCACCCCCAGCCTCATACAAGAACCACAAGAGTGAGCATGTTACCCAAGCCAGGACAGTCAGAGTCTTGCCCCTTCTCCCCAAAAAGGGATTGATTCAGGAGTGGTCTCATGGGGGCACTCAGAGTCCTCTCTGGTGCTACGAGGAGGTTGTGAGCCAGGGGTCATAGCTGCCCTTTTTAAGGTAAGCAAAGAGATGGCGGAATCCTGAGCAATCGTCTGACCCCTAGATTTAAACACATCTAAAGCCAACTGTCCCCATCAACTTCCTGGATGCATGATCCAATACATTCCTGGTTTTAAGCTAGTGGGAGTTGAATTTCTATAACTTGCAAGAGAAAGAAACCTGACTAGTCCACTGGATCAAGTGGTCCTCAATGGAATGGGAAGGATGAAACTAACAAGAAGTATTATGGAGCTGTGTGGTATGAGGAAAAATATTCCTTCTGAGGTTTGGATACCCGGTGACCAAAATACCCTCCTCTGTTACTGAAAAGGTGGAAGAAGTTGCTATGTTGGGTACGAAAAAGAAAATTACGGTACTCCCAGGAACGCTGAGTGATAGCTAGCTTCCAAAGGTAAATGAACAACATTATTTATGTTTGTTAACCACTCTGTCCTCTTCTAGAATCTCAAACTCGTGAAGTGTCCAAGGTCTGACTGGAATAGAACTTTTGGACTCTGACCTTTATCCTCTACCTCCACTCAGTAACCTACGAATTCTCCTCTCAGGTAAAATCCATTCCCTAATTGGCTCATTCATTCATGTAACACATACTTGCTGAGTGCTTATATGTCAGGTATTGTGCTATAGTGATGAGAAAATAGATATGGTTCCCTGTCTTTAAGGAGTGTGTAATCTAGTGGAGAAAACAGACATGGCATGGATTGTCACACAAATGAATATGATTAGACATTGTCTTAAGTGCTATGAAGAAAACAGAGTTTCATAAGAAGTTTCTCAGGGGCCTCTAATTTAGATGGAGGAGAGGGATGGCATGAAGGGATAGCTTCTTTGGGGAAGTAACATTTAAGTTAAGGCCAGACCAGGGTGAGAGTTTCACAATGAAATACAAAGGAAAGGTAGAAACCAAAAAAGTTCGACCCAGCTGCCCAGAAGAAACAAGTGACTCACCCATTAGGAATGTGAGGCAGGGAGGTTTGAAAATGGTTGCTTTGAAGTGGAGCTACAGCTACTACCCAAGGCCCTTAGAGCAGGGACTGGAGAATAGATTAGGTATTGTATGACCTGCTGCCTGTTGCCCAGTCACCTCTTGGTGACTGCTCATTCATTTGTTCATTTATTTACTCATTTACGAAATACTTATGGAGTCCCTGTGGGTGGGGAGCATTATACTAAATGCTGAGGATTCAGGAGAAGGAAGGCAGTCTCTAGTCTTGTGCCCAGCAAGAGGGCAGAGGCACAGGTGGGTCCTGCCTCAAATGGCTCCAAGAGACACCCAGATCTTTCCCTTGGGAACCCATTAGACACAGGCATATGTGTCTGTTTGCGAAGCCTTCTTTGTCTAGGCACTCACCCCTCACAAACTTGTACACTTTTTTGTTTTCTCAGAGATTTTAATCTAGTCCCTCCAGCAGGAGCAAATCTCCTTTACCCACTTGAAGCTAAGAAAGAGGTCACATGCAGCCAACATGGCAGACTGACATCGAACCCGGCATAGCTGCCCAGTCCTGCCAGATAAACATAAGGAAAGGTCATCCAAACACAGGAAGACAGCCGGCCCCTTGCCTTTTCCTTTACCCCCTCCCCTTCCTCCCTCTGGCTCCCTTATCCCCAGAGGGTGGACCCAGCCTTTCCCAAAGTTTATTCTCAGAGTTCCAGGCTCCCACAGTGGAACGTGCTGCGGACATGGGAATACAACAGCCTGGCCAACAGGGAAAACCAAAAATATAAACGGAGAGATTTAAGAGATTCCTCTCCCCACTCCCAAAGTTGTAGCCGAAATATCTGCTTTTATTGTTATTGCTGCTTTCACTATCCTTGATATAAGTCAGCCCATTCTGGAAGGAGGCCTTCTCAAGTTTATTGCATTTGTCTGTAAACACTTTGCACAGAAAAAAAATTGAGCTCTTTCTTAGGATCTCAGTCCACTGACTGGATCCACTAAACAAATACAATAAAATGTTAGGAAACAAAGTCCCAAAAGTCTTGCATCTCAAACACTGGCAGTGAGATTAACAGGAATACAAATAACACTAAAACTCCGGGGGGGTGGGGGTGGGGGTAGAATGTATAAGGCTACATTTTCTTTAAATCTACTACTGGAATTTTGTAAATAGCCAGGAACCCTGAGCCCATAAATTGGAAGTCATTCTATCTTTTACTGACATATTCCGATCAAAACAGTGGTGAGAACATAAGCTTTGGTTCTTATTCTCCACTTAGGAGGAAAAAAGTTAATATTACCCGGTTGTGTACTTCCATGATTATAAATCAACATTTATGATGAAATGTTCGGTACTAATTTCAAAACAGGCACAGTGTTTGAAAGCAAAGCATAATGGTGACCTTTCTCATTAGCTGTTGCTCAAACAAAGATATGTTCCAGCAATATCCGATGCTTCCTTCCTGCCAGGGCCTCCACCCAGTGCAATTGAAAACACTTGTGTTACATCCAAACCAGAACTGAGGATGTGGTGGAGCTGAGTTTCGGCAGCATTGTGTTTATTATTACTTTCTAAGGTTTTTAATCGTTTTTTTTGTTTTTGTTTTGTTTTCATAAATGTACTGTCATGAGTTGGGTTTGCAAGATATAATATGTGGAACTATATAAATGAACTCATTGTATACTTATTTAGTCTTCTATGTCTCCATCTATTTCTTAAACTTTTTAAATTTTTATTTTATTTTTATTTGTTCTTGAGAGACAGAGAGAGAGAGAAAGAGAGCAAGCAGGGGAGGGGCAGAGAGAGAGGGAGACACAGAATCCGAAGCAGGCTCCAGGCTCTGAGCTGTCAGCACAGAGCCTGATGCGGGGCTCGAACTCATGAACTGTGAGATCATGACCTGAGCCGAAGTTGGACGCTCAACTGACTGAGCCACCCAGGTGCCCCCTCCATGTCTCCATCTACTTTTGTGGCAAATAGTTTCATAGATTCTTGACCATAAGGACACAGTTATTTCATCGCTCTTTAGTACGTGTTTTTCATTAATACATTGTAGGCTAAACAAAAACAATTTTTAAGGACTGTGCTGAACTTGTCTTATGTAAAATCCTATAAATATAAATAAACACAAATCTAAAGAGAATGTGAGAAAGAAAAAGAGAGAATGAGAGACTTCTTCAGTATAGGTGATCTTCATTTTCGTCATGACTGGTGTTTCTAAATTAGGTAATATGAGTTGAAAATGATCAAAGTCAAGGTGAGTTTTCTATGGAATGATAAATAAGGAAGGTTGGGTTTTTTTGTTTTGTTTTGTTTTCTCCTGGTCAAAGACCCAATGCTCAATCTTTGTAGAAATAACCATAAACTCTCAGTTTCACTATAAATGACATACTACTTTTATTTTCTACAATGAACATAATTTTATAATAGACAATACAAGTTATTTTTAAAGTAAGTTTACTTCTTTATACTTATGCAGTATAAAGCTTTCTAAAGTATATGTACGTGAGTTAAAAAGAGTTACTAATAAGTCCTGCAAATAAATCTTCATAAAAGACCAGGTGGGTGGGTGCCTCTGGCTCAGTTTAACCAGTCAGAGACAATCACTGGATCTGAGAGTGGAATCTGTCATTCTTTAAGAATTTTGCAAAGAATGGGGGGTCTCCTATATCCCCAAAGAAAATCTGGGCACTACTAGGAAAAGGGAAGGGGAAACGGACAGTAAAGAGGCAACCAGTGACCATCCAGTTCAGTATTTCACAGAGGTTGTCACGAAGATTAAATAACCTTATGGGTAAAAGACTTTGTATAGTGCCCGGTGCATATAAGTGCCCAAGGGATGGGCTGAGACTCAAGCAGCAGAGTTTCTCTTCCTAAAGTATCATGAAATGCCAGGAGGTGAGTTTGCAGTGGCCAGTAGCCATATTTCCATATGGAGTCATATGGAGAAATCTGTCTGTTGCCGGAGAGAGTAAAGAATAGAAACCTTTAAGAAAACTTAGAAATGGGGAGAAAAAAAAAAGAACCCAAATAGCTAATGGTAATAGTATCCTCCAAATCTATGGATCCAGATATGTCTGAAACCCCCTCTGCAGACCAATACAAACCTCAAAATCATGAGTTCAAGCATCATACTCTTTTCTACACCTTTCATCTTTCCTGCTAGTTTGCTCAATGATGCCTTCTCAGGACGCCAGGTTTTCTACCAACTCCTCCCCTCTTTCCATTTGCATTAGTCCCCTCCTGCCTTCACTATCCTCCCTTTGTAACTTAGATTTACGGTTCAACATTTCAAAAACTCCCTGGTCTCCATTTGGCAAAAATTCAATCTGTGGAGTCTAACTACCTGCTTTCTCCATCCTGAACATGAGCAATTAAACAGCAGTCGAGAAAAAAAATCACACAAAGGCAGGTTGATTTCACCCCAAGTTCATGACTAGACCTCATAGAGGTTCTCAGGATGGTCAGCAATCCTCTACAATTCTCTGGTTGATTTTCTTTTATGTTCCCTAATGAGAACATCATCTCTTCCCCACTCCATCTCTATTGATGACTTTGTTTCACAAAATGGAACTCATCCTCTATTAATTCTCTTTGCACAATAAAGGAGTTATCTTTCCTATTTAAGCCCCATTCATCTATCTGAGACTTGGATCTCATCCCCTCCCACCTTGTCAAGAATCCACAGTATCAATTTGCCCTTCTCTAGCCTGTATCTCTAACCTCACTCGTCTAGATAACTCTGTTTGCCTCTCCAGAGCCACTTTTTATCCTTCTCTACCCTGCCTTTGCTGGGGGAGGTGAAGTCTGTGTGAACTATATCAGCAGGCTTCTTTGCCCTCTGTCCTCTGGGGGGTTGGCCAATGGGAAGCCCCAACAGGAGGTCTGAGAGAGAGAGAGGAGCCTGAGATAGGAGCATGTATTTCTCTGACTTCTTCACCTGAAAGTCTTTTGGGGATGGCTATTTCTTTGAGCAAAGTCATTGTTTTCTCAAGACAGCCTTTTCCTTCTGGCTTCTGATAATTTCTCCCTTCCCTCATTCCTTTCAATCTGAGTTACTTGTTCCACTATTTCTTGCCCCAGGGTACTCTACAATCCCTTGTAGGTTCCCTATATTGTAACTACACCATTGTAAACACTCCTTTCCTCAAATGATCCTGATGTATTTATGTTTCCTGCTGACTAATACACTCTCCCTCTCTAATGAATTCTCATCGACTTATAAATGTACTCAAGTAGCTTAGCTTCACAGATCCTTAATCTTTACCCATTATCTACTTTTTCTATTATATGCTTTTTTTTTTTAAGTAGGCTTCATGCCCAGCATCCAGCATGGAGCCCAACATGGGGCTTGAACCCACAACCCTAAGATCAAGGTCTGACCTAAAAGCAAGAGCCAGATGTTTAACTGACTGAGCCACCCAGGTGCTCCTATCCTACACTCTTGCTCACATCCCAGATCTTGTCATCAACTGGACTTATTCCATCTCTGAAATCTTAAACTCCAGTATCTGGGCACAGTCTCCTAAACTTGTCAATACATATTTCATAATTGCATCAAAAGCACTAAAACTCTTGACTCCTACACCCCACCTCCAATTTCTTAGTCTCAGCTTGTCCTTATTCCTTCTCCAGGCAGTTTAAAAACAAAGATATTTTTCCCTCAATCTCTTTCTTGCTTAATACTCTCAATTGCATGTCCCCTCATTCTGCTACATGTCCACCTGGAAAAATCCCATTCCTGAGTCAATCCAACTATCCACCTTCTCCACTCTCTACCTAGCACTGATGGAGAGGAACATGCATTTGTACATATGGGTGGCGCTATTCTTTTACGATCTCCAAGCCTTCTAGGCGTCCCTAGACAACATTTTCTTTCTTCTGAAAAGTAGAATTCAAACCTGCTTGAATTGAAAGGAGCATCTACACTGCCATTTTACCCTTCTCACCTCTTTCTCACTTTAACTCACTCCAATACATTTCAGTCTCACACTGCCCACTGATGTTGTTTTTCCATTGTCAGCAACACATTCTTAATTTCTCAACGCAGTTGAATTTTCAGGATTTGTCTTATATGGCCTCTTGAAGACATTGACCATGTTGTCAATTTCCTTCTTGAAACCCTCTGCTGCCTTGCCTTTCAGTTCAACATTATCTCCTGTCACCAGAGGTTCCACTCCTTTCTCTGTTCTCATCCTCCTCTCATTGAATGCTCTTCTCCTCTCTCCAGGTGGTCTTATCCACTGCTAATGGTCACCAGCATGAACAACCTATAAGCAGATGGTTCCTAAGTCTAGGGGCCAAATTTTGCTCCTAAGCTCTAAATCAGAATATGTAATTGCTGAGACTTTTAATTTTATGTCTGACCACTACCCAGAACTCAATAGGTTACAAATTAAATGATTGATATTTCTCTTCACAGTCGGCCCAAGTCTTCCCCCTATACCAAATGGCTCTGTTTTCCATTTCCCCAGTCACTGAGATCCATCTTTCTGCCACCATCTTTAACTCATAATGCACTGATTCTTATTCATTCATTTGGTCATCAAGCCTTTGTTGGTTCTAATTATTTCTCAACAGTTTTGAAATCCATTCATCCTCTCTTTTCCTACTGACCTCATTAGTTCTTGCTTAGAATGTTATAACAACCTTCTAACCAATCTCTATAATTCTAATCTACCCATCTTTTATACCACAAGAAGTGTAATGTTCCAAAACAAAAGTCTTACCGTGTTACTTCCCTTCTCAGAACCCTTCAGTGACTCTATTGTCTTGAGGGTAAAATCCAGACACACTAGCATGATATGATAATCTCTAATAGTGTAAATTCCATTGGCTGCAAGGAACAAACACCAGCTTCTGTCTAACTCAAGAAAAAAAAGAGTATAGTTATTGCAAAGATATTGGAGAGGCTTATGGAATTGGAGGAATTGAACAACCAACCACCAGGAAGAACCTGAACCAAGACAGTTCTGAGGATTTCAGTAGCAAAAGCAAAAAAAACCTTACTTAACCAGGGGGCACCTGGCTAGGTTAGTCTGTAGAGCATGCAACTCTTTATCTCAGGGTTGTGAGTTTAAGCCCCACATTGGGCATAGTGCTCACTTAAAAAACAAAAAAGAAAAAACCCTTAACCGGGGCTACCACTCATCATTGCGCTGATTGTGCACTATTTATGGTGGCCCTTCTCTCTATAGGGTTGTCGTTAATGTGACTCAATTTAAAGACTTTCAGGCTCTGTGTCCCTTGCGTCTAGGTTCAAAATTCCTAGAAATAATATTCTGAGTGGCCTGGCTTGGATGAATCAATTCATTTCTAGATTCACGGAAGGAGCACATGGCTCAGATTCCCTCTTGTATACAGGACAGTCTCAAAGACCTGGGAATCACTGTGAATTGAGAGTATATCTAAATGGGTGTCTACCTCTTCATTTTTTTTCCCTCCACTGTTCCTCAAATTTTATCATATTTTCCACCATGGCTTATGTTATGGATTGAAGGTTTATGTATCCTCAAGATTCATATGCTGAAGCTCTAACCTCCACTGTGACTCTATGAGAAAATACATGACTCTTTAAGCCACCTAGCCTATGCTAGTTTGTTATGGTAGCCCGAGCTAAGACAGTGTGCCACTTGCTGTCTCTTAGAGCAAGTCATGCTCTTTCATACCATCTTGCCTTTGCAACCCACCTGGCTTTTGTTACCCACTGTCCACTGGGACTTGAATCAATTTCTTCTCCTCACCAGTACAACCTTCCTTTCTTCATCTTGCAAAAGCTCACTCATCTGTTAGTAATCAACTCAAGGAATACTTCCTCCATAAGGCGTTCTTTGGCTCTTCCAGACCGATTTCATATTCCTCCTCTATAGATCATAGCTTCCTGAGCTTGACCTTATCACAGCTCTTCCCTATTAATGAATCTGTCTCTCCCACTGGCTTGTGAGATTTTTGAGATCAAGGGGCTGGTATTTTTTATTTTTTATTTTTTATTTATTTTTATTTTTTATTATTTATTTATTTTTTTTTCTGAAATTTATTGACAAATTGGTTTCCATACAACACCCAGTGCTCATCCCAAAAGGTGCCCTCCTCAATACCCATCACCCACCCTCTCCTCCCTCCCACCCCCCATCAACCCTCAGTTTGTTCTCAGTTTTTAACAGTCTCTTATGCTTTGGCTCTCTCCCATTCTAACCTCCTTTTTTTTTTTTTTCTTCCCCTCCCCCATGGGTTCCTGGTAAGTTTCTCAGGATCCACATAAGAGTGAAACCATATGGTATCTGTCTTTCTCTGTATGGCTTATTTCACTTAGCATCACACTCTCCAGTTCCATCCACGTTGCTACAAAAGGCCTTATTTCATTTTTTCTCATTGCCACGTAATATTCCATTGTGTATATAAACCACAATTTCTTTATCCATTCATCAGTGGATGGACATTTAGGCTCTTTCCATAATTTGGCTATTGTTGAGAGTGCTGCTATGAACATTGGGGTACAAGTGGCCCTATGCATCAGTGCTCCTGTATCCCTTGGATAAATTCCTAGCAGTGCTATTGCTGGGTCATAGGGTAGGTCTATTTTTAATTTTCTGAGGAACCTCCACACTGCTTTCCAGAGCGGCTGCACCAATTTGCATTCCCACCAACAGTGCAAGAGGGTTCCCGTTTCTCCACATCCTCTCCAGCATCTATAGTCTCCTGAGTTGTTCATTTTGGCCACTCTGACTGGCGTGAGGTGATACCTGAGTGTCGTTTTGATTTGTATTTCCCTGATAAGGAGCGACGCTGAACATCTTTTCATGTGCCTGTTGGCCATCCGGATGTCTTCTTTAGAGAAGTGTCTATTCATGTTTTCTGCCCATTTCTTCACTGGGTTATTTGTTTTTCGGGTGTGGAGTTTGGTGAGCTCTTTATAGATTTTGGATACTAGCCCTTTGTCCGATATGTCATTTGCGAATATCTTTTCCCATTCCGTTGGTTGCCTTTTAGTTTTGTTGGTTGTTTCCTTTGCTGTGCAGAAGATTTTTATCTTCATAAGGTCCCAGTAATTCACTTTTGCTTTTAATTCCCTTGCCTTTGGGGATGTGTCGAGTAAGAGATTGCTACGGCTGAGGTCAGAGAGGTCTTTTCCTGCTTTCTCCTCTAAGGTTTTGATGGTTTCCTGTCTCACATTTAGGTCCTTTATCCATTTTGAGTTTATTTTTGTGAATGGTGTGAGAAAGTGGTCTAGTTTCAACCTTCTGCATGTTGCTGTCCAGTTCTCCCAGCACCATTTGTTAAAGAGGCTGTCTTTTTTCCATTGGATGTTCTTTCCTGCTTTGTCAAAGATGAGTTGGCCATATGTTTGTGGGTCTAGTTCTGGGGTTTCTATTCTATTCCATTGGTCTATGTGTCTGTTTTGGTGCCAATACCATGCTGTCTTGATGATGACAGCTTTGTAGTAGAGGCTAAAGTCTGGGATTGTGATGCCTCCTGCTTTGGTCTTCTTCTTCAAAATTCCTTTGGCTATTCGGGGCCTTTTGTGGTTCCATATGAATTTTAGGATGGCTTGTTCTAGTTTCGAGAAGAATGCTGGTGCAATTTTGATTGGGATTGCATTGAATGTGTAGATAGCTTTGGGTAGTATTGACATTTTGACAATATTTATTTTTCCAATCCATGAGCAGGGAATGTCTTTCCATTTCTTTAAATCTTCTTCAATTTCCTTCATAAGCTTTCTATAGTTTTCAGCATACAGATCCTTTACATCTTTGGTTAGATTTATTCCTAGGTATTTTATGCTTCTTGGTGCAATTGTGAATGGGATCAGTTTCTTTATTTGTCTTTCTGTTGCTTCATTGTTAGTGTATAAGAATGCAACTGATTTCTGTACATTGATTTTGTATCCTGCAACTTTGCTGAATTCCTGTATCAGTTCTAGCAGACTTTTGGTGGAGTCTATCGGATTTTCCATGTATAATATCATGTCATCTGCAAAAAGCGAAAGCTTGACTTCATCTTTGCCAATTTTGATGCCTTTGATTTCCTTTTGTTGTCTGATTGCTGATGCTAGAACTTCCAGCACTATGTTAAACAGCAGCGGTGAGAGTGGGCATCCTTGTCGTGTTCCTGATCTCAGGGAAAAAGCTTTCAGTTTTTCCCCGTTGAGGATGATGTTAGCTGTGGGCTTTTCATAAATGGCTTTTATGATGTTTAAGTATGTTCCTTCTATCCCGACTTTCTCAAGGGTTTTTATTAAGAAAGGGTGCTGGATTTTGTCGAAGGCCTTTTCTGCATCGATTGACAGGATCATATGGTTCTTCTCTCTTTTTTTGTTAATGTGATGTATCACGTTGATTGATTTGCGAATGTTGAACCAGCCCTGCATCCCAGGAATGAATCCCACTTGATCATGGTGAATAATTCTTTTTATATGCCGTTGAATTCGATTTGCTAGTATCTTATTGAGAATTTTTGCATCCATATTCATCAGGGATATTGGCCTGTAGTTCTCTTTTTTTACTGGGTCTCTGTCTGGTTTAGGAATCAAAGTAATACTGGCTTCATAGAATGAGTCTGGAAGTTTTCCTTCCCTTTCTATTTCTTGGAATAGCTTGAGAAGGATAGGTATTATCTCTGCTTTAAACGTCTGGTAGAACTCCCCTGGGAAGCCATCTGGTCCTGGACTCTTATTTGTTGGGAGATTTTTGATAACCGATTCAATTTCTTCGCTGGTTATGGGTCTGTTCAAGCTTTCTATTTCCTCCTGATTGAGTTTTGGAAGAGTGTGGGTGTTCAGGAATTTGTCCATTTCTTCCAGGTTGTCCAATTTGTTGGCATATAATTTTTCATAGTATTCCCTGATAATTGTTTGTATCTCTGAGGGATTGGTTGTAATACTTCCATTTTCATTCATGATTTTATCTATTTGGGTCATCTCCCTTTTCTTTTTGAGAAGCCTGGCTAGAGGTTTGTCAATTTTGTTTATTTTTTCAAAAAACCAACTCTTGGTTTCGTTGATCTGCTCTACAGTTTTTTTAGTTTATATATTGTTTATTTCTGCTCTGATCTTTATTATTTCTCTTCTTCTGCTGGGCTTAGGCTGCCTTTGCTGTTCTGCTTCTAGTTCCTTTAGGTGTGCTGTTAGATTTTGTATTTGGGATTTTTCTTGTTTCTTGAGATAGGCCTGGATTGCAATGTATTTTCCTCTCAGGACTGCCTTTGCTGCGTCCCAAAGCGTTTGGATTGTTGTATTTTCATTTTCGTTTGTTTCCATATATTTTTTAATTTCTTCTCTAATTGCCTGGTTGACCCACTCATTCGTTAGTAGGGTGTTCTTTAACCTCCATGCTTTTGGAGGTTTTCCAGACTTTTTTCTGTGGTTGATTTCAAGCTTCATAGCGTTGTGGTCTGAAAGTAAGCATGGTATAATTTCAATTCTTGTAAACTTATGAAGGGCTGTTTTGTGACCCAGTATATGATCTATCTTGGAGAATGTTCCATGTGCACTCGAGAAGAAAGTATATTCTGTTGCTTTGGGATGCAGAGTTCTAAATATATCTGTCAAGTCCATCTGATCCAATGTCTCATTCAGGGCCCTTGTTTCTTTATTGACCGTGTGTCTAGATGATCTATCCATTTCTGTAAATGGTGTATTAAAGTCCCCTGCAATTACCACATTCTTATCAATAAGGTTGCTTATGTTTATGAGTAATTGTTTTATATATTTGGGGGCTCCGGTATTCGGTGCATAGACATTTATAATTGTTAGCTCTTCCTGATGGATAGACCCTGTAACTATTATATAATGTCCTTCTTCATCTCTTGTTACAGCCTTTAATTTAAAGTCTAGTTTGTCTGATATAAGTATGGCTACTCCAGCTTTCTTTTGGCTTCCAGTCGCATGATAAATAGTTCTCCATCCCCTCACTCTCAATCTAAAGGTGTCCTCAGGTCTAAAATGAGTCTCTTGTAGACAGCAAATAGATGGGTCTTGTTTTTTTATCCATTCTGATACCCTATGTCTTTTGGTTGGCGCATTTAATCCATTTACATTCAGTGTTATTATAGAAAGATACGGGTTTAGAGTCATTGTGATGTCTGTATGTTTTATGCTTATAGTGATGTCTCTGGGACTTTGTCTCACAGGGTCCCCCTTAGGATCTCTTGTAGGGCTGGTTTAGTGGTGACAAATTCCTTCAGTTTTTGTTTGTTTGGGAAGACCTTTATCTCTCCTTCTATTCTAAATGACAGACTTGCTGGATAAAGGATTCTTGGCTGCATATTTTTTCTGTCTAGCACCCTGAAAATCTCGTGCCAATTCTTTCTGGCCTGCCAAGTTTCAAAAGAGAGATCAGTCACGAGTCTTATAGGTCTCCCTTTATATGTGAGGGCACGTTTACCCCTTGCTGCTTTCAGAATTTTCTCTTTATCCTTGTATTTTGCCAGTTTCACTATGATATGTCGTGCAGAAGATCGATTCAAGTTACGTCTGAAGGGAGTTCTCTGTGCCTCTTGGATTTCAATGCCTTTTTCCTTCCCCAGTTCAGGGAAGTTCTCAGCTATGATTTCTTCAAGTACCCCTTCAGCACCTTTCCCTCTCTCTTCCTCCTCTGGGATACCAATTATGCGTATATTATTTCTTTTTAGTGTATCACTTAATTCTCTAATTTTCCCCTCATACTCCTGGATTTTTTTATCTCTCTTTTTCTCAGCTTCCTCTTTTTCCATAACTTTATCTTCTAGTTCACCTATTCTCTCCTCTGCCTCTTCAAGCCGAGCTGTGGTGGTTTCCATTTTGTTATGCATTTCGTTTAAAGCGTTTTTCAGCTCCTCGTGACTGTTCCTTAGTCCCTTGATCTCTGTAGCAAGAGATTCTCTGCTGTCCTGTATACTGTTTTCAAGCCCAGCGATTAATTTTATGACTATTATTCTAAATTCACTTTCTGTTATATTATTTAAGTCCTTTTTGATCAGCTCATTAGCTGTTGTTATTTCCTGGAGATTCTTCTGAGGGGAGTTCTTCCGCTTGGTCATTTTGGATAGTCCCTGGCGTGGTGAGGACCTGCAGGGCACTTCCCCTGTGCTGTGGTGTATACCTGGAGTTGGTGGGCGGGGCCGCAGTCAGACCTGATGTCTGCCCCCAGCCCACCACTGGGGCCACAGTCAGACTGGTGTGTGCCTTCTCTTCCCCTCTCCTAGGGGCGGGATTCACTGTAGGGTGGTGTGGCTCGTCTGGGCTACTTGCACCCTGCCAGGCTTGTGATGCTGGGGATCTGGCGTATTAGCTGGGGTGGGTAGGCAAGGTGCTCGGGGGCAGGAGGGGCAGGCTTAGTTCGCTTCTCCTTAGGTGATCCACTTCAGGAGGGGCCCCTCTTCCGTGGGCCTCTCGTCTGCGTTTGGCTCCGGCGACTCTGTTCTGCTAATCCTCTGGCGGTTTTCTGGGTTATTTAGGCAGGCGTAGATGGAATCTAAGTGATCAGCAGGACGTGCGGTGAGCCCAGCGTCCTCCTAAGCCGCCATCTTGCCGCAACCCCGGTCTATTTTTTAAAAATCTGTATCTGCAGAGGCAAACATAGCACCCAAATCATTCTTTGATACTCAACATATATTTGTAGAATTAATGACTGAAATTCATGGCTGTCTGGGTCCATTCTCAGTCTGCATTCAATAATACACTCTCTCCAACTCCTTATGCATTGTTTTGTGACACAGTAGGTTATGAACGTGTGACTCTCACTCATGAGATTATTAATATCTAAAAGACAATTATTTTTACCTTTAATTTTGTATCAGCCATGACCTCTCACTCTGTACTTGTACATGTTAGATAGACAATACATTTTTGTTAAATAAATAAAAATATTTGACAAAAAAACTAATGCAGTCTAAACCTTATTAATAGATGTTCAGCGCAAAAAAAAAAAAAAATGTGTGTACTCCTAATGGCTCTTATGTGGCTCAGATCACATCTGAAGTATTATGTTTGATTCTGGGCAATAGCTATGTGTTCCTTCCTTTAGCAAATATTTATGGAGTGCCTACTTTGTGCCAAGCACTTTTCTTCTATGCCCAGGACTTGGAAATTAAACAGACTTGGGTTTGAATCCTGGTTTTGCCATTTATTATGTATACTGGTCAGGATAGACTAGATTTTGCTGCAGAACAATCAATCCAAAAATACCAGTGGCTTAGCACACCCCAGTTTCGTTTCTCATTTATGCCGCATGTCCACCATGGACTGACTATGGCTCTACTCTGGTGGTGTTCACTCCAGGACCTGGGCTGCCTCCATCTGGGTTTCATGGCAAAGAGAGAAAGCATGGCAAACCATGCACCGGTCCTTAAAGCTTCTGCCCGAAGTGACCCACATCAAGTCTGCTCACATTGTATTATTGGTTGAAGCATCATATGAGCACATCTGCATTCACACAGAGAGGGACAAATAAGGGTGAACAGTAATGTGATCTACCATAGTATGTGTCCTAACCTGTTCAAGTCTCTGCTCTATCATTTGTAAAATAATTATAACAATCTCTACATCGAAGACAAGGTGAGGGTGTAAAATGTTTGATACATGGAAGTCTCTCAGGAAATGGTAGCTATTTTGGTTTAAAAGTTTACAAATCCTAATATTCAGCTTAAGAAATTACTGAAGGGAAGCTCTTCAAGCACTTCAGAATAAAGTAAATTAGTTCTCTCTTCTTTTGACTTTTTTCTTTGAAGACTACACTTAAACTATCTGAAGTATGTTTCCAGATGTAGGATGTTTTGTCCCTCAAATGATTCTTGCCAGGATCAAAATGATCTGTGAAGAAATCATTTTGATGAAAACTCTGTGATTTCTTCTTCTTCTTCTTCTTCTTCTTCTTCTTCTTCTTCTTCTTTTTCATGTTCAAAGTCTGTTTTCCAAACAGGATTGTAAGCAACTGGGACAGAGCCATGTCTCATACCTTTTTGCATGACTAGAAACTAGTACAATTCCCCACCCAGGGGATTTTCTGGTGCCAATAAAGATGTTTGGAAATGGAATTAGAACTTTAGGTTGTTGGGATGCCTGGGTGTCTCAGTTAAGTGACTCTTGATTTCTACTCAGGTCATGATCTCACGGTTCATGAGATCGAGCCCCATGTCAGGCTCTGTGCTGACATTGTGGAGCCTGCTTGGGATTCTCTCTCACCCTCTCTCTCTGCCCCTTCTTCCCTCATGCTATCTCTTTCTCTCTCTCCAAATAAATAAATATTTAAAAATATACATATATAAAATAACTTTATGTTGTCATTTCACAGTATCCACTGATTTTCTAAGTTTATAGTTACATTTTGAGATAATTACTTAAAATTTTTTTTTAAATTTTTTTTCAACGTTTTTTATTTATTTTTGGGACAGAGAGAGACAGAGCATGAACGGGGGAGGGGCAGAGAGAGAGGGAGACACAGAATCAGAAACAGGCTCCAGGCTCCGAGCCATCAGCCCAGAACCTGACGCGGGGCTCAAACTCACGGACCGCGAGATCGTGACCTGGCTGAAGTCGGACACTTAACCGACTGCGCCACCCAGGCGCCCCTTAAAATTTTTTTTAATGTTTATTTATTTTGAGAGAGAGAGAGAGAGTGCGCGTGCACGAGTGGGGGAGGGGCAGAGAAGGGAAGAATCCCAAGCAGGCTCCACACAGTCAGTGCAGAGCCTTACATAGGGGTCGATCCTACAAACTGTGAGATCGTGACGTGAGCCAAAATCAGGATCTGGATGCTTAACTGCCTGAGCCACCCAAGTGCCCTGAAATACTTACTTTTAAAAAAATCTTACTTATTTATTAAATTTACACATCATTTTCTACCAAGATGTCAGAGCAAAGAGCATGGTTGTCCAATTTGGCACATAGTTCAAGTTACATGAATGCTGGTAGGATTGCTTTCTGGACTCACCCACTGAAAAACAAATAGAATAACAATTTACCACTTTTTCATTACTCTTCCTAGCATGACTAAAAGAAATTCTATGTTCTTCTAGAAATTTGGTTACCATGTGAACTATCAAATGTGATTTAAGAAATAATATGCAGTTGGAGGCATTCCAAAGTGTGACTTTGAAATATACTATGTATCTTCCTATTTAACCTCTTAAGAAATCTCTTTTGATGTGAGGGACAGGTGTGATGCTCAGAAGTCACATGGGTTGTACCTTTTAAGAATTGTCTAAAGCACTCAACCCTGGGGCGCCTGGATGGCTCAGTCGGTTGAATGTCTGACTTTGGCTCAGGTCACGATCTCACAGTTCGTGAGTTCAAGCCCCACGTCGGGCTCTGTGCTGACAGCTCGGAGCCTGGAGCCTGCTTCGGATTCTGTGTCTCCCTCTCTCTCTGCCTCTCTCCTGCTCATGTTCTGTCTCTCTCTCTCTCTGTCAAAAATAAGTAAACATTAAAAAAAAATTAAAAAAAAATAAAGCACTCGACCCTGTGAACTGTGTGTGCATGGCCACCAGACTGTCCCTCAGCAATGTCACCTTGTGCAGAATACCTTTGTGATTATGCAGTGCTTTGAAGATAAGGGCAGTGGTACCTAGGCTGCCATTCAAACTAGTGGCCACCTTTTTGGTAAGAGAACAGACTGCCATGTTTGTAACCTCATTAAAATATGCTCAGTAACAGGAATTTTATAGAGTTGGCACGGGGGATTAGAACAATGCTTTACGCATTTTTTCATAAGCTTAAAAAAAGGTTGCTGACAGCTGGTCTGTGTCTTTGCTAAACTTTTTTACTGGGTATTTCTAAAGTTCTAAATACCAGGGCCTAGACTGTCAAGGGAGAGAAAAGCGAGGAACCATGTACACAAACAGGGGACAAATACATCCTTTCTTACTCACAAGGGAGAAACACTGATTTGAACTAGATGTGAGTAATTTAGATTCACTCAGATGTTCCGTCTTAATTGTTGCCTGGGGACAAAACACACAGAGAGGGAAATCATCCTAACCAGCTTACACCTGACCCTTTCTTAGTTCTTCGGCATGAAGCAGTTCAGAGCTCTCTGAGTTGCGAGGCTTCCTCTCTCATCAGCTACTAAAAACCCTCAGGGCTGTGGGTTTCTGCAGAAAAGGGCACCGAAGACCCTGAGAGATGGTCAGGAGCTCTTAGATCCCATTCCATCATCTTTCTTGTTCTCGTCTCTTTAATTTTTTTCTTACCAAGCATTACCAAAAATGCACTGCCACTTAAACCAGTGGTTCCCAAACCTGTCGGACCTCAAGACCACCTGTCGAACTTCTTTAAAAGGCAGGATTCTGGGCTCTAGCACAGATCTTCTGAATCAGGCTCTTTGGGTGGTAGAGCCTAGGAATTTGTATTTTTTTAAAGAATTCCTTGGTGATTCTGGTTATCTGCCAACTTTGGGAGGTATTGAGAGGATTGCCAGGCTGTGGGCTACCTTGGTCTCTACCTTTGGTAAAAGAGGTTTACCTGGAGCTCGGATCATTTTGGCAATTAGATAGATCTGGTTAGAGCTATAGTTCTCCCCCACGTACACCATGCTGTTGTAGATGCTGGGAAGCTCAACCCTATGGAATATTCCATGCAGGGCCTCAGTGACTGCATGTCCATCAACATGACAGCCTTAACTCATCACGTCCCCTGGGGGAAAATTCCCCCAACAGTGCTGCCAAGGCTGTGCTTATCACTCCGAGTTGATTTCCACCCACTCTAGCTGCTTCTCATCCTACTGCTCACACTGTATAGCGTTTGCCCACCTGTGGGCAGTTGGTTCCTTGTTGATTTTATCCAGAATCCCCTTTCCCTTGAGTGCTTATAACAGTACCTGCTAGAGGAACTCATTTAAAAGGAGAAGCCTTGGGCGCCTGGATGGCGCAGTCGGTTAAGCGTCCGACTTCAGCCAGGTCACGATCTCGCGGTCCGTGAGTTCGAGTCCCGCGTCGGGCTCTGTGCTGACAGCTCAGAGCCTGGAGCCTGTTTCAGATTCTGTGTCTCCCTCTCTCTGACCCTCCCCCGTTCATCTCTGTCTCTCTCTGTCTCAAAAATAAATAAACGTTAAAAAAAAAAATTAAAAGGAGAAGCCTATGTGCACATAATCCAAATTCTGCAGTTCCCAATGATAACGCGATTATGTGTGATTGCAATTCTCCAAATTCTTTCAGCCTATTTCCTGCCATCAGAGTGACGAATGCTTTGATATGCTCCTGAATTTCTGTGATGCCCTGCCATGAGGTCCTGTAGCTTGTCTCACTGATGGTGCTGAACTCAGGGTGAGCTTTAAGTGCTGGGCTGTTTTCAGAAAAAGCAGCCTCTAGCACACCTCCCACCTTGTGCTTGCCCAGAGAGATATGCTGGCACAAGGGCTCCATTCCCTTCCCTATCATGCTGTCCTGCTTGGCAAACCCAAGGATTTAGTGTAATTTTAGAAAATCACAGACACTTGCTTTAGAAAGTGAGTTTAGATGTGTGTACACACCTATCTGTGTGACTATTTTGTAAGTGCAGAGGTATGGATATGTGTGTAGGTATGTGTGATATTAAGATGCACGTGTACACCAATATATTATATGACACAAATTTTTTCTAGTGTTTTTTGTATCTCAAAGAGCAATATTATGGCCATTTTGGTATCTGATGATCATAACAGACCACAGTTGTTACCTGTGGAGATAAATTTTTTTTAACTAAGCTCTACACCCAACGTGGGACTTGAAACTCGTGACCCCAAGATCAAGAGTCACATGCTCTAAGGACTGAGCCAGCCAGGCATCCCATATAATTAAACCTCAAAATGGATACCCTTCTATGTGACTGGAAGTCATTAATCAAAGTTGGGAAGCTATGCCCAGAAAGTAAGGACTGATGGAGGATGTGGCCCAGGAGAGTGGAATAGAAACACCGGTCTTCTCTGCTTCTCCCACCATCATTCCATCTGTAAGATAATTTGACAAATCCATCCCCCGCTCCCAGTTATGGAAGAGGAATGCGATAGTGGATCAGATTGCAGTTTGCAGAAAGGCATCAGGATAAGCTATAGACATTCTTTCTTTCATTCCCAAAACAACTCCCCTTCCTGATAGTGCTCCTAAGTTATTTGTCTTTTTTTTTTTTAATTTTCCTAACTCAGGGCAAACATTTCTTTCTTTTAAATTAGGGTAACATGTAAATAAATAATATAATATTTATCATTTTAACCATCTGTAAGTATACAATCCAGTAGCATTAGATTTCTGTACCTAATGGTGAATTCCTTGAGCTCACCATGCTGACTGTAGCTGGCTTATGTTGCTTCTGGGAGAGATTAGTAAGAGTGTACAAGTAAGAACCCTGGAAGCTTCCAACCTTTCCATGTCCCTCTACAGGTTTCTTAACAGTTTACTTCTCAATTCAAGGGACTTCTCCTGTGGGAAATTTCCCTGTAAAAGGTTCTGCCAGGTTGGATAGGAGACACAACCCAGCAGACCATCTCCTGTCCTCCAAGCACTCTTCATCTGCTGGGGAAGAAAGCCAGACCAAAAAAAATGAATCAAACAAAACGCAACACAAACACAAAATAAAACAAGACAACCTAATGCTAAACGGTGAAAGAAGAAGGAAGAATCAGGACTAACTAGAGGAGATTAGGAGATGAGTAAAATTTCTAAAGGAAGACAAGGGTGGTCCTGGAAGAACGCAGGAAAGAACAGTGCTTGGCATATAGTAAGTGCTCAAAAATTATCAGATAAATGAGTGAAATGCAAGTGTGAATGAATGAATCAATGAGAGCCAAATCTGAGCAAAGTCTGGGGACTGTGAAAGTAGAAGGAAACTTTGATGAATGGTGTGTAATAGCTCGACGTGGCCAAGATGTGTGGTGGGGAGTAGCATCAAGATGATGGGAGACAGAGGCACCAACTGGCTCAGTAGGTAGAGAACAAGACTCTTGATCTCGGGTTGCAATTCAAGCCCCACATTGGGTATAGAGATTGCTTAAAAAATAAAATCTTGGGGCGCCCGGGTGGCTCAGGCAGTTAAGCACCTAACTTAGGTTCAGGTCATGATCTTGCAGTTCACAAGTTCACATCCCTCATCGGGCTCTGTGCTGACAGCTCGGAGCTTGGAACCTGCTTCAGATTCTGTGTCTCCCTCTCTCTCTGCCCTTCCCTGACTCGTGCTCTGTCTCTGTCTCTCTCTCTCAAAAGTAAATAAACATTTAAAACATAATGAAATAAAATCTTGGGGTGGCTCAGTCGGTTAAGTGTCCGATTCTTGACTGACTTCTTGATGATCTTGGCTCAGGTCATGATCTTGTGTTCCGGAGTTCAAGCCCCATATTGAGCTATGCACTGACAGTACAGAGTCTGCTTAGGATTCTCTCTCCCTCTCTCTCTGCCTCTCTCTCTCTCAAAGAGATAATAAATGGAAATAATTTATTTCAGAATAAATGGAAATAAAGACCCTAAGGGAAAGATTATAGCTATAGTGAAAGCCCAAGTTAACCCCACTCTTAAGTGAGGGCCCTTAGGACAGTGGGTGGGAATGCGGGTAGAGGTGGGGTCCTAGAATTAAGACAAAATTTAGATCAGAGAGGAGATCCTATGAAGACACTCATGGAGTGAGTCATAAAATAGTGAAACAACAGCACACATTTGACAAACATGAATTAAAGGCCACTCAGGTCGTCCCTGTAGCCACAGAACTGGATAAAAGTCACTGCCATCATGGCCTCCTTTGAAAGACAGAAAGGTAAATGAAGCGATTTTGACATGCTCTGAAAGTGTCGTCATAGAGGTTATGTGGTAAGTGAAATGGCACACAAAGGAGAGATTAGTGCCACCCATCTGGGGTCAGGGAAAAACCTCATAGATGACGTTTGAACCTTCTCTTTGAAGCATAACGTAGACAGTTGTCAGTCAGAGAAGAGAGGCGGGGCAATCCAGGCAGAGGGTAGGACACAGACAAAAAGAGGCATGAAATCACATGGTACGTGAAGTATTGCTTCATACCATAAGCAGCTGCTCCCTAATCTACGCAGAAATATTAAGACTGCTAGAGATTAACCATCTGGAGGACCCTCACAGCTGCTCTTTGAGAACCACTGCATTAAGGGACAAAAGGAAACCATGAGAAATAGCAAACCTGGCCAAATGGTCAGAGAAGCAGGAAAGTAGGACACTGGTGTCCAACGCTCATATGAATACTAGCTGGATTAACAAGTTGCTAGTAAACTTGATGCTTTACAAATGTACGTGGTAATTAGACTACCTTGATTCCTTACAAATGCAAATTGATCAATATTATTACCGGTTCATCTCCTGCACATCAGAAGGTAGTATCTTTCCTAATGGTCACATGTGTGCCCTTACCCATTAGCTTAAATACAGTCCTCCTCACCCCACTCGTTCCCAGTCCTGTGACAGAGAAAGGCAGCAGCAGTTCTACCAGACGAGCAGCCTAATGCTGTGAAGCATTTGCTCGTATTTATTGACTGTCAGGTTGGTCCAAAACCCATCTTTCCAGGCTAGCACGCCTACTTAGTAATTAAAGTGAGGTTTTTATATGGCTTAAAATATTTTAATGTGACAGTTCCCTGAGGGTCCAGAGCAAAGTTTGGTTTAATAAATTTAATAACTAATTAAGACACCCTCAATTTCAACCTCCATTAGGTTAATTTTTTAATGAGTTTCACAATGTCTCTCAGAACATTCCTCCCTGCTGGTGAGAAACACACACATGCATGCATATACCTTAACGATGGATTTTAGGCTTTGAAATGCCAGGTACTAGCTGTGTAACTTTGGGAAAAATCACTGAACCTCTCTGGGCTGCTTTTTCCTGATTTATTAAAGGAAGAGATTTGGACAAGGTTGTCAAAGTCCTTTCCAGTTCTTACCTTTTATTAAGGCAACGTGGAATGACTGTTCTCAGTACATCCCCTTTAAGGGAAGCAAAGGACCCTAAACTGTACAAAATACACTGTGTGTGTGTGTGTGTGTGTGTGTGTGTGTGTAAATGAATCTCAATCTCATGGCTTTGTGCAAATAGTAGAATTAGGAATGGGTATGTTATCGGTGTACAGAAAATTCCTTGCAAGATTTAATCAACTGGTCAATAAACAGATAAAATTTGAAGTTACCAAGATGTGTTTATTTTCCCCAGATGACTTAACCCCTCTGCTCCTGAGGGCTTGAGTTGTTTTCCCTTCAGGTGTTACATCTTGGAGAATCCCCTAGCCATTGATGGAGAAGAATAGCTCTCACCAACCTGCCTTCCTCCAGCAGGGATTTTAGGGAAAAGCAAATCACCAGCTTGCTCTTTTGTCTTCCTTCTCCTCTCTCCCTGATGGACAGATCACACTTTGGGATATTTACCTTGATGGGGGAAGGAGGAGAGAATTTCAAAGAAAGAGAAAGAGGAAAATTAAAAGGTTAATTATTTCATTGCTACAGTGGAATGGTCCTTCCTCCCCAGTAGACTTGGGGAGTACCATCTTATTCACAAACGGGCACACACTCATGCAAGCACACACGTGGGAGAACAAAATCCCATCTACTTAGCACCTAAAAAAAATAAATGGTACTTTAAATATACCTATTGTATAATTTGTTTAAAATCCTAGTCAAAACAGAGCATTTGCTTGCACCTTGAGCAGTAATTTAGAGGAACATGATCTGTGGAAAAACAAGGTCTGAACTGTCTCATTCAGCACAGCCAAATGTTGATTATCCAAATCCATGACAAATCTGCCTTTCAGTTTCTTTGTGACATTACTCCCTCCCCCTGCATACTTAACTCATCTTTAAGAATGAGAAGTTGGCTTGCTCTCCAATTTCTTCAGAGCTCGATCTTCCCCGAATAGCAACATGATTTTATTTAAAGTCCATTGAATTCCCAGAATTCGAGAAACATCCATATTCAAATGTTAGAATAAAAACACATTCCAAAGTAAGATGACAAAGTGCACTCTGCTCTAAAGCATGGAAAATTAAGAGCTGGCTGTTTGGGAAAGTTCCTGCTGTGTCAAAACCAGTTGAAAGCATTGCCTGTCTTCATTTTTAGTATTCGTAAAGGCCACGGTAACAATTTGGGGGCGTCACAGCTATGGGAGTTAAACCTATGGGCTGGTTAGTGCTAAGACTCTAAAGTCATAATATTCGCTAAAGTTAGCTGGCCATTTACAATACTAAGAAATAGGGTGGAAAATACTACAAAAAGAAAACGAGAAACCTACAGAGTATTTTTTTTCAACATACCAATAATAGGAACTACAGTGGCAAAAGAAAACAGGGACTCGGGAATTTCTAATACCTATATTATATCTTTTAAAAATCTCTAAAAATCAGCTCTATGCACGAACAGTTACAGCTTAATGTGATCATTTGATGCCTTTATAAGATTGTGCCTATGAGATCATCTTAGTCATATTTCTATAGCCTAATAAGACACTCCTTTCCCTATACTCTCTGAAGAGACAAATGAAATAATTTAATATCCAGAATGGTGTGCAGAACTTTTTTTTGTAAGTTGAAAATCCTCCTGCTGGGCTCATGGCTATGCTTCTACCCAAGTGCCCTAATTTGGAATAAAAGATGAAAATCCCAGGTCTTTGGAGAGCCAGAGAACTGAAAAGCCAATAATTGGACTAATTTGTACAGCTGAATCAGGAATTTAGAAACCTTCTGCCACCCCAGCATTTCTTTCTCATTGCCTTCTAAAACTCCTTCTCTTCTCTGTTCCCTCTCCTTTACTCTTTTGCTTTTCCAATTTATAAGTTTTGCCAGCTGGCACTCAGTGACCCTACTGACATTAGTTTATTTTTTGTTAATGTTTATTTATTTATTTTTGAGAGAGAGAGAGAGAGAGTGTGTGTGCAAGCTGGAGAGAGGCAAACAGAGAGAGGGAGACAGAGAATCAAAGCAGTCTCCAGGCTCTGAGCTGTCAGTGCAGAGCCTGATGCGGGGCTCACACTCACGAATGGAACTGTGAGATCATGACCTGAGCCAAAGTGCAACACTCAACCGATTGAGCCACCCAGGCGCCCCACCTACTGAACATTAGTTTAATCCAACACAGGAGCTAAGAAGACTGCCAACCTCTGTCTATCCAGAGTCTGGAGGCAGGAAGAATCTTGCTTGAGCCTTGCTAGACCTGATTTATACACAGGTGCTGCTCTTCTGCTGTGTGTACTTTTTTGCTGAAGTAAGCATGCAGGCATGATCTATCCAAGATTCTCATTTTTATTCTGTTGCCTAACAAGGAGGAACTCCTAACCATCCTTCAGCATATTAGGGCAACAAAGTTGACTTCCACACAACAGCCTATCAAACAAATCATTGTCCCTACATGGTAGCGATGGGAAGGTAGTAACCATGGTAAACATCCCTAAAACCAGTCAGATTTTTCCTTCCTTCTTGGTAGGATGTTTGTAAGTGTAGTCATGGCAATAAACACAGAATAGCTGCCTGGAAAGGTTAAAAGCAACTTTAGAAATCCTCCTGACCAGCAGTTTCTAAACATAGTTCATGCACATCAAAATCACTTGTGGTGCTTATTAAAAAGTTGGATTCTCAGACACTTAACCAAGATGTTCTAAATCACGATCTGTAGGATCAGGGCCCTAAAATGCTATTTCCACCAAGTATCTCATAGACAGCTTGGTTTCAGAACTACTGGTAGACCAATCCACAGCTAGCCACTTACTCGCTGTTGTTTGGGGGAGTGGATAGCAGCTGAGAGTGAGCACAGTGCTAAGATCCCTAAAAATAAACTGCTAATTTTTTTGAACAGACCTCCAGGTGACATCGTCAAGCCCTTGCTGTGAAAAATCTACACTGTGAAGAGGCAGAGTTTCAAACGAATGAAGACTGCACCGCAAGGTGAAGCCATGCTCCCTCTGTTACCCAGATAGCCTTTGCTCCTGGAGAATGAGCTAAGGGGAGTTGACTCTGGATCATTGGCCCATTCTGCCAATGGTAGACTCCTCAGGTCAGATAGTTGCCCTGCCTCTACATCCTCTTGCTACCCAATCACTGCCCTTATCATATAGCACTTACACAGTAAATTAACACAAAAATTGTCTATTTACATGATTTTTTTTCCACTGTGAACTCCATCTAAGGTATCTGTTATCACCATATTGTCAGTATCCTGGCACCAAGCACCCACCCAGTGTTTGCTGAATGAATGAGTTTGTATTTTACATGGTTCCAACTTGGTTAGAATTTTCTCTGCAGGATTCCAAATGCGTTTATTTTGAAAAGCAACCCATGTGCTTCACAACTTAAAACACTGTCCCGCTGGAGAACAGCAAACAACATTCACAGAGGTTAGGCCCACCTGCAAACCCAGCTGGCCTGATCTTGTAAATAAAGTCCCATTGGAACACAGTCACGCCCATTCATCTACCTTATCGTTTATAGCTGCTTTCATGCTGCAAAGGCAGGGTTGAGTAGTTGCAACAGAGAGACAGGGACCGTATGGCCCACAAAAAGCCCAAAATATTTATGATCTGGCCCTTTACGGAAGAGTTTGCCAGCTCCTGTCCTAGAGTTGTACGGACCTGTGTGACATTGGACATGTTGCTCAACTTTTTGTAATTTCGGTTTGCTCATCTGGATAATGGGGTAATAATGGTCTTCTATCTAAAAGGGTTTTTGCTTAGAATAAATGGGTTAATCCTTGCAAACCTGAACATACTGCGTGTTCAGCATATGGTAGCTGTTATTTTTATTAAAAACTTGCCTAAATTCCTTCTTGTCTTTTTTCTGCTATTCCTCATTGCTTTAAATTTTTTTAATAATAATAATAACAATAATAATAATTAAAAAAACCCAGAGCATTCTCTAGCTTTAGAGCACTGCCATTTGAAAGAACTTTGGGTTCAACTACTTTTTGATGGTAAAATGCTCAGTTCCTCAGAACAGAGACTCTAAAACAAGTCTTTATTTCTATAAAAAAAATCTAAGACAAGATCTTTTAATAAACATGCTTTGATATGAGAAGTTTGCTTTTGCACAAGCTTCAATCGTAAGAGACAGAAGAGGGGCTTGACCTCACATACTTGGTATTGGTCTTAGATATTACTTTATCCCTGAGCTTGGCATCAGTCTTACATATTACTCCCTTGCTTCTAAAACCAAACACCCACAGCACTTCTACTAAATGTCTTGAAAAAAATGCAGGGGGGAGGGAAGAGCACAAAATATATCAGTTTTTTTTTTATTATTTGTAGCAAGAAAGGTCTGAGTGATAAATAGGAAACCAAGCCAAGAATCTCCAAAGGCATCTTTTACTTAACTTGTAACTCTTATTTCTAGAAAGCCTGCTGACCACTCCTGTTAAATTGCTTAAGTCCTTTCATCAGACAGATGTCCTGCAGAGTGGATTGTAGCTCATGTAAAGGAGGACAGCTCTCTGACTCACCTTACATCTTATTTATTCGTTTCCTTTTCTGATCATGGAACTTAAGTAGAATTTTAGTTTTTCCCTTAGCATTCAAGATTTCACCAAAGTCTTGGCATTGACCAAGGTTCTGCCCTGCAGGAATTTGCAGCAGCAGGCAACTCCTACCTTGACTTCTTTCAGTATTCATCTACCCATCTGAGGGTTTACCTGCTTGGGCACTGTGGCTAACTGCCCAGAGCATCAGGAATTTATAGTTTTTGTTAATGGACAAATCTATGCTCCATAAGTGGGACTGTAGGGTGAATGTGTGTAGTTGGGATACCTATGTGTTGAGTTAGAATCTATCTAGATTCAAGAAATTTCTTTCGGAATTTCACCCTGAACTCCAAGGGGTAAGTTCACTCTGCTCTTGTGTCAGTTCGGGTCCTCCGAGAAACAGTCACCAAGAAGGAATTAGGTGTGCCCAAATTTACTGGGGGCAAGGCCCCCAAAGGATATTAAGGGGCTAGAGAGAGAGTGGCAGCAGGCAGGAAGAGTCTTCGGATTGTGATGCAGGTCTAACACATGTGAAGAGGGAAGGGGAGGGAGAACTGTGCTGTAGCTCTACTCTGAGCTGAGATAGTCTACTAGAGAGGTTTTGTGTTAGGCAGAAATGGCCTAGCTCTACAATACCCGTCCCCCCGCCCCCATCTCAGGCATTGGCTGGGGCCACCCTAGGATGACTGTGGCCTCAAAGGTGCAACAACTGGCCTTACATCTGGTTTTCTTGAAGGGAGATCTGAACTACATACTTCCATGGTCACCATAGTCTACACCTAGCGCCTCACAAGGCACTCACTTCATACAAGTTCAAAGATCAGCTCAACCACGGTTCCCATAGTCCCTTCGTCTTAAGGAGAATCTTAGGAAAAGGAGGTTAGTAGAATAAGCTATTGTCCCATGTCTGCACTTAGTTTTAGAGTCAACACTGGTACTCACCCTCTCCCTCCTCTACTATCCATTCTAAATCTCCCTCATGCTCTACCTTCACTTCAACAAGTTTTGGTGACTCTCCTGGGGGTTGAATCCAAACCCTCATTCCTGAGGGCTGTTCATATCCTTCAGGCACCAGGGTTGCTATATTACCAGGAGGTACCCAAGTACATGTGTTCATCCATGCCTCCATTGTATAAAAGCAGCCCATCTCTCTTGCTGATTAGGGTTAATTGTTCTGATTTTATTCTTTGTTAGCTGGTCTCTGAATACAAGGATTTCAAAGTATCTGGGTGGGAGCTAAACCCTGTAATTCAATGGCACTCCTTGCTCTGTTTGATGGCAAGGGGGCACTTCCTTTGAGAACCAGGACTTCCTTAAAAAAAAATTTTTTTTAAATGTTTATTTTTGAGAGAGAGAGAAACAGTGTGAGTGGGAGGTGGGGTGGGCAGAGAGAGAGGGAGACACAGAATCTGAAGCAGGTTTTAGGCTCTGAGCTGTCAGCACAAAGCCTGTCTCGGGGCTCCAACTCACAAACCGAGAGATCATGACCTGAGCCGAAGTTGGCTGCTTAACCGGCTGAGCCACCCAGGCGCCCCAAGGCGGACCAGGACTTCTAACCGTGCAGATCCCAGAATAACTAGGATGAGTCATTGGGAATAATGGTGAGACCGCTTCCATCCTTAATATTATTCTTTTTTTTTTTTAATTTTTTTTCGACGTTTTTTATTTATTTTTGGGACAGAGAGAGACAGAGCATGAACGGGGGAGGGGCAGAGAGAGAGGGAGACACAGAATCGGAAGCAGGCTCCAGGCTCTGAGCCATCAGCCCAGAGCCTGATGCGCGGCTCGAACTCACGCACCGTGAGATCGTGACCTGGCTGAAGTCGGACACTTAACCAACTGCGCCACCCAGGCGCCCCCCATCCTTAATATTATTCTTAGAGGAGATACAGTCTCATAAAAAAGTCTCTAAAAGAGACTGTATCCTGATGGATGGCACTCCATCCTGTAAGTATTACAACCAAATGGGTGCCTCAGCTCTACCTTCACTAGGCCATTCACATGCTTTAACGGCCATTGCCTGGGAATCTGTACTGTGAAAGGCAGTTTCTAAGATAACTCCTAATGACCCCCACCTAGTGGTGTCCATGCCCTTATGTAATTCCCTCCCCCTTGAGTGTGGGCCGGACCTAGTGACTTACTTCCCACAAATCAATCACAGCAAAAGCAAAGGGATATCACTTCAGAGATTACTTACAAAAAGACTAGCTTCCATCATGCTCACCTTCTCTTACTCTCTTACTTGCCCACTCCCATGGAAACCAGCTGCCATGTTGTAAGTTATTTTACAGAGGCCTATGTGGCAAGGAACAGAGGAACTCTGGCTAACAGGCAGCAAGGAGCAGAGGCCCTCTGCGTAGCATCCTGTAAGAAACTGCATCCTGAGAACAACTACATGAGTGAGCTTGATTCCAGATCTTCCCTCAGTGGAGCCTAGAGATGACCCCAGTTTGGCTGACATCTTAGTTGCAGCCTTGAGAGAAACTCTGAGCCAGAGGACCCAGCCAAACCACACCCAGCTTTCTAATCCACAGAAACTATGAGATATGTGTTGTTTTAAACTGGTAAGATCATTTGTAATACAGCAGTAGATAAGAAATATACTTTCCTATCTTGGGATACTTCTCTTTCTTCACAAAGAGGAAGGCATGCTGCCGGCAGCTGTTCATTAGGAAGATTTTCTTTCTTTGCTTTCTCTCAAGCCCACCCTGAGGGTGGCTGTAATGTAGCTGCTGTCCAATTTTGGCTTGCTCCCATATGGGAAGTCAACCCATCCATAATTTAGACTCAGGCTTTGTCCTTCTGTTTGAGGTGTTCATCCAGGGACCCCCTGTATAGCATATATAGGTGTAGGTTGAAGGAAAAGTGCTTTTGTTGGTTTCTTTTTAAATATTTTATTTATTTTGAGAGACAGAGAGAGAAAGAGAGAGAGAGAACTCTAGGGAGGGAGGGAGAGAGAAAGAGAGGGAATCCCAGGCAGGCTTTGCTGTCAGCACACAGCCCAACATGGGGCTTGATCCCATGAACCATGAGATCATGACCTGAGCTGAAATCAAGAGTCAGACACTCAGCCAACTGAGCCACCCAGGTGCCCCAGGGAGAAATACTTTTTTTTTTTTAATGTTTATTTATTTTTGAGAGAGAGAGAGAGAGAATGAGGAGGAGGAAGGGCAGAGAGAGGGAGACACAGAATCTGAAGCAGGCTCGAGGTTCTGAGCTGTCAGCATAGAGCCCAACACGGAGCTCGAACTCACGAACTGTGAGATCAGGACCTGAGCTAAGTCAGACACTTAAATGACTGAGCCACCCAGATGCCCCAGGAGAAATGCTTTTATAACTGTTGTGTGTGACATGGGGATTTTGGCCACCTGCTCACGAAGCTTACTTGTGCCTCTTGGTGCTGCTTAGGCTCAATCCTGGCTGTACTAGTTCCGTCTTTTAATGGACTACTGCTGGATCTGTCTGACTTTAAAACTTGGTGGCACCCAAATGACCCGACTCATCACGGATAGGTGTAGGCACTAGGTACTTGGTATTCCATTGCCAAATAGTTCACATCTACTAGGGCTCAGTAGCACATCAAGAGCTCTTTCTCAAAAGGTGTATAATGTTTACATACAGATGGCATGACCATGCTCCAAAACTCCAGAAGCCTACATTGTGACTCTCCCACTAAGACTTACCATGAACTCCACTTTCCCACTGCTAACAACTTGATCATTATAGATCTGCTGGAACCTAGAACCCGAGCAGCTCAGGTGTTTGTTTATTTATTTTTTTTTAATTTTTTTTCAACGTTTTTATTTATTTTTGGGACAGAGAGAGACAGAGCATGAACGGGGGAGGGGCAGAGAGAGAGGGAGACACAGAATTGGAAACAGGCTCCAGGCTCCGAGCCATCAGCCCAGAGCCTGACGCGGGGCTCGAACTCACGGACCGCAAGATCGTGACCTGGCTGAAGTCGGACGCTTAACTGACTGCGCCACCCAGGCGCCCCATTTTTTTTTAAATTTTTTTTTAACCTTTTACTTTATTTTTGAGACAAGGAGAGACAGAGCATGAACAGGGGAGGGGCAGAGAGAGGGAGACACAGAATCCAAAACAGGCTCCAGGCTCCGAGCTGTCAGCACAGAGCCCGACACGGGGCTCGAACTCATGGACCATGAGATCATGACCTGAGCTGAAGTCGGCCGCTTAACCGGCTGAGCCACCCAGGCACCCCAGCTCAGGTGTTTATATTGGACCTGGTGTAAAGCTGTTTTCTCCTCTGGGCCCCACTCAGAGCTGGTAGTCTTCCAAGACACCAGTATATGGACTGGCACAATTTTTAGGCATAGAACGTGTTTCTTCTAGAACCCAAAAGTGTTATCAGGCGTGGTGTTTTGTTCCTTGTGGCAGACGATGTAAGCTGCAGTCACATGTGTCTTACTTTGGAGGCTTATCCCGCACACCCCTGACCACTGGACCCTGAAAACTTTATTGAAGTGGCAGATCCCTGAATCTCCATAGGGTTTATTTCCCACTCTTTGGAGTGCACGTATCTTACCAAGGTCTCCAGGATGCTAACCACCTCTTGTTTTGTGTTTTGTTTTTTGGTTTTTTGTGTTTTTGTTGTTTTTTTGTTGTTTTTTTGCCTGATCAGCATGATGTTATCAATGTAATAATGTCCTGAGAGAAATCCAGCTCTCTTTTTCAGACTATATTGGGATAAGTGGGGTCATTAGCATAACTCTGGAGCAAAACTATAATATTGTTTTTTTATCCCTTGGCTTTCTCCATCTCCAACTTTCAAGTCTGTTAGTCTCAATTACACACTTGAGAACAAGGGACGTGACCCCCATTTAGATCCATGGGCCCAGTGGACCCACTGCAACGGGGCTTTAGCCAGGACTCTAATTATATGATTAAGCACCTACCTATTACTTACTCATTTGTTTATTTTATGTCTCTCCAACTAGAATATAAGCTCTTTGAAAGCCACAACTTCATAGGTTTCAGTCTCTGCTATATCTCCTGCACCTTCCATACTGCCTGGCACATACCAGGTGCCCAATAATTTAAAAAATCGATTGCATTATTATTTTAATTTGCATTGCTTTAATTATAAGTATGATTGTATTCCTTGTTCTGTAAACTGCCTTTTCTTCATTAAAAATATGATGATAATAATAATGGTAATAATAATAAAATTTGCTCCTTCTGTTCCTGGCCATGAGCAATTGCCACTTCAGAGCAGTCAGAAGGGCTGATCCAGTCTCAAAAATCTGGTTATTTAAGGGTGAAGTTGGCAGTGGTTTGCATTACTGAGAGACCACAAATATATCCTAACCCCTTGTGTTCCTTTAGCATCCTGTCAGCTGTAAAGAGGCACTCATATTGTATTATAATTGCCTTTTTTTCTTGTCTATTACTAGTCCTAGATTAGATTCCTTAAAGAGAGGAACTTTGTCCTTTCATTGTATATAACCAGGACCTAGCATAATGCCTGACAAAGAATGAGAAATAAGTTAATGAAATGAATGTTCATGAACAAATGAATCAAGTCAGCCTGCCAGGGCTAAACAGCAAATAACAACTATACTTTAGATAAAAACATTCCTTCTGAGCTTCCCTCTAAAATGATGCTCCATATTCAAGCACCAACATGGAGAATGATCCAGTTGCCTAAGTGGATCAGGGCCAAACCTGAACTCATCTCTGGGAGTTTTGAAAAGGAACCTTTTCTGGACTTTCACCCCAGGGCATTCACCCCAGGGATATGTGATGAAATATCCATGTCTTTAAAAATAAACATTCATTATCTCAAAATAGAAAAAAGGAAAAAAGTGTTACACTCTGTTGACAGGTTTAAAAGTTATTGCAGTATGAACAAAATTTTATCTTCTTACACATGTGTATGTATGTGCATTTCTATGCATATTATATATGTACTTATAAGTACACATAGATACACATGTAGGTATATATAAACAGTCATTATTAAGGTCTAGTTTAGCTTAGCAGGAAAATAAGAAAAGAGAAATAATGGCCCAGAGATTTGCCTATATTTTTACTGTGGAGGATAATCATTTGGTAGTTCTAAGTGGACCTGCTTTAATTAAATACACCAGTGTAGTCATTTAACAAATATTAATATATACCATAGTCACTGAATATCTGTGTCCCAGGCACTTTTCTAGGACTTGAGATATATTGAGAAAAAGAGAGAGAAGAAGACAGAGGGAAAGAAAGAAAGAGAGAGAGAGAGAGAGAGAGAGAGAGAGAAACTTCTGTCTATGTGGAAACACACATTAAACATAACAAAATTACATAGTATGTTTGATTGTGATAAGTGCTATAGAAAAAAAGTGAGCAAGATAAAATGATTCAAGAGTGCCGGTGGTAGTGGTGGGGGTTGTGGCAGGAGTGTGGGAAGGTGAAAGCTTGAAGAATTAAATGGGATGACCAGAGTAAACCCTATTAATGAGGTGAGATTTGAACAAAAACTTATATATGAAGGAGAGGGAATTAGTAAAGTGAACATCTTTGAAATTAACATATCGAATATTGTCTATAGGTCTTGCCATATAATACAAATGTTTTAATTAAGCTAAGAGTTTCAGTGGCTATATTTAAAATGAGTATCTGAATTAAGACAGACATAATTAATTTTAAAAATCAAAGTATGAAACAGAACTGTAATTAATGAAATTTACTCATCATTCTTTTCTGTTTGTCAAAGGAAGCCTATGTTTAACTAAAGCTTACACAGGGTAAAAATAACTAAGAGAGCTAGAGAAACAGGGAAAAGGTAACAGAACAAATATTAACGCTGCCAGTATGCCAAAGAAATGCAGTTATATCATCTAGTAGTTTGAATATCAAGGTCTCCTGTTAGATAGTGAAGACTGAGGTAGTTCAAAGGAATGCGATAATCATAACAAGGTCAGGATATGATCTTAGATTTGTTTGATGTCAGAATCCACCATGTCACTCTTGACAGTGCACACTCCACTACATCTTACTATTATATTTGTGTCTATTGTGGGAGATAAAATGTAAGCGAGTTAAATCTTCACAGGAACAGAAGAGAAATGTAAACAGGATTTGATAATCATATTGCACTGTTACTTGGTCCCAGAACTTTAGAAACAGTGACTTAAGGACATTATGGCCATCATCCACATTCTTGTGACACTATTGCCTTTGGAAACCAAGGCTGTAGCCCTGCATCTTAAGTGAGAACATACCAACAAGCACTTTCCAGGATTGGAGATTACTAGCACAGCTGTTGAGGATCTAAGATACTCCCATGATGCCCCAATTCTATACCTTAGCAGGTCATATTATTTTGAAGCTCCATTGTAGAAAGCCAAAAAGAAAATGCTGCAGAGGCAACTGGCCTACTTCTTAGCTATAGAAGTAATTTCGACTCAAGAGACAGTGTTGCAAAAGCCAAAGTGAACCAAGCACTGAGGATGGCATGATAGGATGATGGAAAGGTTCCTGGATTGAAGACAGAAGATCTGAGTTCTGTCCTGCCTCTACTATTGACTCATGTGACCTGGGACAAGTCACTTCACCTCTGTGAGCCTTGGTTTCCTCATGCATACAAGGCCTAATGCTGTAAAGATTAAAGAATGGCAATAGGTGTATTTCCTTTAGGAGTTAATGATAGGTTGTCACAAATAATTTATTTGTATATGTGTCTTTGGAACCAGAAAGTTTGACTCAGAAAGCTGAGAATGGGAATGCTGGGCAGTGGCGGGGGTGGGGGGGGGGGAGGAGGGGGGGAGAGGGGTATGAATACTGAGAAGTAAGCTATCATGAATTTAGTAAGGATTCGCTAACAGGAAATCTACTGACCTCAAAGAGTCCTTTTTAGAACCAGGGGAATAAGTTGGTTCTCCCAGCATCACTATGTGTTCTACACCCCAAACGCCACCACAGAGCAAAAGAAAAGAAGCAAAGGCCATAGCACTAAGGGGGCCAGTTCATGAAATGGGGAGGAGAAGAAAGTAGAAGGGCGAAGATAGTATTAGGTTTTAGATCTATACAGTAAGCACAGGAAAAGTTAGACCCTGTCTAAGGAGAGAGATTCAGAATCCCATTCAAAGCTCTGATAATTCCTGAACATACTCTGGAGGGGAGAGAGTATTCATTCGGTGGAAAGCTGTTTCTGGAGTAGCATGGGCTTCAGGACTTCCCAGTCTTAGTTGAAGCAGGAGGGAGCCTGGGAATAAGCATTACAAAAGGAGGGGAATGACAGTGACCAGTGTTTATTTAGTGCCTGGCATTTATTTGACCCTTGGACCACCCACTGCTCTGGCCACGCCAGTGAGCCTGTCACCCCTACTTCCCTACTAGCTTTAACTGGGCCAGCCCTTCCTCTCATTCCATTTGCCCGAACTCTGAGTAGGTTTTGGGCTCTTGCTTGACTAGAAAGAATTGACTAGAAAGCTTGACTAGAAAGAATACCATCATGTGCCTTGCCTGCTGGTTCATAAAATAGACCAGAAACAAGAAGAGTGCTTCTTCCCACTCTTCCTACCTCTGCTTTCCTGGTGCTGTGCCAAGTCTGTAACAGCTGCCAGAGTGGAAAGGCACCAGAGTCTTTTGGATTTTTGGACTTTGAATTCACACATTGAGAGACATCTCTTCAATCTCTTGGTTTTGGTGTCCCCTGTTACTTTTGGTGAGATAGCCCCTGGCCGTGTAGCATTCACTAAGGGATACCAGCTACCCCAACCTTGAAGCAGGGTGATTTAGACAGTCAGTAGCTGGTCTAAGGAAAAAGTTATGAGGGCTTGAGTAACAGGAGCAACAGCAAGGAGAAGAGATCCCATTTGTGTGATGAAAGCACTGTGGTAGCTCCCAATCAACTGACAATCTGGAATTGGGGAAGGACATTCCATAGGGAGATGATCAGGGCATTCTAGGCAACAGCTGATGGTTTGTTTCTTAGCGTTTCTTCAGATCCAAGCGGCTGCCCCTATTCTCCACACTTCTTCCTAAGGTATGTCCCTAGAAAGGATTTGTTGGAAAGGGATGGTCTGAGCTTGAGCTGCCCATGTTCAAGTATTATGCTTTATCTTCTCAGAAGAAAACTGAGACTGGAGGGGTTAAAATATCCCATCTGTGTAGCTTCTGGAACAGGGCCAAGCCCAGGAGGAGGCAGTGCCCTTAGGAATGCCAGGGCATCCCTGCTAGGACAGCTTATGGATACAGCTCAGAGGGAAGCCAGACCAGGCCAGTAATGCCAAGGTAGGAGGGAAGAGCCAAGTGGGGAAAAGGAATAACATATGGTGGGCCAGAGGCCAGAGGGAAGGTCAACCAAGGTACTGATGCCAGAGATGGAGCTTAAATAAACGGGAGGTAGGAAGGACCAAATGGATGTGGAGCAAGGAGAGGATAAGTCTGGGGAGTGGAACACAGTTTATTAAGATGAAACTGGCAATCTGCCACAGCCCTTCAGTGCTCATTTAGTACACTCCCTTAATATCCTGAAACAAGGCCTTGAGCTGTCAGCTTCTCACTGGCCTTGCAGCACACGGGCCAGGGTGTGCTGGGAACAGAGAAAAAACTCTGAGGCAAAGTGAGAGCACTCGCCAAAGTCAAGGGCAAAGCTAGGGCAAATCTAGGGCAGAGGTGGCTTCCCGGAGGAGGGGATGGTAATAAGAGACCCAGACCAAGCAAAAATATTGAAAAAACTGGCCCATTTTATAGATGTCAGGGTCAGAGGGATAACTAACACGGGGCAACAGTTAAAGAGAATGGCCTCAATGGCCTCTGGCAGAGACCAGGAGTAGGTGGGATGGAAGATTGTTGGGATGTAGGATTATGAAATATAAAACTAAATCTTTCAAGGAAAGCCATCCAAAACGAGGTAGGGAAGAGCAAGAGATAGCCCAGTCCCAGGAAATGGGGCAGGCAAAGTGATGCAGGGAAAGCAGATACCAGCTTGATTGTGGAGTACAAGTTGGGACTCCCCTGAGTGAACTCAAAAGCCCAAAGAGGAAGAGGGCTATAGAGGGACACCCAGCGGAATCCAGGGAGAAACATTGCCCAAAGACATCAAAGCACCTAGATCTTATTTCAGCCTGAGAGCCAAAGACCATTTCCAGACTTGCACTGACTAGCAGGGCAAAGGCTATTGATGTTCTTGCTGACCAAAGCCTTCCCACTCTTGGGATGGAAGAGGCAGGCTTTGAATGTCTGGACGCCAATTATGAACAGTGGAGATGAGATGAGGATCAGTATGGAACCTAACAAAGAAAGACTCAGAGAGGAGCCAGCAATAACTCCTTGGTTCAATGGAACTTACACTAACTCATGGGAGAAAGAAATCAAATGCCACTATGGTGACATGGCCATTCTGATATGCCACTGCAAACACTGCAAATAGGTATATTCTTTCTGGGGACCATTTGGCATTATATTGAAAGATCTGTGAAAATATGCCTAGCCCAAAACTTCCATTCCTTTCCTTGCCTTGCCTTGCCTTGCCTTGCCTTGCCTTGCCTTTTTTCTTTTTTGAGAGAGAGAGAGAGAGAGAGAGAGAGAGAGAGAGAGAGAATGAGAATCTCAAGCAGGCTCCATGCCCAGCTCAGAACCTGATGCAGAGCTCGATCCCATGACCCTGTGATCATGACCTGAGCCAAAATCAAGAGTCTAACGCTCGACCAACTGAGCCACCCAGGCACCCCAAAACGTACATTTCTAGGGATCTAATCTAAGAAAGTAAGGATTGATACAGGGGCGTCTGGGTGGCTCAGTCAGTTGAGTGTCTAACTTCAGCTCGTCATGACCTCATGGTTTGTGGGTTTGTGAAAAAATTTAGATATATCTACAAATGCACAAAGAATAAATTGAGGAATACTAAGACATTAATAATTACTATCTTGGGTAGGGATGTTATAGATCATGTTAACATTCTCACCAATTTTCTAAAATGAATATGTGTTATTATAAACAAAAAGCAGAAACATACTGTGTAATACCTAAGGGGAATTAGGGCATGGGGTGAAATTCATTACATTGAGGAGTTCTGTCTCCTTGTTTGACACTTCATAATCACTCCTCAAAATTCACTCATGGGCACATGCCTCAAAAATCACACATGTGCATATGGTCTGCAAGCCTTCTAACATCTTTAGAGCACTGCTGTTTTGTTTTGTTTTGTTTTAATGTTTATTTATTTTTGAGAGAGAGAGCATGAGAGGGGAAGGGTAGAGAAAGAAGGGGACAGAGGATCCAAAGCAGGCTCTGTGCTGACAGCAGCAAACCTGATGTGGGGCTCAAACTCACAAACCATGAGTTCATGACCTGAGCTGAAGTCAGAAGTTTAACCAACTGAGCCACATAGGCACCCAAAAGAGCACTGCTGTTTCTGATTGCAGATAAACCAGACATGTGACACCCCAAACTTTTTACTTCTAAATTGCTGAAATCTTTAAATCTGTTGAGATGTAGCAATACTTGACCCATATTTATAACACAGTAAAGATAAATGAGACTCTGCCTTGTTGAAATAAACACAAATGTTTATTACTTCATCACCGAATGGAATCAGTATTATAACCCATGTGTCTTGATTTATGAGGCACCCCAGAACTTCTGCAGAAAGTAAATTGGGAAAGGGGAAACAGCAGAGTGGAGATAGGAAGGATTAGCCAAGCTATGGTAATGAGCAGTCTTAGTGTCAATGTCCAACAGGGGACTGGCTACTCAGGATCACTGTGAGGATATCCAAGAATTCTAATCTGATGCAACTTGGCAGTGGCACATGGTGATTTCATGGCCTTGTTTTTTGTTTTGTTTTGTTTTGTTTTTACACTGTTCATCTTTTATTTTCCTTGGGACTTGTAGAACCATCATTTTGTATCTTTTTTTGTTTAATACGAAATTTATTGTCAAATTGGTTTCAATAAAACACCCAGTGCTCATCCCAACAGGTGCCCTCCTCAATGCCCATCACCCACTTTCTCTTCCCTCCCACCTCCCATCAACCCTCAGTTTATTCTCAGTTTTTAAGAGTCTCTTAAAACTGCCTCCCTCCGTGTCTAACTTTTTTTTTCCCCTCCCCGCCCCCCGTGGTCTTCTGTTAAGTTTCTCGGGATCCACATAAGAGTGAAAACATATGGTATCTTTCTCTGTATGACTTTTTCTCACTTAGCATAACACTCCAGTTCCATCCATGTTGTTACAAAAGGCCATATTTCATTCTTTCTTATTGCCAAGTAGTATTCCATTGTGTATATAAACCACAATTTCTTTATCCATTCATCAGTCACCAGTAATGGTCTTTATTTTTACTATTCCTGCCATTTGCTGCCAACTTCATGTTTTCTTTTTGTTTCATGGCTTCTGCTCACTAACAGCATCTGTCACCTTCATGGCTTCTACTTTCTGTGTATGTTTTTTCTATATAGGTTTTTTTCTTTCCAACTTCTGTCCCTGCTACCAACAGTAGGGATTCTCCAGAGACTTAAACTCTCCAACACAGAAGGTCTGATTAGTGCTGTTGCTTACCTTTTTCCTCATTGGGTAGAGTTCTCTTGTCTGATTACTTCATAGAATACTACATATGGGCTGCTCTTGGATGAGACATGCAAATGTGGTAGAATTTGCGTCCTGGTAGCTGAGTCCAGGATATGGAAGCTGTGGCTAGCTTTCCTCAGAATGGAGGCATTCTAGTAATTGAGAGTATAAGGGATTCCTCCCTGTTGCACAGAGTCCATCCAATTTGGGACAGACCCTAGCCAGAAGGATCTGCCCTTAGAGAAATGAAAGCTGGTGAGATTGTGGGAATTATAGTCCCACAAAGGAAACTGAATCACATGCCAGTCAGACAGGGCACACATGGCAGAGAATGGGAAAAGACTACCACACATATTCAAATGTCTATGGTTCATCCTAGCCATATTGGATTTCAGACTTGGGATAATACTCCAAATGATAGTATATTAATTATATGGACTTCCTATCACAAGTCTTGGTCAAGATTAGCTCACAGTCAGCCATATCCACCTAATGCACTGGATGCCTAAGGTCCTCTGCGGAAATTCCACAGATGGTTTCACATTATCTAGGGAGGGAATTTTGCCTCTCTGAGGAATATATTCTTTAGCTAACAGTGTGTTAGGAAATACTTCCTGAACATTTAACTTGGAAACTCTGAATTTAAACAGTCAACACAGATTCCTCCATTCTATTCTGAATGGGCATTACAGTATTAAATTTTTTTTCTTTTCTTTTTCTCTTTGTTATTTTTCTTTTTAATTAATTAACTAATTAATTTTTAAATTTACTTGCAAGTTAGTTAGCATATAGTGCAACAATGGTTTCAGGAGTAGATTCCTTAATGCCCCTTATCCATTTAGCCCACTCCCCCTCCCACAACCCCTCCAGCAACACTGTTTGTTTCTCTATATTTGTCTCTTAAATTTTGTCTCCCTCTCTGTTTTTATTTTGTTTTTGCTTCCCTGCCCTTATGTTCATATGTTTTATATCTTAAATTCCTCATATGAGTGCAGTCATATGATATTTGTCTTTCTCTGACTAATTTTGCTTACCATAATACCCTCCAGTTCCATCCACGTAGTTGTAAATGGCAAGATTTCATTCTTTTTGATTGCCAACTAATAGTCCAGTGTGTGTGTGTGTGTGTGTGTGTGTGTGTGTGTGTGTGTGTATACATGTATATGCCACATTTCTTTATCCATTCATCTGTCAATGGACATTTGGGCTCTTTCCATACTGAGGCTATTGTCGATAGTGCTGCTATAAACATTGGGGTACATGTGCCCCTTCGAAACAGCATACATGTATCCCTTGGATAAATACCTAGTAGTGCAATTGCTGGGTCATAGGGTGGTTCTATTTTTAATTTTTTGAGGAACCTCCATACTGTTTTCCAGAGTGGCTGCACCAGTTTGCATTCCCTCCAGCAGTGCAAGAGGGTTCCTCTTTCTCTGCATCTTTGCCAACATCTGTTGTTGCTTGAGTTGTTAATATTAGCCATTCTGACAGGTGTAAAGTGGCATCTTATTGTGGTTTTGTTTTGTATTTCCCTGATAATGAGTGGTGTTGAGCATTTTTTTTTATGTGTCTGTCAGCCATGTGGATGTCTTCTTTCGAGAAGTGTCTATTCATGTCTTTTGCCCATTTCTTCACTGGATTATTTGGTTTTTGGGTGTTGAATTTGATAAGTTCTTTATAGATTTTGGATACTAACCCTTTATTGCTACATCATTTGCAAATATCTTCTCCCATTCTGTCAGTTGCCTTTTAGTTTTGCTGAGTGTTTCCGTCACTGTGCAGAAGCTTTTTATTTTGAGGAGGTCCTAATAGTTCATTTTTGCTTTGGTTTCCCTTGTCTCTGGAGACATGTTGAATAAGAAATTGCTGTGGCTGAGGTCAAAGAGGTTTTTGCCTACTTTCTCCTCTAGGATTTTGATTGCTTCTTGTCTTACATTTAGGTCTTTCATCCATTTTGAGTTTATTTTTGTGTATGGTATAAGAAAGTGGTCCAGGTTCATTTTTCTGCGTGTTGTCCAGTTTTCCCAGTACCATTTGCTGAAGAGACTATCTTTATTCCATTCGATATGCTTTCCTGCTTTGTCAAAGGTTAGCTGGCCATATGTTTGTGGGTCCATTTCTGGCTTCTCTATTCTGTTCCATTGATCTGAGTGTCTTTTCTTTTGTGCCAATACCATGCTGTCTTGATGATTACATCTTTGTAATACATCTTGAAGTCTGGGATTGTGATGCTTCTGGCTTTGGTTTTCTTTTGCAAGCTTGCTTAGGCTATTCAGCGTCTTTTCTTGTTCCATACAAATTTTAGGATTGTTTGTTCTAACTCAGTGAAGAATGCTGGTGTTATTTTGATAGAAATTGCAAACATTTTTTCTTTAACATATGTATTAGTTTCCTGTGGCTGCTGTAATACATTACCACATATTTGGATGTTAAAACCAAGAGAAATGTATTCTCCTACAGTCCTGGAAGCTTGAAGTCCCAAATCAAGATATTGGCAGGACCATGCTCCCTCTGAAGGCTTTAGAGTAGAATCTTGCCTCTTCCTAGCTTCTGATAGTTACCAGCAGCTCTTGGTGTTCCTTGGTTTTAAAATTAAGGCTGCATTGCTTTAATTTCTACTCATCTTTGCATAGCCATTTTGCCTCTATGTGGGTCTCTGTGTCTCTTTCTCTTCTTATAAGGATTCCAGTCATCAGATTAGGGTTCACCCTAATCTGGTGTGACCTCATTTTAATAAATTATATAAGCAAAGATATTTTTTTCCCAAATAAAGCCACATTCTGAAGTTCCAGGCAGACATGAGTTTTAGGGGGACATATTGCAGCCCAGTATAACATGTTAAACATTCTCCAATCTTTGGTAATGTAAAGGAAATCCTATGCTTTTCTTAGTCTCCATTGGATGAGGTCTAATTCTTATTTATATTTCTAAAATGGATACAGGATACAGAGATGTCTAAGATTATGAAACCTTAAATTTTTGACCAACTGTGTAGCATCATCATAGATTCTCAAGCGATCTGAGCGGAAGGGACACCTGGCAAGTGAACACTGCTTATAACTAACTGGGACTTTGGCTCTAAACTTTCAAGGTGTCCCCCATTCCAGGATTTGGGCTGACCACTGGTCCTCTGGTCTAAAGACCTAAATAAAAGCAAGAAAATATCTTCTTATAGACCCATAGTCAAGATTGTAATTTTCCATAGTGACAAGAGGTCAAAAAGGATTCACTCAAATGAAAAAAATGTCCCAAGGTGAAGGTGGTGGAAAGTTGATCTCACTATGTTGGGAAGCAGAAGACACAGAGGATAAAGGTGTGGGCTTTGGAGTCAAGTTTTGTGTGTTTTTAAATTTTGTTTCAATTTATTATTTTTGAGAGAGAGCAGGTTAGCCTGTGAGCAGGGAAGGGATGGGGGTGGGGGGCGGATAGAGGATCCGAAGCAGGCTCTGTGCTGACACAAGAGAGCTTGATGCAGGGCTTGAACTCATGACCCATGAGACCATGACTTGGGACAAAGCCAGATGCTTAACCGACTGAGCCACCCAGGCATCCCTGGAGTCAAGTTTGACATGAGTTCAGATCCCGATTTCACCACCTACTAGTGGGGTGACCTTGTTCAAACTAATTAGTCTTTTTAAGTCTCAGTTTCCTCTTTAGAACAATGGAAATAGTAGTATCTTCCCCACAGAACTATTGTGAAGGGTAAATGAGATCATCTATGTGATGAATTTAGTACATGTGAAGTGCTAGCTATAATCATTACTAAGGCAAACAACTGGCCCAAGCTGCTCATATAAGGCCTTTATTCTCATAAAGCCTGCACCGATTTCCACTGGAACTTCCTAGAGAAAGAAGGCCTTCCCATATAGGAATGACCCAAAGAACTTTTCTCACCAGCCAAATAAGAGACAAATTCTCCTGAGACAAACCAGAGAGCACTCTCATATCATCCAGATGTTTTAACCTAGAGCTCGCAAACTGGCAGCTTTCACGGCAGTTTCTGCCCCACATGAGTTTTCCCCTTTGCCTGGACAAAGTTTTTATAAATTTGGAATTTGTTGCCCATATTAAAGATCCAAAGGTGTTCTTTATTAAAAGCCCAAATTTCTGAGTTGAAAAATCAGAAGACCAGGCAATATTATGCCTAAATTTTCCTATGACTAGAGTGCCATGTGCTAGATTTTACAAACTGGCACATTTTTGAGAGCCAGAGGAGGTTCTATTAATAATTATGCCCGAACAACAGGCATGAAGTGAAACTGACTGAGGCAAGTAGGGATATGTGTTTGGTCACCCTACCCATGATCCCAGTGGTCTGGAGCTAAGTAGGAAAAAATGCCTATTTCTTGGCGCTCTCAGCCCCTACTCTACCTCTAGCGTTTTGAATTTTCAACCTCTATTTTAACATGTTTGTATATTATGCCTAATAATTGGCCCTTTGTTGCCACAGTCAAACATCTCTGACGTGGGCTTCTGTCATCTTCCTTCTCTAAGAAGGAAAGAGTGTGAGGTGAGTCGTCAGTCACTGCATTTGCTGGACTTCATTCAGGTGCTATCAGGGATTCTTACAGAATTTCCAACATCATAGTAACACCTATGTAATTTCATTAATGCTTTGTCATTATCCAGTGTCTTATTAATTAGACCTTCTCTGCATCTTTAGGGCATACATCACTGGGTTATGTCACATATGTCACAATAATCTAGAGACATTGTAAGATTCTTGAAGAGCCCCTGACTCATAAAATAATTGGTTTAAGAGTAACATAAACTAGTTCTTTGACAATTCTGAACTTTTAAGGAGTCCCCATCCATGAATGGATTGTGTTCCAAAAGTTTACTTGTAAGTCTAGAATAAAGAATCAAAAGACATATCCTTATAAAACAATGTTGTCGCCTCTCCACCCCACACACATATATACAGCCAAAATAAAATAAATTATATATATTATAAAATAAATACACCATAGTATATCTAAAGATTAGTACCTGGTAGTAATCTATCCCTTGGTATTAGTAGTTTGAATTCTGTATGTAAGAGAAAGTATCTTCTAAGTATTATTATTATTTTTTTGAGTACTCACTCTTTAGGAATTCTGAACCAAGGCCAGTAGTGGGAGAAGTAATTTACCGAAGGGGTTTGTGGACATTCTCTTCTTCTGCTAATTTGTATGTGCAAAATGTTTATTCATGTAGCATTTGTAAAATAGGCACAATATATATAATTAATGTCAAAGCTCTTTATTATCCAGAATATTTGACATACATAAATGTACGTAATATAGAAATATAGAGGAAATGTCATTCTTTGATTAAAGTAGATTATTTGAAACTTACAGTGTGCAACAAGACTATTTAGAGATGGTGGGTGAGTTGTAAAGAGGCCTGCTTGAGGACACAGGTGAACTTGCTTTGAGTTCAATCTCTGCTATTAACTGATTGTGCAACTTTGGGTAAATAGCTTACCCTCATTGAGATACGACTTTCTTATCAGAAATCTGAATAAGAATGATAACAATAATTCATATTTCACAGACTTGTTTTGAAGATAAATTGAGATAACATATGTGATACAGCTTTGTACACTATGAAATGCTGTGAAACAATAACCAAAAAGTAAATTAATATTTATTAAGCTCTTATTATGAACCAAGAACTGCAATGGAATTACTATTATTAACTAGCTACCAATACTAATTGCAGTGGCAGCTATGGTATCCTTGAAATTGCCAATCTAAATCTTTCTCTGTTAGATACAAATAAAGAGACCAGAGCATCCCTTCTAAATGAGCAGAAACCAGTCCCCTCCCACTGAAAATACTCACAGAATACCAGACTTGTAAACATCCTGCCTTCTGATTTTAATGACAATATTACAATGGAGATGATGCTGCATCCTGGCCTACACCCTAGAGTGGGAGTGATAGTGACTCATTGCGACTTGTGAATATTATGAAGAAGACATGCCTTAATGGCAACATTCAGCCAGACTTGGACTTAATATTTCAAGGGCAGGAGAAGGGAATGGTCTTAGGTCAAACTAGAACCCATTAATGGTATTGTTATTGGATTCCTAGAACTTAAATGGTGTTATCTTGTGTGTTAGTTTGCTACAGATGCCATAAACAAAGTCCCAAAGGTTGGGTGGCTTAACAGAAATTTAGTTTTTCACAATTCTGGAAGCTCAAAGTCTAAGATCAAGAGTTTGGTGTGACTGGTTTCTTCTGAGGCTTCTTTCAGCTTGTAGATGGCTATCTTCTCTCTGTTTCTTCACATGGTCTCCCTGTGTGTCTGTGTTCTAATCTTCTCTTCTTATAAGAACACCTGTCATCTTGGATTAGGACCCACACTAATGGCCTCATTTTAGTACCTCTTTGGAGACCCTATCTCCAAATATAGTCACATTCTGACATATGAGGGGTTAGGACTTCAACATATGAATTTTAAGGGAACAAAATTCAGCGCATAACACTTTGTAAGATAAATCAGTGATCTACTTTGTTCTCAAGAAATTTTCCCTGTGCTTTCTATCTCCTTTATCTTTTCCTCCTCCCCATGGTCCTTCCTTGTCCCCACTACAAAAACCATCTAGCCCCTTCAGTTTCATAGCAGTTCAAACACTAATTCATGAATACAACATTGCTGTTGGAATTGGCAGCTCCATTTCACTGACTCGGTGTTCAAGAAAAACTTGTGTAAAGTATCAGTTGTCTGTAAGACATCTTCATAGAGTCCTTTTAGAAGCCACTGTTCTTTGACCCACATCCTATGCTTCTACTTATTTTAGCAGCTAAGTAACTCCAAGGTCTATATCAAGACCTCTTCTCTACCGGTCTACTCATTTCCTTAGATTCTGGTTTCTTGGTAAGTTTGTTTTATCTTTTAGTCATTTTTCCAGAATGGAACTCTTTTTTTTTTTTTTCCCTCTTGATCCTTAGTCATTACCCAGAAGGAAGTCATTAGAAGTTGGCTTGATCTTGTCCATTCCAACTAAGAGTATTTGTCTTTATCTATTCACAGGAGAGATCTAAAGGATGTTTCACCCTGCAGTGCAACTCAGGCTAACTCCTAAGCGAGGCAACTTACCGTCTTGATGCCTTGTTTGCCACTCCATTTGTTCTCCACCCTGAATATTCTAAGCTGATGGTTTCAGTGATGTTACATAACAGGTATTTCATCAGCTTTCTGGCTAGTAGCATATATGGTTATATTTGTGACCTCATATACTTTAGGGCCATGTAGCTCCCAGACAAAATTTAATTACACTGATGAGCATCCTAAACTGAATTTGTCATCAAGCATAATAAGAATGTCAAATCTGTCACTGGCACACGATATCAGTCCATCAATGATAATCAATGAATATTTTCTAAGGTCTTTGAAACAGAAGTGTTTACAGACATTTCCAGAGACCAATAGGAGTAAATAGGATTATTAACTCATAGTACTGTTTTCCCTGTATTTTCTTCCTTCTAATTTAAGCCCTAGCTATTGAGATCGTTTCAGAGTAAAATCATTTAAATCCAGGCATCTAAATGACTAGATAATAATAGTTCTTCTGATGCTATGGAATGCAACCTCCTCTTGAATAAACTTAAAAGGAGACTTTGCTGAAACAGGTTTGTAAAACTAAATATTTTTCAACTTTTACAAGCAGCCACTTCCCAATCCTCTGGCAAGCATGCCACAGGCAGCCACCCCTATATAAATACGCAGTTAGAAAGATAAACACTCATTAAAGTCCCTAGTGGTAGCATTGTTTCTCAGGGTTCAGCAATATTTGTTCAGTGGGTAGATAAAGAAAGAGATTAGCAATGTTTCCACTGGGCTTTACTCCTTCCTAAAGCCAGCCAGTCTTCTCTCTAGGAGAAAGGCAGTAATCTGTGCATGTGTTCCAGAATGTCTCAGGACAACTTTCTACTTCAAGAGCAAACCAAACTCCTCATTGGGTCCATGCTAAGCCATGCATTTTTTTGAAGACCATTAATTTTAGTTACTTAATAGGTCAGACCTCCAAAATAATAGGAGTAAATATGTAGAACAAATTTCCTATTTAAACATGTTAGTATAGCTTAAATATTTACACATGAAGCAAAGAATGAGTTGCGTAGGTGCTCCAATATCATTTCATAGACTGACAGATTGTCTAAAAAGGTAGTCTATCAGTTAGTATAGAAAGAGCTCTGGTCTCGGTTCCAGTCTAATCAGGCCAATGACTAACCGTGTGATCCCTGGGAATGCTGAGCTGGGTTTTCCTTATAAAGTAAAGGAGAAATGGAGTACTTGAACTCTAATATCCCTCTGACTCTGAAAATTTATGATACGCTCTTGGGAAAAACAGATCTCATCTTCCTCTCTCATAAGGTTTTTGTGAGGATCAAATAACAAGATGCACTCCAAAATGTAGTGTCAACCATGGAATAGAATGTACAGGTGAGGGGTAGCCATATTTGCTTTCTTATCTAGTCAGCATTTGGCAGAACAAATGTAAGAAAAACAATAGTAGAAAATGTTTGCCCCTCCACTTTAAAGAAGGAAGGAAATGATTTTAGATTTTAGAGTTATTTATGGTTCTTTCAGATACAGATTGGGTGAAGTAATTAAACTTGTCATGTGTTAATATGTTGGTTTTAAGCAGCTAATGTAAAGTTTTTGTGGAACAAAGCATTATGGTTCTCCTTTCAGATTAACATTTTCAAAATGTTAACAAACTAATCTTTTCAAAAGAGAAATCTAGTATTTAGGCACATGTTATTTTCTTTAAACTTTTTCATTTGTTTATTAATTTCAAGTACTTTTCCAGGGACTGAGGATGCAATAGTGAATAAAACAAGCAGAATCCCTTCATCAGGGAGTTTGCCTTCCCACACCAGTGAGGGGAAATTAAAATTTGTACAAATAAACTAATAACTATACTAAATGTGTAGAGGGGTAAGTGTCGTTGCAAATTTTTTTTTAAGTTTATTTATCTTGAGGGAGAGAGAGAGAGCATGAGCAGGAGAGGAGCAGAGAGAGAGAGAGAGAGAGAGAGAGAGAGAGAGAGAGAGAGAATCCCAAGCAGGCTCTGCACTGCCAGTGCAGAGCCCAACACAAGGCTTGAACTCACATACTGTAATCATGACCTGAGCTGAAACCAAGAGTTGGATGCTTAATTGGCGCTTAACCAACTGAGCCACCCAGGTGTCCACAGCCATGGCAATATTTAAAACAGGTTAAGAAAGATGGGGAGTATCAAAAAGGAGACATGTTGTTTTCTATGGAGTGGCCAGGGAATATGTCAATGATATGGAACAACAGTAGATACTGGGAGGGAACAGAGAGGAAGTCATGGAGATACAGTCCACATAGAGGGAACAGCAAAGGCAAAAGCTCTGTGCAAGAGGGACCTTGAGGTATCTGGGAAACAGCAAGAAGGCCAGAGTGGTAGAGGAAGAATGAGAGGAATGATTGTCCATTATCTCTTCCAAGGAAAGAATGATCAAACTTATCTTCATCTTAATCATGGGAATCTACTCCCAAAGCCAAGAGCACACTGTATGTTAGCTAACTTGACAACAAATGATATTTAAAAAAAAAAAAGCTTATCTTCATCTTAACATCTACTTTCATTAAGTCCAGCAGAAACTCTTCATTGCACTTCTTTGGTTCTGTGCCTCAGTTTTTCATTTGTAAGGTGAGGATGATAATAGCACCTCATAAGGTTGTTGTGAGAAGGAAAGGACTTACCAAATATAAAGAATAGTTAAGACAGTGTCTACCACAGAGTAGATCATGGAGGGCTAGTTTTATTACTATCATCATCATTATCATCATCTCTTTATTTACAATAATGTCAATAATTCAATTTTTGAGACCAATAGTATTATTTTGTGCCAACATGAATTATTGGGAGTTTCTTTATACATGTTCTTAGGACATTAGCTAGGGTCATGGTATGTGGTGACTCAAGCACAGAGGTTCATGTCATCAAATGTCTTACAGAGAACTTAACATAAAAAAGAACTGGGGTTTGAAATTTAATATGTTAATTTAGACATAAAATGAATATGATATATCTGTATACTCACTTGAGTTTTTCTTTCTTTCTTTCTTTCTTTTTTCAGTCAATCTTAGTTTCCTCTCCTTGTGACAACACAGAATTCTTGGATGTTTGCAATCTCTTTCACATTCATTTCCAGCATGTGGTCTGAATTGATTCCTTGTTTCTCAATTACAACCATCATGGAATCAAGATTAATAACCTGCTTGGTGAGTTTTGTACACTTTGGAATCTGGAGCCTTTGTACTCATTATGTCTTGTCAGGCTCTCTGTGGTTCTTTCTAAATGCTCCTGCAGCGAGGGTCAAGGACAATAGCAAAGAAGGGGAATATACTTGCCTTTGGGCCACCGCTACCAGCTTCCATGATTTCTTTTCTTCTTCCAGGCATTTAATCATGGCTGAGGGGAGTCTGGAAGTGGATTTAAAGTTCATTAATATAATCCCTGTGCTTAGAACAATGCCTGGCATATCGGACGTACTAAGTATTTGTGGAATAAATAAACATGAGAGAGGTCTGGTGGACCATGTTGCACTCTCCTAAACAGACGGTCACTGAAGCATGACCAAGAAGTATAGCACCTATTTATTGTCCTCTTCTGTGGGAGCTGGACTCTCATCTCCACTGGCCACATGGAATATCCACCTTCATTATCAGGCCCTTCAAGTCAAGGCAAAGGGTACCTGGAATAGCTTTTGTGTTTAGTGGCCATTGCACTCGGTTTCACTAGTTCCAACAGGTTGAGCAGAGCTTATGGGGAAAAAAAAAAAGGAAAAAGCATCCTGGAAGGATTTTCATTCCTGGGCTAACTGGTCATTCGACATAGGCCAAGTAACATAGTACTGTAGGCCTTCATACGCTAATAACTACAAATAAACAATCACATAGTTCATGAGAATCATAAGTGGCACAAAAATAGGATTCTATGTATCATGTAATGTCAAATTGGATGATTGATTTTCAGGGAGAACAGGAAAGCTTGCGAACAGAAGTGGTATTCTCTTTATCATGGAAAGAACGAAGAACATTTTAATGGACAGAGTGGTTATGTGTTATTAACAGATATTATAATTATGAAATAGAAATACTACATCTGTGAAAAAGCTTCATTATTAATTCAGCATCCAATATGTCTCTGACTTTTTGTTTGTCTGTGATTCCTCATGCTCCAAAGCTGTGATTCTGTACCACTTCTTTAACCAAGAAACATTTATAGGTAAAAAACAACTCAGCTTACAAGGCCATGTACTGGGACACTGCTATAGGATTTGGTGGAGGGCTTGCCATTTATTCCTTCTTTATTTACCAAACCCATAGCTGTCTGTCCCAGGGCACAGATTTTTGATGCTCATTCTTTCTTAGTTAAAAATTGTACTTATTGCTGAAATGAATTACCATCTTTCTCTGAGAATGCTTTCAAATATCCTATTTCTCCAGACGAATGAGGAAAAGTGGAGACTATGGCAGGTATTTAATATATTTTGAGAAAGATTTAAGGGAGTATGAGATTGAGGGATTTTTTTTCAAAGTCCCTTCCTATAATTTTGCCCACTTACTTAGCTAGTATTCATCAGGTGCCTGTTATGTCTCAGCATAGATGATAGGAAGGATATTCCCTGTAAGATGTTAAGTGTTACTCATTTATACTCTATTAAATAGAAACTCTGTACTTTTTTTTTTCATATATGATGTGTGATCCAACATCATGATAAAGGCTTTAATTTTGGTTGTTCGTTTCCCTTACAGCATTGATGAGTCCCATCACTCAGGGCGCATCTAATGGTAAGAAGCAAGGAACATAATCAGGGGGATATGCACTCAACTAGTATTTATTGAGCAACTTCTATATATATAGAAGTACTATATACTTCTATATATAGAGAGGTACTGTATATAAATTTTCATGTTTTGAGTAGTTTGTTTTCTGACAATGACAATCAGTCGAAGATAGAAGAGCGTGGGGGCAGTTTTAAAATTGAGCACATGGGGCGCCTGGGTGGCGCAGTCGGTTAAGCGTCCGACTTCAGCCAGGTCACGATCTCGCGGTTCGTGAGTTCGAGCCCCGCGTCAGGCTCTGGGCTGATGGCTCAGAGCCTGGAGCCTGTTTCCGATTCTGTGTCTCCCTCTCTCTCTGCCCCTCCCCCGTTCATTCTCTGTCCCAAAAATGAATAAACGTTGAAAAAAAAATTTAAAATTGAGCACAAAATGTATTTTTGTTCAGAAGGAGAGAAGAAGGGTGTGGGAAGAAGGCGGACAAAGCAAGTTAAGACCAGATTCCCGACTGGGAGAAATTCAGTGCTCAGTGCCCACCAAAGGAATGTCCACTTAAACAAGAACAGAGGACCAGCTACCTGCGGGAGGATGCAAAAGGTGACTTGTGCCTGAGGTTCGCCTGTTGTGCCACAAGCCGCACAGAGTGGCTAACACGACCTGCCATGTTGGGGCCAGCCTGCCGGCTGGGGCGCAGCTGACAGCCCGCGCCCCCCGCGCCTGAGCCGGCCGCCACCCCAACCTGCGGCTGGGCGCCGGAGCCCCGCCTCCCCGGGCGCGCGGGCCAATGGGCTGGGCCTCAGGGGGCGGGCCGCGGCCGGGCGGGAGGCGCGAGGCGCGAGGCCTGGGGGCGGGGCGGCCCGAGCGGCGCGGTGGTGGCCGTAGCTGCTGGGGCGGCGGCGGCGGCGGCGGCGGCTTGGCCGGGCGTCCGCGGGCCGTGGGGGATGGGGGCGGCGAGCTCCAGCCCTCGGCGGAGGCGGCGGCGGCCGTGAGTGTTGGGCGGGCGTCCGCGTCCAGGACGCGGGATGGAGCGCCGCGGTGAGTGTGGGGCGGCGGCGCTCGCTCCGGCCGCGGCGGCCAGGGCTCCGGGCTGGGGTCGTCGGCGGTGCTGCCGGCCAGTTGCGGTCCAGGGTGTGAGCGGCCCACGCCGCGGCCCCCGAGCTGAGGCGGCTGAGGGCTGCGCGGGAGGCCGGGCGCGTGTCCTCCGTGCTCCTGTCCTCCCGGAGGGGTCCGACGGGGCGAGCGGGGCGCGGCGGGAGCGGAGGAACCGGGAAGGGCGCGAGCAGTCGTTGCGCGGGCACTCCGGACCCCGGATGGGTGTCTTGAATTAGGCGACGCCGCACGGCCGCGGGGGAGAGGCTCGCCGGGCTTCCATCCCATTTCTGGTGCCCCTGAGCGTCCTGCAGCCCCTCTCCCTTTTCTGGCCACACGCCCTCATCGCTTCCGTGCGCAATTCAGGAGTTCCTTTACCCTTACTTCGTTGGGACTTCACTGGGACTTCACGTTCGTCTTCGACACTTGGGATCTTTTTGGCAGTTTGATGGCATTTGCTGAAATTTCAGTCTGACAAATGGAAACGATGAGATAAAATAACAGACATCTCGTATTCTATATCCGCCGTTTCTTACCACACTTCACCTAACCTAGGCCCAGGCTGTTTATTATTTGGAGAGGCAGAGAAAGAACGGAATGTAGAAAAACACTCTCCCTTTCTGAGTGCCCCTACTTGTGCGTATCTGTCACTGTCTTCACACCACTCCCCTCCACTCTCCCTTCTCCCCACTCCTCTCTTTTCCCTGAGTAACTGTCCCTTCACCGTCACCTCCATCCACCTTTTCCCAAGCCTTGGCTCTAGGACAAGTCCTGTGCTTTGCAAAATGGAATTGACAGGCGGGGGCTTGCAGCTACCTAATAGGAGAAGGTATCCCTGTGAGTTTGTTTCCCTGGATGTCCCAGGACCCTGTGATCAAAACTTGGTGCTTGGGGGCGGCCTTCCTTTGACCTGAAGAGTAGCCAGGGACCTTCCTTGTCTTTGAAACCCTCTGACATGTCCAGGGTCTATCTCGCCTTTTCACCACCGCTCCTCTTTCCAGACAAGGGTGAGGTGTTTTTTATTTGTTTTTGTTTTTTGTTTTGATCACTGTTTTCACTACCACCCCTCCATACATTGGGATTTTTGAATTTTTTGACGTTCCTCTGTCTTCTAATGTTGGATCTTCCCAGAGTGTGTGTGATTTTGTGTTTTTTTTTTGTTTGTTTTTATTTTTTTACCTTTTGGGAGTGTGAAGAAGTGTTTTGTGAAAGTTTCAAGACTGTGATAGAGCCAAAATTGCCAAGGAGCTTTTTGTTCCTCATTTCTTTTTTCCTTTTCTCATCTTTGATTGGGAATTAGCTTTGCCCCTTTATTCAGTCTGGGAAAGGGATAGCTTCTTCAAGAAAAAGAATTCACCAGTAAAGAAGTCAGAACAAATTATGAGAGTCCTGGAGATTTAGATTCCTTTCTTCAGAGGTTTCTTTAGGCAGTTTGCCAGAAATGCGTAATTAGAAATGCTTCCTGATTGTAGGAAGGGTGCAAGTGAGGAGCATTGAGCTTAACTTCTGCTAGCTTCATAGTACAAATAGCTCTGGTCTCCGGATTCTGAGAAGGGTTTGAGAGTGAACTTGAAGGAAAGTAAGGTAGGCCTGGGTAGAAAATGTTTTAGTCCCCAAATTGGTAGGAAATAGAACTTTGGCTGAGACGAAGAAAGCACTGTTCAGCAAATCTGTGGTGGCTGGTCAATTCCCACTCTGTCCACCTGCCTAAAATAGAACATCCTCCTAAATTATCGAGCCTTGGCTTCCCAGCTGCAGAAGCCCTTGACCTAGGAATGTGAGCTTCTACAACCACTGCTGTTGGTCTCAGGAGTGAGCACTATGTTGAACAAAGCTCACACCCAGAAGGCCCCCCTGGAAGGATTTGTAATCCTGTGCCATTGATGATTCATTCAGTATTCACCCAGAAACTTTAGTTTCATCCCACTGTATGTTAGACAGAGTCCTGTGGATCCTTTCAGTCTATTGGGTAGAAGTAGGTAATTTCAAATAAACAGGGCCCAACGCATAATATATTGGGTTACCCAAGAAAGTATATTGAATGTCCTATAGGAAAATAGAAGAATGATTTGTTTTCAGTGGCTTCTTGGAAGAAACAATGTTTTGTGTGAGATTGAAATTAAGAGAATGATTTTAATAAGCACAGGCAGAAAGGCCCTTCTGAAGAGAATTGTTGGTTATCTCTATGCTTACCAGGATGCCACTGATTCTGCTATTTATTTATTTATTTTAGAGACAGCATGAGCAGGGGAGAGGGGCAGAGGGGGAGGGAGGGAGGGAGGGGGGGAGAGAGAGAGAGAGAGAGAGAAAGAGAAAGAGAAAGAGAATCTCAAGCCAGACCCATGCTCAGCACAGAGCCTGACATGGGGCTCAATCCCACAACCCTGGGATCATGACCTGAGCTGAAATCAAGAGCCGGATGCTCACCTGACTCAGCCACTGAAGTGCCCCCAATACGTAAGGACACATTCATGTGTAAAGAGACAAGGAAGGTTTAAAACGAAAGTCAGGAACTAGGATTTTTATGGAGTGTTTGCCCTTTCTTTATTATTACTCTCATTAAGCAAAAGAGCCATTTGATTATACTGCCTCCCTAGATAAGAATTTTTCTTAGAAAATGTTTCATACTTGCATTGAGAAAGTTTTCGAATACCATAGTCTTCCCTTTTAAGGAAGAAGATGGAAAACATATTGAAAAGTGCTAAGAAAGGGGAGTAAGTTGAGTTTGAGGGACTATTCAAATGTAACATTCTATAATTTTATAATTTATTTACCTAATATTTCCATTAAGCACTAGCATGCTGTTAGGTTTTTATACACTTTGAGTTTTGACAAATGCGTACATTATGTGTTCACCTCCATAATCGAGATATTAGAATATTTCAATCACTCCAAAAAGTGATGAGTGCCCTCATGTTCATTTGGAACTCCCCTCCATCCCCCACCACACCACAACCTCTGTCCCCAGGCATCAGATGATTAGGTTCATCTTTCCTGACTTCATGCAAATGGAATTATATAGTATATATTCTTTTGTGCCTGACTTCTTTCATTTAGTATGCTTTTGAGCTTCATCCAGTAGTATTCCCTTGTAAGGCTGTAACACAATTTGTTTATTCATTCATCTGTTGATGGACATTTGATTTTTCTCCAGTTTTTGACTATCATGAAAAAAGTTGTTATGTACTGTGTACAGGTTGTTGGATGAATGTATGTTTTCATTTCTGCTGAGTTGTATGGTAAACGTATGTGTAACTGCATAAGAAACTGCCACCCTGTTTTCCAAAGTGGTACCTGATATAGCAGCAATGTGTGAGAGTTTTAGTTGTTCCACATCCTACCCCAAATTTGGTATTTCAACCTAACTAAAATGAAGAATTCTAGTAGATATTTAGTGGTATCTCACTGCGGTTTAAATTTGCATTCCCCTGATACTAATGATGTTGAACACTATTTCATGTGCTTATTGCCCATTTGTGTGCCACTTTTTGCAGTTTCTGTTCAAATATTTCACTCATTAATTTATTGGGTTGTTTCTTATTGAGTTGTAACAGTTCTTGATATGATTTGGATATAATTCTTTTGTCAGATATTTTTTCCCAGTTTTTGGCTGTCTTTCATTTCATAAGTTGCTTTTCAAAGACCAGAAGTTTTAAATTTTCATGAAGTCCAATTTACCAGTGTTTTCCTTTGTGGTTCTTGCTTTTTGTGTCTGTTTGAGAAATTGTTCCCTAGGTTTTCTCTCATGTTTTCGTTAAAAGAGGGATCCTCGGGGCGCCTGGGAGGCTCAGTCGGTTGAGCGTCCGACTTCGCTCAGGTCACGATCTCAGGGTCCATGAGTTCGAGCCCTGCATCAGGCTCTGTGCTGACAGCTCAGAGCCTGGAGCCTGCTTCAGATTCTGTGTCTCCCTCTCTCTCTGGCCCTCCCCCCGTTCATGCTCTGTCTCAAAAATAAATAAATGTTTAAAAAAAAAAAAGAAGAAGAAAAAAAGAGGGATCCTCAATTGTTTTCTGAAAAGACTAGATTATAAATATTTTAGGCTTATAGACTATAGCACCTCAACTATTCAACTGTTGTTTTAGTTCAAAACCATTTATTGACAATATGTAAACAATTAGGAATGGCTGTCTTCCCCCAAAACTTTTATTTATAAAAACAGGCAGCTGCCTGCCCTCTCTGAATCCTGAATTTAAAAGGCTGATAGACTTAGGTTATACGTTTAGGTCTATGATACATGTTGAGTTTAATTTCAGGTGTGCTGTAAAGTAAGGGTCCAGGATCATTTGTTTTTCATGTGAAGGTCAAGTTATTTCAGCACCATTTATTGAAAAGACCATCTTTTCCTCCAGTGAATTCCTTTGACACCTCTTGAAAATCATTTGACTATATATATATGGTTCTATTTCTGGACTCTATTCTATTGGTCTATGTCTTATTGTGTCGTGGTGTCTTGACTACTGTAGGTCCATAGTTAAGTCTTGAAATCAGGCAGTATAAGTCTTCCAACTTGTTCTTTTTCAAAATTGTTTTGGCTGTTGCAGTTTTTTTATTCTTATACATTTTAGACTCAGTCTGTCAATTTCTACAAAAAAACCCCAGGGAGAATATTGTTTGGGATTGCTTGAAACTGTAGATCAATTTGAGAGATATTAAAGTCTTAACAGTAGAGAGCCTTCCAATCCATGAACATGGTATACTTGTTCATTTAATTTCTTGTTAAGTAAATTTATTTTAATTTAACTTGTTTCTTTAATGTCTTGCATTACTGTTTGGTAGTTTTAAATTTAGGATCCTGCATGCATTTCGTTACATTCATTCCTTAAAAATCTTGTTTTTTGATGCTATTGTAAATGGTATGAGTTTCTAAAATTTTATTGTCCAATTGTTTGTTTCTAGTATATAGAAGTAAAATTGATTAAAGTATATTGACTTTATATTCTGTGACCTTATAATATTCATTTATTAGGTGTAGTGGTTTTTTTTTTTTATAGGTTCCTTAGGATTTTCTAGGTACACAAATATGTCAACTTAGAATAAAGTGTTTTACTTTTTCCTTTTCAATCTCAGTGTGTTTTCTGTTTTCCCCCCCTTTTTTTAATGTTTATTTTTCAGAGAGAAAGAGAGATAGCACAAGCAGGGGAGGGGCAGAGAGAGAGAGAGAGGGGCAGAGGATCCAAAGTGGGCTCTGGTGCTGACAGTAGAGAGCCCAAAGGGGGACTTGAACTCATAAACCAGGAGATCATGAACTGAGCTACCCAGGTGCCCCTCAATGTGTTTTGTTTGTCTTGTTCTATTGTACTGGCTAACACCTTCAGTAACAATATTAATTCTTATCTTAAGTGGAAAACATGATTCCCTTCATCATTAACTATGATGTTAGCTATAGATTTTTTGTAGATGCCTTTTATCAGGTTGAAAAAAATCATTTTCTATTCTTTGCTGACTGCTTTAATCATGAATAGATGTGGAATTTTGTCAGATGATTTTTCTCTATTGAATATTAAAATAAACTTGCATTCCTGGGACAAACCCTTCTTGATCATAATGTATTATCCTTTTTCATATATTATTGGATTTGACTTGCTAATCCTGTGTTCAGAAATTTGGCCTAAAGTGTTCTTGTAATGTCTTTGATTTTGTTATCAGGGTAATGTTGATCTCATAAAATGAGTTAAGAAGTGCTCCTGCCTTCTCTATTTTCTGAGGGTTTTTGTAGGATTATTTTATCTGGTTCAACAGACTTCATCATTGAGGCCATCTGGGTCTGCAGTTTTCTTTGTGAGACATTTCAAATTATGAATTCAGTTTCTTTAATGTATATAACACTATTCACATTTTCTATTTCTTGTGTTAGGTTTGGTCATTTGTGTCTTTCTAGGAATTTTCCCATTTCATCTGAGTTGTTGAACTGGCAACTTGTTTGTAACATTCCTGTTACTCTTTAAATATTTGTAGGGTCTATACTGATGTTTCTTCTTTTTTTTTTTTTTTAAATTTTTTTTTTTTCAACGTTTATTTATTTTTGGGACAGAGAGAGACAGAGCATGAACGGGGGAGGGGCAGAGAGAGAGGGAGACACAGAATCAGAAACAGGCTCCAGGCTCTGAGCCATCAGCCCAGAGCCCGACGCGGGGCTCGAACTCACGGACCGCGAGATCATGACCTGGCTGAAGTCGGACGCTTAACCGACTGCGCCACCCAGGCGCCCCCTGATGTTTCTTCTTAATTCATGATATTAATAATTTGCATTTTCTCCCTTTATTTTTTAACTAGTCTAGCTAGACATTTATCTGTTTAATAGATCTTTTCAAAGAAGTAGTTTTCAGTTACATTGTTACAATGCTTTATTCTGTCTCCATCTAAAAATTAAAAATAACAATGCTGACTTTTTTGTCTGTTTTCTATATCATTGATTTCCACTCTTTGCATTATTTCTCTTCTCTTACTTAGTGTTTAATTTGCTCTTCATTTTCTAGCTTCTTAAAGTAGAACATTGATTTTAAGTGGATCATTGATTTTTAGAACTTTCTTTTTAAAAGCATCTAGAACTGTATATTTATCTAACTGCTGCTTTCACTGTGTAACTTACACATTTTGAAATGCTATGTTTCATTTTCATTCAGTTCAGAATACTATTATTTAAAGATGTATTTTATAATTTCCAAGTATTGGAGGGTTTTCCAATTATTTTACTGTTACTCCAAATTTAATTTTGTTTGGGTCAGAGAACATACACTATGTTTTCTTTTTCTTTTTAAGTTTACTTATTTATTTTTGAAAGAGAGAGAAAGCAGGGGAAGGGCAAAGAGAGAGGGAGACAGAGAATCAATCTCAGGCAGACCCTGTACTGACAGTGCAAACTTACAAACTGTGAGATCATGACCTGAGCCAAAACCAGGAGTTGGATGCTTAACCGACTGAGCCATCTGGGTGCCCCTACACTATATGTTTTCATTTTCTCTTAAATGTATTGGAACTTGTTGAATGGCCCATATATGGTCTATCTTCGTGAATATTTCATGTACATTTGATTAGAACGTGTACTCTGCTGTTGTTGGGTGGAGTTTTATATAAATATCTATCAGGTCAAGTTGGTAGATAGTATTGTTCAAATTTTCTATATCCTTACAGATTTTCTGTTGTTTATTGATTAATGAGAGGGGATTTAAATCTTAACTATCATTGGGATTTGTCTATTTTTCCTTACATTTCTGCCGGCTTTTGTCTCATATATTCTGGAGGGTTTTTTAGATGCATATATTTGTAGGATTGTCTTTATTATGAATTGACTCATTTATCATTATGAACTCTATTCCTGGAAAACCTCCTTGTCTGATGTAATTGAGTTACTTCTGCTTTCTTATGATTTGTATTTTAATGGTATATCTATTTCTTTTGTTTTGCTTTCAATCTCTCTCAGTCTTTATATTTCAAGTCTGTTTCTTATAGACAGTATGTAGTTGAGTTTTGCTTTTCAATTTGATAATTTCTGCCTTTTTGTGGGGGTGTTTAGAGTATTTATATCTAGTGTAATTATTGATATGATTGGGTTTAGGTCTGTCATCTTGCTATTTGTTTTTAATTTGTCGCATCTGCTTTTTTTTTTCTCTCTCATTTTATTCGTGTTCTGCCTTCTTTTGGATTAATTCCTTAAAATTCCATTTATGTCTTCTATTGGCTTCCTAAATATATCTCTGAAGATTTTAATAAACATTTTTTTCCTGTTACGGTTTTTCTAATTATTATTACTATATACCTTTAAATGATATTATGCTACTTTACATATAATGTAAGAACCTTATTGTATAGTTTCATTTCCCTCCTTTCTTACTTTGTGTTATTGTTGTACGTTTTACTTCTGTATGTTGTGAATGCCACGACACATTGTTATTACTTTTGTTTTAAATATTAATTTTTTTAATTTACAAAATGAGGCTTGTTTTGAAGCTTTTTGGGGGGTTAATCTAGAATACCATTTTTGTTAGGTCTGGGTTAGATACACTACTAACACGTGCCATTCAGTGTTCATCAGGTCTCTCAGCACTGGCTGGTGAATACTCAGAGGTCTTCCAACCCAGTGGAAACCCTGGGAATTGTTCAGTTACAGCTCCCTGGAAATTTTTTGTCTATCCTTGTGGGGTTTCACCCATACATGTGCAACTTTGGATTCAGCAAGAGACTTCAGCAAGAATTGCCTGTGCAGATTTCTGGAGCTCTTCCTTTGCCTACCTCCTTCCTCTTTGGTACTCTGTCCTAAAGATTCCAGCTGCCCCAGTTTGCTCTGCTTGTCTTTCCATTTCCTGTGCCATGGTCTAGAATGTGTCTCCAGGCAGAAAGTTGCAGCAGTTGAAGGCCTACGTCATTTGTTTGGGACCCCATATCTCAAGGATCACAGTTCTATGCTGTCTATAGTCCAGTTCTGAAAAGGATATAAGTGAAAGGATAAGTCTTGTCTCATTTATTCCTGTACTTGATATATATAAAACTTTAAGTCTTTTTTAATGTAGATATTTTCTTTCCATCTTTTTCCTTGCAATTTACTTTTTAAGAAATTGTGTTATTTGCTTTATAAAATGACCCACAGTCTAGATTTTGCTGGGTGCTTCCTGTGATATAATTTAACATGTTCCTCTGTTTTCTATATTGCTTATAAAGTAGTAATTAGGCCTGTGCAAAGTTTTTCAACCTTGACATTATTTCTCAAATTTGATACTATTTGTACCTGACAATTCTGTTAGGAGTGGGGGGGTATAATAATTGGGGGGTGCTCTTCTGTGCAAGTAGGCTGTTTAGCAGCATCCTTGTCTTCTACCCACTAGATGTCAGTACAACCTCCTCCCCAGTTGTGACAACCAAAAGTGTCTCCAGACATTGTAAAAGGTTTTTAGACCCATGTTCTGGTATGAAAAGTTGGCTACCTAAACCACAGAAATAACTTCAGGAATATGAAGACACATACCTAGCAAAAATAACAATGCTGACTATGTTAACACTGCAGAGGGCACATGAAAAAGATTTTAATAATATGCAAGTTGAGGCTTTATAGAATGGCTGACTCAAGAGCAGCATTATAGAGGATGCGAGTTTCTCTTTCAGAGGGAAAAAATACTAGAGACAATAATAATGTAAACTGGTAAAAACACAAGTAGTTTATTCCCAATTATGTATCTTCCATGTTTTTTTCTGCAACTTGTTATACATTTTAAGATGTTGGACTTCTACAATAGATATACAGATGGCTTTACTTTTTCTTTCTTTTTTAGCACTTTAGAATTTAATTATTAAATCAAGAATTTTGAACTTACAGAAAGATATTATTTGTGTGATATAAAATTACTTAAAATTCAAGTTGGGGGAATTAATAAAATAACGCTTTTAATTTTAAGGTGAACTAACATTTTTACAAATGTTTCCAAATGTTATCATCCTTACTAAAGAATAGGGTGAAGAAGATGACAGATAATGTATTTTTAAAAAATTGTAAAAGGGGGATTAGGATTGAGAGACTTCTTAAAATTTCCCTTAGATAACCTTACTTATAATTTAACTGTCTAATATTCTTTTTTAAAATGTTTAGTTATTTTTGAGAGAGAGGGGGAGAGAGAGAGAGAGTAGGGGAGGGGCAGAGAGAGAGAGGGAGACACAGATCTGAAACAGGCTCCAGGCTCTGAGCGTCAGCACAGAGCCCGAGGTGGGACTCGAACTCACAAACAGTGAGATCATGACCTGAGACGAAGTCAGACGCTTTAACCTACTGAGCCAGCCAGGCACCCCAACTGTCTAATATTCATTTTAGACTCACTCTTCACCCTGGGTTCTTATATTTATCTTTTTCATGTAACAACATAGAGGCCTGCTTGGCTTCACTTCCCTAGAACTATGAGAGGTATCCCTCTTCCCTTTCTCGATGAGGGGGTAGTTTGTCAATCTCTTTCTCTCTATCACCTCTTTTTCTCTCTCTTCTCTTCTTTATTCTGTCTCCATTTAAATTCTTCCTTTCCTTCCACTTGTCTCTGCATCTTTCTCTGTCTTCTTTTCCCCTCTGCCTTTCTCTCCTCTTCACAGTTGTTTTTCACCTCCTCACATCTTTGTCTCTCTTCTTCCGCCTCTTCCGCCCTTCTCTGTGCTCCTTACTGTTTCTGTCATACCACCACCTCCTCCCCACACATCTTTTCTCCCCGACAGGACCTTATTCATGACATTGGCAGTGACATTGCAAATTCCACTTTAGTAAGGAACACATTCCTCCTTATTAAGGGTAATGGTGGATAAGATAGCACTCAGTAATTAATACAGTTTAAAATAGATGTAAGGGGATGTTTGAGGTTGCTGGAGTACCTCAGATTTCTTCCCCCAAGTCTTATGATTTAATCAGCACTGCACTGCTCCAGTCCCCTTTTGGCCTGGGGACTCCTGACCTCTCCTCCTACTAGTTGTTTCTTTTCAGGGCATCATCAGTTTCTGTGGTGAGAGTCCATGGTGCAGTTTTCTTTTTAAGTGTTTTTATAAGGACAGTTTGGTTTTGACGAAACTCAGTATCCCTGGCATGTTTAGTACTGCTGTGTTTGGGGTCTTAAGGGGTAAATTTGTATAGGTTGAGTCTGAAAATCCAGTGTACAGCTGAAATAACCATGGAACTGAGCGTTTTCATATTTATCTTTTCCAGGTAGCATCTGAGGGGCCACATTTATTTCCCCAACATTGTTTTTTCCTGTAAAAGTTCAAAGATGCATCTCTTTGTCAATGAGTCTCACTACTCCATGTGTTGGCTCTGTCATGCTCACTTCTTTTTTCTAAGTAGGTAGTCTCTCTTCCTTCTCTCTTTTATTTATCATTCTTATTTTCTCTGTCACCACCTTTTTCTGCCTTCCTTGGTTTCATCTCCCTATGTCTGTACCCCCATTTTCTTTCTACTTTTCCTCCTCACACCCTCCTTGTGTCCTTTTCTCCTTTCTCCCATTGTGATAATTTTTCTGTCTCCAGCACTACCCACAGTCGCCTGCCCCACATGCCCTGTGTTTCTCCATCAGTTCTTTCTAAATGTCCCAGCACTGAGACAAAGGACATTGCTTGTTTCAGTGTGTAGTAGGATATGGAAGCTGACCTGCTTTGGGCCCCTAATGCTTTCTGTAATTATTTTATCTTCCTCAGACATTTTTTCTCATTCCGAGTGAACTTTGAGATTGTAGTTTAAGAAAGTAATATAAGTCTAAGTGGAAAATATTTTTCCTCCATAGAGGGGATTTGGATCAGGCCTGCATTACACTTTACCTGTGTGGAGTCCTGTTTTTGTTTTCTTAAATGGTTTGGAGAGGGAGGAAGACGTACCTTAAAAGAAATGTAGATTGATCATCTGATAAGCTCCTTTTAACCAGATCTACTCTTCAGGTGACTTGTGCCTGAGGTTCGCCTGTTGTGCCACAAACCGCACAGGGTGGCTAACACGACCTGCCATGTTGGGGCCAGCCTGCCGGCTGGGGCGCAGCTGACAGCCCGCGCCCCCCGCGCCTGAGCCGGCAGCCACCCTAACCTGCGGCTGGGCGCCGGAGCCCCGCCTCCCCGGGCGCGCGGGCCAATGGGCTGGGCCTCAGGGGGCGGGCCGCGGCCGGGCGGGAGGCGCGAGGCGCGAGGCCTGGGGGCGGGGCGGCCCGAGCGGCGCGGTGGTGGCCGTAGCTGCTGGGGCGGCGGCGGCGGCGGCGGCGGCGGCTTGGCCGGGCGTCCGCGGGCCGTGGGGGATGGGGGCGGCGAGCTCCAGCCCTCGGCGGAGGCGGCGGCGGCCGTGAGTGTTGGGCGGGCGTCCGCGTCCAGGACGCGGGATGGAGCGCCGCGGTGAGTGTGGGGCGGCGGCGCTCGCTCCGGCCGCGGCGGCCAGGGCTCCGGGCTGGGGTCGTCAGCGGTGCTGCCGGCCAGTTGCGGTCCAGGGTGTGAGCGGCCCACGCCGCGGCCCCCGAGCTGAGGCGGCTGAGGGCTGCGCGGGAGGCCGGGCGCGTGTCCTCCGTGCTCCTGTCCTCCCGGAGGGGTCCGACGGGGCGAGCGGAGCGCGGCGGGAGCGGTAGCCCAGAGCAGATGACGATTAAAATTAAAGCAGGCACATAGCACGTCCCACCGTGCACGTACTGTTAAGAATGCTCCACATTTGAACTTCTTTAAGCTCTGCGACAGCTCCATGATTGTTTTAACTCATTTTTTACGCGGAGAAAATGAGGTTAACCTGCCGGAGCACACAGGCTAGTAATTGTCAGAGTGTAGGTTTAAAGTATATGCTTTTGACCGCTAAGAGCCTGGTCTTGGCTCTGACCCGTCTCGCTCCCACCTGTCCTGACAGCAGTCCTCACTTCAGCTGGGTTCCATTCCTCAGACATTTCAGGATTTCCGTGGTGCATTGTTCTCGTCTCGGTCTTTTGGGCTGAGGAGGGCTCTGTCGTTCTAAGGCCTCAGTGTCAATTGTTTTTCCCAATTCCGTTGTTTCGGGCTTGACTGTTGTTTTATTCTTGGTGGGTGAGCTCAGGAGCCCTAGCGACTGATGAGCCTTGTGTCTCCATGTTAATCTTTTCCTACTCTCCTTCTCAAGAACGAATTGGCCTCACCTCATTTGGGAGGGCAGAACTGTTAGCTGCCAAGGTCAGGAGCTGAGCACCCCTTCCCCTTTCTCCAGCTGTCTCTGTGATGGCATCTCTTGTCCGTCTCTATCCATGTCCACTGCCCTTTTCGGTTGCTCCATTTCCCCACTCTGTATTTAAATATGAGGATGGGGAGCGGGCTCTTTGGCATTGAGTAGTTTTGGCTGGTCAAGAGAGAGCCATGCCTGCCAGGAATGCTAGACATTCTGGAGGCGTGGGAGGTTGGGCAGCTTCCTCTTTTTTAAACGTGCTAGGTTCTAACTGCACAGGAATGAAGTGTATGTGCATTGCATGCCTTTCTTTACAAATTAGTTATTTGCATATTATTGATGAAACCTTTTGACATGGCCATATGCTGTTTTTGTGGGGAGTACTGTACAAAAGTATAATCAAAAACCTCCAGAATGAATTTTTCTGATTTTTTAAAAGCGTTTTTAAGTAGATTCTTACCAAATCAGAAATTGTGCTGAAATGGCAGATTTCTGAAATATCTGGCAATTTTTCCTGACGTAGGAATAGTAAAATGGGAGCTATTAAGTAGATATTTGGGGGCAGTTTTATACTTCTGTTAAACAGCCCAGTGCCTAAAATGAAAACACTTCTGTAATGATGTGTTCTTGGGAGGATGTACATGGGGCATAGGACATTTGATTAATAGAGGCTACTCAAGTCTTGGGAAAGTCACATTCCAGGGTACTGGGAAGTTAATGTTCACATTTCTAATGCATATATTACTTAGAATTTACAACATACAGAGAAAGTAGTTTTGCATAGTAATATTTTGTTTGCTACAAAGTTCTTTGCTAAGTGATTAAAACACGTTGTAAATGTTGATGGTTTGAAGTTGGAAGAGATGCATGAGAATTAGAGTTTAACAAATATTTTGCTCAACAGTCTGTTTGCATAGTTCAAACTTCACTTGGAAGCCATTTAGTAGGTTTCCACGAAGTCAGTTAAGTGTCTGGAAGTGTTTCCAGTGCTGTATTTCTTGCTCACAATCTACAGATATATTGTGGTAAAGCCCACATTTTGTTCATTACTTAAGTATGTTAAAAAAAACCCCACAATCTCCCACAATAAAGCACAGCTAGTCATAATGGCTAACAGTTTTTGAGTGTTCATGATGCATTAAGTGTTTTTTATATTATTACCTCATTTAATTAAATTGCCTCTTGCAGTATGTTATGTTAGTAACTACGTTTTATGTTACCACCAACTAGAGGGTATTCATTTTGGGACATAGGAAAATAGTATGATCTCGGAAAGTGTATATCCTCCAAATGTTTTCAATGTCATAGTTCAATTTTATAAAAACTTGGATAAACTTTGTTCATCTTTCCTTTTTTTTTCAGTTTGAGGTATGAAAAATAGTAAAGTATATATAAGAAAGTTAGTACATTACTCACTATAATGCTGAATAGAGGTAAAGTATAACTCTTTTTAGTTCCTTTGTCCCCCCCCCCCCCATTTTGTTTGCTTATAGATTTTCTTAGTCTTTTTTTTTTTAATTTTTTTTCAACTTTTTTTTTTTTTTATTCATTTTTGGGACAGAGAGAGACAGAGCATGCACGGGGGAGGGGCAGAGAGAGAGGGAGACACAGAATCGGAAACAGGCTCCAGGCTCCGAGCCATCAGCCCAGAGCCTGACGCGGGGCTCGAACTCACGGACCGCAAGATCGTGACCTGGCTGAAGTCGGACGCTCAACCGACTGCGCCACCCAGGCGCCCCAAGATTTTCTTAGTCTTGAGTATTGAAACACTTTTTACAACTTTGGGTTACTAACTTGACATAAGGGAAGATGGTGAAATAGGTGAATTGCTTAGATAGGTGAGTTGTTTTATTTGAAATTTATGATATATGTCTTTAATAACTATCTTTTTACTAAACTAAAAGCTGTCAGAATTAATCAGAGTGACTTTAATAAGTAAGCTGCAAAAGTGATGTTAGGAGTTGTCTTCTCAATTAGTGATTTGTGAAAGCTTCCCACACAAGGTACTGTCCTGTTTTTAGTGTTGGTGGGAAGACTTATATATAATAATTGTACTAAAAAATTGTTCTAGGCTCATTTTAGAATTATCTACACATTTAAGGATTAATGTTAGGTAAGTTGGAACTAGCTTAAATGTAGAAATCACATTCTCAGAAATAATTTGAGATTAACAAAAATATTTAATAAAAGAACTTTAAAAGCTAAGAGAGGTAGGGAAACCTTATATAACCTTATATAAACCTCAACAGTAGAGAAAGAAGAGTAGAAGTCCAACTTTGATTCCAGTTTTGTGTGATCTTGCCTTTATTGGCTTTACATACTTGTTTTTTTCTTTTTTGAAATATACTGTTTTAGAGACAGATTTTTACAGATTTTACTGCAATAATCCAAAGTTAACCTTTTTTGTTTCTGTAAAAATTAATTGCAACTTTACAAATTTATAAGCCCAGTATTCATTCTGCAAAATCATTTATTCTGCAAATAGTTTTGAGTAGATCATCCCTCCTATGCCAGGCACTGTGCTGTGAGCTGAGAACACATGGTTAGCAAACTGAATCCTTGATCCCTTGAGATTATAGTCTAGAGAGGAAAATATGAATAGTCTATTTGAACTTTGATAAGTGCAGTGATGAAAAGTGTAAGATGCTAGAATGCATCTAAGAGGAGATTCCATTCTGCTTTGGTGGTGGTATTTACAGGGGTATTGGTGGTCCAGGAAGATTTCTTTGAGGAAATGATCTTTGAGCTGAGGTCAGAATGAGTAAACAAAGGGGAAGGAGTACCCCAGGCAAATGGAAATGTATATAGACAGGATCCTGAGTCAAATAGTCAGTGTTTTTCAGGTTGTAGGGTCATGACCCATTATGAGTATAAAACCAATTTGGTGGGCTGTAGCCACCATTTTAAAAAATGAAATGCGATAGCATAGAAAACATCTGAGTATATCACCTGGTTCCTTAGAATCTGTTTTATGTTTTATGCATTCCAACACACATACCGCACAGAAACATTCACAAAATTTACCTAGTATGATAGTATAGATAGAAGTAGATAGATTAAAGATACTGTAGATGAGGAAGGAAAAAATTTAGAGAATTGGGTGAGGTATAGGAAAGAATAAGTGATTCAATAATAAATCTTACACATGACCTGGAAGTGAATATTACATAAAACTTCCCACTGTAAGTTTCACAGAGTCCTTAGTAATTCTACCATTCTGAAAGTAACAAAATATTGAAGACAAAATATTTGTAAAATGCCTTAGTGATATACTTGAACTAACATAATTTCTCCAGTAATTTCCTTTTTGATTGTAAGAAATGCAAACAAAATTAGGACTTTCAGTTCTGGAAAGGTAAAATGTGAGGACGAAGCAGAAACAAGCTAAGATTTTCTTGAGTTCCAACTATGTGCCAGGATTGTGTTTTAACATATGAGATCTTTTAATTTTGTCGTCACTGTTAATTCTCACACAGCCTGTAAGCAAATTGTATAGGTTGTATGTTTAGAAAGGATTCAGCCAGAAGTCAAGTCTAAATCTCATTTCAAAAGACTGTGTTTTTACTATACCATCCTGAAATTAACAAAAATATTGCTCTGATATTCATACATTTATTTGTTCAATCAATTAGGGTGTATCAGATTAGTAGACACCCTTAGAACTTGTTTTCAACAAAAAAATGTTCTTGCTGAAAATTGATAACCTCAAATCTGTGTGTGTGTGTGTCTGTGTGTGTATGTAAGCGTTATTACTGAAAAATAACTATGATTGAACTTCTTTTATGTGTCGTACACTTCTATACCATTGTATCTTTTAATGCTTACCGTAATCTCACAATGTAGGTGTTGTTAGAATGTTATTCCCATTTTATTAATGAGCATACCAAAGTTAAGAGAGGATTAACAGTTTATCATGATACACATAGTAAGTGATGGGGAGGGGGTTTTGAAAACAGGTCTTTTCTTTTTTCAGAACTCATACTGCGTCTTTATTTTTGAAGCTGATGTCATGGTGGTAGAATATATTCTTCTACTAAATGACATTTCAGAATAACTTTTACAATTTAAAAAATTCTGTACCCTAGGAGTTAAGAGGAAGTTATTAAGAGAATGGATTTTGGCAACAAGACAGATCTGGGTTTTAAGTACCAGTTCATCATTTTTTAGCTGAGAACTGAGACAAATTATTTCACCTACAAAGCTCAGGTTGCTTATTTGTGAAATGAGGAGAACAGTAGTTTGCACATCATAGAGTTGTCAAGATCAATGGCACTTAATAAATGGAAGCTGCTTCCATCAGTAGTACAGTGTTTGTTGTTGTTAATAGAATACTACTAATAGAATACTAGGTGGGCTATGGGCTATTTGTGAAAACCTAGTATAATGTTTCCCCTGGTTGATGTAGTTTTTGTGTTTCTCTCTTTTCTTTTTTTTCCCTTCTGCTTAAGGATTTCAGTTTTTCTGACTGTTCTGTGAAAGGATGATTGCTCACAAACAGAAAAAGACAAAGAAAAAACGTGTTTTGTCATCAGGCCAACTCTCTACCGATGTTACAGCTCCTGAAATGGGGCTCAAGTCCATAAGTTCCAATTCCATTTTTGATCCGGATTACATCAAGGAGTTGGTGAATGATATCAGGAAGTTCTCGCATATGTTACTATATTTGAAAGAAGCTATTCTTTCAGGTTTGTCAATTATTTTCTCTTAGCATTCTTACTGGATAGTTGGTAAAATTTTAAATGCCAGCCTAGTTTCAGATAAATGCTTACACAGTGGTAGGAACAGGGTATTCTGCTTTAGTTAATTAACAGCTTCTTCCCCAACAGGTGTTTGGTGTTACGATGTAAACTATTTTATTATTAGATATAGTATAATACATAATAGAAGCGTTGGTAGATGTGAGGAAATAATAATACAAAAACCAAAACTCAGTCTTTGCTTCTTAGCAGTTGGGCCCATTTGAACATGGAAAAATTTTAGATCATTGAAATTGTAACCTTCTTGTTAATGGTACCACGGTGCATTGATTGGTCTATAAAAAGCAAACTAATGTTTATAATTTACATTTTTTTTTTATTTTTATTTAAAAAAATTTTTTTTTTCAACGTTTATTTATTTTTGGGACAGAGAGAGACAGAGCATGAACGGGGGAGGGGCAGAGAGAGAGGGAGACACAGAATCGGAAACAGGCTCCAGGCTCTGAGCCATCAGCCCAGAGCCCGACGCGGGGCTCGAACTCCCGGACCGCGAGATCGGGACCTGGCTGAAGTCGGACGCTTAACCGACTGCGCCACCCAGGCGCCCCTATAATTTACATTTTTGATACTTATACCTAGATTTAGTTTTCTATATTGTTCCTAAAACTTAATCTAGAATCTCTGCATTTGAGTGAATTTTGTTTCTCAAAAATCACAATTCTGTTTTGCTGTTCTACATAACCTATTAAAAAATTTTTTTTAATGTTTATTTATTTTTGAGAGAGAGAGACAGGGTGCAAGCAAGGGAGGGGCAGAGAGAGAGGGACACACAGAATCTGAAGCAGGTTCCAGGCTCTGAGCTGTCAGCACAGAGTCTGACACGGGGCTTGAACTCACGAACGGTGAGATCATGACCTGAGCCGAAGTCAGAGGCTTAACGGACTAAGCCACCCAGGTGCTCCTCCCATATATAACCTATTATAGAATTAAGGGATAGTCACAGAATTTATTCTCTGTCTAGTTAGAAATGGACAATGAAGCCCAAGACTTGATTCTTCTAAAGAGTTACACACATCTGCATTCCCCAACTTGATCTTAGTCTCTAAGTCTTTTAACTTTTGATGCCTGTTTTATATTCATATTTGATGGCAGTGATAAAAAAGATACAGCCCCTATTCTATTGTGATAAATAGTAGTTCATTTCCATATTCATAATGGTAGATCTGGATGTAGAGAATGAAGATACTAGTTTTATTTATATGAGACCTCCTTGGGCTTCATAGACATAAATGTTTAATAAATATTTTTTGTATATATGTTAAATATTCATTTTCTGATACATGTTCTAGAAATATCATAAAATCACATCTTGTACTAAGATGCTTTTAGTACAAGTATGCTGCTTTTAAGAGTTTATTTCTTTTTTTTCAACGTTTATTTATTTTTGGGACAGAGAGAGACAGAGCATGAACAGGGGAGGGGCAGAGAGAGAGGGAGACACAGAATCAGAAACAGGCTCCAGGCTCTGAGCCATCAGCCCAGAGCCTGACGCGGGGCTCGAACTCACGGACCGCGAGATCGTGACCTGGCTGAAGTCGGACACTTAACCGACTGCGCCACCCAGGCGCCCCAAAAAATTAAAAAAAAAAGAGTTTATTTCTAACCTAATTTTTCAATTTGAAATGCCCAAAATAACTGGACTTGAATTGTAGCCTCAAAATTTTAGTATTTGAATTTTCCTTAAAACAGTCACATAAATCATGTTTTTGAGACTATATATAAATATATATATAAATAAGTTGCCTATATTCTTGTTCATTTTAATAGCTTGATTTTCAAGTCTAATTATAGTTGATTCAATGGTAATAAAGTTTTAATTTATTGTGAAAAGGTATTTTAAATACTTTAAGCATTATACTGGGAACAAATTTCTGCTAAATGACACTATCTGCCATTTATTTTAAAAAGCCTAGCTTTAAATAAAGGCTTGTTCTTAATTGGGTTAATTGTTTTAAATTAGTTTTGAAAATTTTACAGTAAGAGTCATTCTTTTTGATGTAAGTTCATTAACTGGGTTAGTTTTGAAAGTGAAATTTAAAATGATGTCTTGGTTGACAAATCATTTACCTCAATTTAGGGTAAAGTATGGTTTTCTTTAATGTATCAATTTAAGTAAATGTTCATTAATATAAATAAGATTCTTAGGTCTGATTTTTGTTTTTATTTGTGTTCTCAGGGGATTGATATCATTTAACAATCCTGATCTTGCATATTTATCTCTTCTCTCACAGATTTAAAATGATAGTAATTTAAAACAAGTTGGACAACTCTTTAACTTCAGTTTTTTTAATGTGAGTTTTAATTTGTGAATAGACAATTCAGAGACTAGGAAGGAAGAGGATTGAAAGTTGATTCTAAGTGAAAAAGGAGAAAAATTTATAATATGGCAAAAGGAGGCTAACCCCTGAGATGAAAGGAGGCATATGGAAACAAAGTTTTTATGGACATTTAGTATTAACATTTTGTAAAGATACTATCTTTTTAATAAGAAATCCAGTACTTCAAAATTTAAATACTTGATTTTATTGCTAATAATAAAAATGCTTGCCATTTATGGCTGGTAAATTAATTTTTAAAATGTAAAAACCATCTTTTGGATAACCAGCGCTGTCATTAGTAAGCTGTGGTCAGAGAATTTTCATTATTTACCTTGGATTGATTTTAATGTTTGGTTCTTCAATCAGAGTTAAAAGGATATGTGTATGCTATCTCAAAATAAACCTTGGATTTAACAAGAATTTATTTTCTGTCTTTGGATCCTTGTTATCAAGATCCAGAAATATACTAGTTTTGAGTCGATAGAAACTTTTTTTGTTTGTTTTTCCTAAACAAGGGACTATATATAAATATATAAATTCACCTCATTATATATAATAAGAATGCTACATAATAATATGTTTGTGTCTAATCTTGGTTATGGTTTCTAGCTTGTTAGAGTATCAGACTATTCCTTAACAGAATTATTATAAGAATCACACAAGATATAATCTTCAGGAAAGCAGATAAAAAGTTTAAAATTCTGTAATTATTTAATATGGTGTTATTATATACCTTTACACTAGACATGGGCCATACTTTTGTCTTCTGGGTATTGAGAAATTTCCCTGGACTTCTGCTGTTCTTTATTCCACCACAGTTGTAAACTGGTCAGACAGAGAGCTGTTTCACTGTTTTCCTTTTGGAGTGACAGAGCCTTGTCAGTGGCCTTGTCAATATTTTGTCTTTTGCCTCCTTAAGAGGAAGGATGCCAAATTATTGGCATTGTTACCCTTTAATTCATATCAATTGGCTGTTAAAATTGCTGAAAAGTTAGCTTTTAAGAATACAGAATGTAGGTATACAGTTAAATCACTTTTTGGTTTAATCTGAATACCATTTTCTTTATATACGTTACCTGTCATGAGGCAATGATATGCAAAATCAGTTGACTGTTGCTTCCGGTGTTCATATTTTTGAGGCTAGGCTTGGATTAACAGCTTTGTGATTGGTTTACAGCCATGTTTTCCTTTTTCTCAAACTAGTTCTAGAAATGATACTTAATTATATATGGTGCTTTACATTTTACAGGGAAACAGCATTTAATCACAGAGTTCCACAAAGGCAGGTACCTTTTTTTTTTTTTTAAACATAGTGATTTCCATTTTATTTCCATATTTACTAAGTCACAGGAAATTTTATTTTTATTATTTTTTAAATGTTTATTTTTGAGAGAGAGAGAGAGAGAGAGAGAGAGAGAGAGAGAGCAAGCGCCTGCATGAGTGGAGGAGGGGCAAAGAGAGAGGGAAAAAGAATCCCAAGCAAGCTTTGTACTATGAGAGCAGAGCCCAATGTGGTGCTCAATCCTATGAACCGTGAGATCATGACAAGAGCTAAAATCAAGAGTCTGATGCTCAACAGACTGAGCAACCCAGGTGCCCCCAAAGACAGGTACTTTTAGCCCCATTTCACAGATGAGTTGTATGTATAACGTAGGTTGTGTGATTTCATCAACCTCTCATTGCTGATATATAGTGATTTCGTTTGGAATCTGGAGGTTATAAATGCAGAATGGTGTTTCTTTCCTTGGTGTCTCAACTGCTTCACATGGCAAGTACTTTAAAAATACCACTCAGTCTTCATTATTTCATCAACCAGTTCTGTTTTTAGTGGAGATTATCTAGACCTGCACTGTCCAATATGGTAATCTCTAGAAATGTGGCTGTTTAATTAACATAAATTCAGCTCCTCAGTTGCAGTACCCACATTTCAAGTGCTTATTAGCCACATGTGGCTAGTGGCTATCATCTTGGACAGTGGAAGATATAAATATTTACACTATTGCAGAAATTTCTATTGGATGGTGCTGGCATAGACATTTGATCTTTATCAATATCAAGAACATTCAGATGAATTCTTGAACTATAAATATTTTTTAATTCTATAGCATTAAAAGAAACCTAGAAAAAGTTATCAGAGCAAATTTAAGAAAATTTTACCTAGAAGTAGGAACTCTTAGTCTATTTGGAATCCTGTTAAGTTGCTTTTGAAGTATATAGCTTTCAGGCCCTTCTTTGATTTGAACTAGCAGATCAGTTTCCAGCCCAATTATACAAATTGATAAAAATTGTCAGTAATTGATGGCAGAAGAGCTCCGGAAAGAGAATCACATTTTCTAGGTTCTAGGCCTTGTTCTGCTACTGACTAGTTTTAGAATATGGTTTAAGTCATTTAATGATTTAAGAATGAGGTGCTATACCAGATGCTATCAGTTTTATAATTCTGTGATTCCCAAAATTTGATTGGAGTTGGAGATTCTACATTGTTCTGAATATTGAAGAGTTCAGAGCTAGAGAAGACAGTTAAGTGTATGTCTTTATATAATGCATTTTAGAGGACATCTGCCTCCCACCAGTCTATAGAATTTTTTAATTTTTATTTTTAAAAAAGTTTTTAAGTTTATTTATTTTGAGAGAGAGAGAGAGAGAGAGAGACACAGTGGGAGTGGGGGAGGGGCAGGGAGAGAGGGAGAGAGAGAATCCCACGCAGGCTTCATGCTGTCAGCACAGAGCCCAGTGCAAGGCTTGAACTCATGAACTGTGAGATCATGACCTGAGCTGAAACCAAGAGTCGGATGTTTAAATGACTGAGCTGCCAGGTGCCCCTATAGGATTTTTTAAAGGTGAATTTTATGATAACTATCTTAAGTGTGGTATTTGTGAAAATTTCCCAAGTGAGAATGTGAAACTCATATTGCCATAGTTGTTGAGGAACTGATGACAGAAATAAGCATCTACCAAAGAGCTCTGTGGTAATATGAAAGATAAGTATGCAGTTTGTTTTTGCTCTTTTTATTTACAAATAAAAATGGAGAGTTTAATGTGCGACATCAGAGGACTTTGAAAACACATACTTAGATAGGATGACTGATAGAGTTTGCTGCTTCTCTGACCACTGTTTATTTCCAGGAGGAGGTTATCCTCTTCTCTTATATAAGTAGCACATGTGGAATTTGAAGTTTTAGATTTCTATCCAGTGCTATTAAGGTGCAGTATGAATAATTACAAGGCCAAATTTTACATTTTATATTAAAATGCTGAATGCACCCTGTTATACATATACTGTCTGTGTTTATATTTAACACTGCAGATTAACATATGTGCTGTATAAACTACTTCAAGTTCACAGCTGTCCCCCTGAGGAATAATGTGTTCTGAATTCCAAAGAACAGAACATAAGTGTTCATAAGTGTTGTTCTAGTTCATAGTTCTAGTTCATAGAATAATCTTAAACTCTGTGGCATACCTCCTCATTTCCAGGTAAAACACCATTCAAGGAGGTTCAACAGTGATTTTGAAAGGTGCAAGGCTTTTTAATTAGATTAGAAAGAATAGTGCAAATCACTTAATTTTTCTGCACTCAGCACTTAGAAGGGTCCATTGCCACTGTAAAATATATTTTAAGGAAAATCAGTAGTTAGTCTAATACTTCTTACATCTTCTTTATTATGTAACATTATTTTAAGAATGGATTTTAATAAAAGTTTACTGTTGTGACAATGGTGCCTTATTTTATTTTGTCCTTTATTTTTTCAAATGTTTGTTTATTTTTGAGAGAGAGAGAGCAGGGGAGGGGCAGAGAGGGAGAGAGAGAATCACAAGCAGGCTCCCCTCTGTCAGTGCAGAACCCAATGCAGGTCTTGAACTCACAAACTGTGAGATCTTGACCTGAGCCGAGATCAAGAGTCAGATGCTTAACTGAGCCACCCAGGCGCCCCTGTTTTGTTCTTTAAATAGGCTAGAAAGGAAGATAAAACTTTATCATCTGTTTCAAATAAAGTTCTCTAATTAAAAAAGAACTTTCTAATTTAAGGGTGTATCACTTTTATTTTATAAAAATATAACTGAATCTTATAAGTGATTAACTTCTGATGAATTCTGTGTAGGTCCTGAATTTGGCAGAACTTTAGTCAGAAGAGTTATGTTAACTTTGTAAAGCAAATTTTTTTGAATAGGAGAAGTTAGATAAAAAGTTTAATGCTTGGGCACCTGGGTGGCTCAGGCTCAGTGGATTAAGCGTCTGACTCTTGCTTTTGGCTCAGGTCATGATCTCACAGTTCGTGAGTTCAAGCCCTGCGTTGGGCTCTTTGCTGACAGCATGGAGCATGCTTGGGATTTTCTCCCTCTCTCTCTGCCCCTCCCCTGCTCGCTCACGCGCGCTCTCTCTCTTTCTCAAATACACGCGCGCGCTCTCTCTCTCTCAAGTAAACTTAAAAAAAAAAATTAATGCCATTAACTAATACATTCAGTCGTGACAGGGAAGTTCTGCATAAATTTTCAGAGTTTCAATTGAAATCCTGTCTTGTTGATTAATTAAGATTTCCTCAGGTGAATATATAGGAGAATGTGTAAATTTATTTCAACAAATATCAATGAGTGTTAATTTTACCATTGATGAATATTTATATTTAACTTAATACTTAATATTTATATTAATATTTAACTTTCATCCTCTATATTGTGCCAGAAATTTTGTGAAATATTGAAAACATTAGGTTGCTAGTCTTAGATATGTCCTCCTACTGTGTTCTTTTAGAAGGAAACCTCTCCAGAAGTGATTTCTAATGGATAGCACTTAGGAGAAGTTCAGGTAAATGTTGATAGGTTATGACTTAGAAGTGAACATTTGAGGAATGAAGTGTGAAATATAGGTAGCTCATTCATGACACATGTATCAGCTCTTAGGAGACTGTTTTTTGCATTTGCCTAGAATGGTTTATATAATTTAACACCGTTTATAATAGTAACTGGCATATTTGATTAGAAGTTACAGACTGCAGATCACCTGTCATTAAGCTATAACTTCTTTAATCATGTTAATGTATCCTAGTGATCAAGAGCACAATTCTAGAGGTGGAACACTGAGGTGGAATCCTCATTCTGACACTTGCTGGTTGTATATAGCCTTGAGCAAGTTACTTACCTTCTCAGTGCCTCAGTTTCTACATCTGTTGAAAGGAAATAATAGTACCTACATCAGTGAGATGTTGTGAACATTAGAGTTCATATTTGTAAAGCTCTTACAATGAGTGTTTTTGAACGTCAGCTATTTATTTTATAATCCCCAAGTGGCTGGATAAAGAAAGCTGCTGTTCAGGCTTTGCTTTTATCATGTAAATTCAGAAGTCATTACAGCAAAAAAGGGGAGTTTCCTAGTGATATGTTCTGAAACTTAATTTTCCTCCTTGTTTTCATTGCTTTCCCACAGAGGTTAAGCTGAATTAACAAGACTGGTTTTAAAAATTATTGTCAGTTTTTTTTAAATCAAGGAAAACACCATGGTTTTTTCATTTATTTACTTAAGCATTTCCATGAAATGTTTGCAATATAAACACTGTGGTATTGTGTTAATATATGAGAACCAAAAAATGGAGCTAGCTAATCTGTTTTCACTTGATAAGCTGAGTGAAGCCGAAAATAAGTGGCACAAATGAGTGAAACAATAAATTAAAATTCAAATTACCATATTACAGGGATGGTAGATAAACAAGCAAACATTGGGATACAGGAGTTTTACTCTTCTAGATAACTAGTATTAAGATTTTGGCTGAATGTTATAATACTGCATATTGAATATCTTTGTAGTATAAATTTCATTGCATTTACAATGTGGGCACTATAAAACTTAAAAATGGTCTTGTATTTAGTTATATGACTAAATTAAATACTATAACGTGATAAAAATAGAAATATTATAAAATATATCTTTAATAACTTTATTTCTAGTTAATTCATTAATTTAGAATTTACATGTAAAATGAAATTGAAACTTAAAGGTCTCTTTTCCATTAGCCAAAATATTGTAGGACCTTGCTGTAAGTGTATTTGTTGAATGTAGTTCTATGTGAGACAAATCTATTGTCAAAGGTATTTAGTTTGGCTTACAGGTTTAACAGAAATAATAGCTATTTATGTGTATTAAGTCAGTAAAACAGTTTTGTTTTTGTTCATTTATTTGACATTCACAATAACACGGTAGCTAGAACAGTGTTCTTACTAATTCTGTTCTATGGATGATAAATCAGGGATTAGAGAAACTAAGAGTTAGTTGCATATGGTTATTTCAAGGAAGTGGAAGATCAAGCATTGGAACCCAGGTTTCTTGATCTAAATCTATTCTTTTTTTTTTTTGAGTAGGCTCCACACCTGATGTGAAAAACCCTGAGATCAAGAGTTGCCTGCTCTATTGACTGAGCCAGCCAGGCCCCCCCCCCCCCCCCCCCCCCGAATCCATTATTTTCTATCACACCAATTAGCCACTTACAGCTTTCTTTTGTATTGGGGAAGAACAGTTACTAACCTCATTTGCTTTGCTCATTACTGCAACTGTTTTTGGGGGGCGGTGTGGGGGGGGTGTGGAGTGGGAAGAGTACTGTTGGTGAAAGAGCTGCTTAAATTCCTTAAGCCCTTTTTACAAAGTTGTATTTTCAGTTTAAGAGGCTTTTTGCTTCATAAAAATAACATGAGATAGCTTTAGTCTATTATAAGGGGAAAGAACATTTGGTAAAAATGGAACTTCTTTTTTTTACCACTTATAATACATAATTAAGAGCTTGCTAAATTATTAAGTCCCATTTGAAGTATTATCAGGACATACTGATGTTCTAGTAGTTGACTCATCTACTCAGGAAAGTTTATGAATCCTTGTAATTAACATTTCTAAAAAGTAGCTATCATGTTTATTTCTGATTTATAGGCTTCAGAAAAGTGTTCAGTTACAGGAAATTGGAATTACAGGGTAATTTGAGACACTTCTGAAATTTATTACTAAAGAACTCAGTTACTGTTTTTTATAGTTTGATTTGAAACAACTTCAATATCTATTTATAAAGGCTTCCTTATAGGAAAAAAAGAATTTCAAGTTGATAAAACATTTATGCTAACAGTTATTGGAATGTTTTGCAGTGATTTTTAAGAAAAACCATGGTAGGGATTCTTAAGACCTCTTAATACTGTTAAAAATTATTGAGGATCCTGAAGATTTTTCTTTGTGTGGGCTGTATCTGTTACTATTTATTGTGTTAGAAATTAAAACTAAGAAAATTGAAAAACATAATAGTTTTGAAATATATTTAATTCCACATATTTAATTTCCTTGGCTCTGAAAAGTCCAGAATTTATTACCTTGGTTTATTTAGGCACTTAAGCCATTAGTATCTTGTAGTTCTTGCTTAATACCCAACACTAATTTTGAATATTGATGGTTGTTGACACTCCACAATCAAGCTCTTTTGACCTGAGATCTTAAAATAAGTATTTTTACAGCATTCCCCAAGTGTATTAATATCTGTAGATTTTGTTGTGAAACATCAAGAATACAGGACAGAGATAACTGGCTTTCCTTTCTCTTTTTTAGGACTAACATAGGTTAGGTTTTATGATATTAGATAATCATTCAACCTTGATTTTGATAAGTAGGCAGCAGTATTACCATTAACTAGCTTTATTTTGTTTTTTATATGTTATTTTTTTTAAGCTATTCAAATTGTATTATTTTCCAGAAGTTTGTTTTATTTCAAAGCTATGAGGTTCCATTTCAGACCTAATCTATGTTATTAACCTGTTTCTACTATTGCATACACTAATAAAAATAGCTATAAACATTTATGGAGGGCTTACTATGTTCTGGCCACTGTTCCAAGTACATTATGTGTTTTAACTCATTTAATCCAATAATCCTATAAAGTAGCTACCATTATCTTCCTTTTATGGATGAGGAAACTGAGGCACCGAGAGGTTAAGTAACTCACCCAAGGTTTATGAACCATGGAACTGAAGTTCAAATTCAAGCAGTCTGGTTCTAGAGATAATGTTTTTAACCAACCACTAAGCTGTATTGTTTCAACCAAGTAAACCTACTGAATGAGCTAACATACACAATTATAAAACAGACCATATAGTGATCATTTAAGATAATTCTTTAAATTGCATACCACATTTTCCCTAGGAATTAAAGTAAATGTTTAATTATAAAAGTAACATATATTTATGGGGAAAATTCCAACAGTACATAAAATTCCTAATATTTCTTGCCCATTTGTATGTCATTTTTTAAATAGACCTTATTTTTTTTATTATATGTATATTTTTAATTAATTTATTTTTAATTTACATCCAAGTTAGCATATAGTGCAATCTTGTTTTCAGGAGTAGATTCTAGTGATTCATCCCCTGTGTATAACACCCAGTGCTCATCCCCAGTGTCTTCCTTAATGCCCCTTACCTATTTAGCCCATCCCCCCCACCCACAGCCCCTTCAGCAACCCTCAGTTCTCTGTATTTGAGTCTCTTACGTTTTGTCCTCCTCCTTGTTTTTGTATTCTTTTTGCTTCCCTTCCCTTATGTTCATCTCTTTTGTATCTTAAATTCCTCATATGAGTGAATTCATATGATATTTGTCTTTCTCTGACTTATTTCGTTTAGCATAATACTTTCTAGTTCCATTCTCGTTGTTGCAAATGGCAAGATTTCATGCTTTTTGATTGCCAGCTGATACTCCATTGTATATATATACCACATCTTCTCTATCCATTCATCTGTCAATGGACATTTGGGCTCTTTCCTTACTTTGGCTTAAATAGACCTTATTTTTAGAACAGTTTTTGATTTACAGAAAAACTGAGAAGATCGTATAGAGAATTCCCATATATTCTTATACCCAGTTTTCCTTATTTATTAATATCTTACATTAGTAGAGTACATCTGTTAATGAACCAATATTTGATACTAATGATGCATTCTTATTGATTAAAGCCCATAGTTTATTCATATTGCCATAAATTGTTCCTAATGTTGTTTTTCTCTTCTAGGATCCTATCCTATTACATTTAATTCTCATGTCTCCTTAGGCTGTTCGTGATTGTGACAGTTTCTCAGACTTTCTTCACTTTGGATGACCTTGACAGTTATTTTATTTTATTATTTATTTATTTAAATTTTATTTTTATTTTTAAAAATTTACATCCAAATTAGCATATAGTGCAACAGTGATTTCAGGAGTAGATTCCTTAGTGCCCCTTACCCATTTAGCCCATCCCCCCTCCCACAACCTCTCCAGTAACCCTCAGTTCTCCATATTTATGAGTCTCTTCTGTTTTGCCCCCCCCGTTTTTATATTATTTTTGTTTCCCTTCCCTTATGTTCATCTGTTTTGTCTCTTAAAGTTCTCATATGAGTGAAGTCATATGATTTTTGTCTTTTTCTAATTTCACTTAGCGTAATACCCTCCAGTTCCATCCACGTAGTTGCAAATGGCCAGATTTCATTCTTTTTGATTGCTGAGTAATACTCCATTGTGTGTGTGTGTGTGTGTGTGTGTCTGTGTGTGTGTGTGTGTGTGTACACCACATCTTCTTTATCCATTCATCCATCGATGGACATTTGGGGTCTTTCCATACTTTGGCTATTATTGATAGTGCTGCTATAAACATGGGGGTGCATGTGTCCCTTTGAAACAGCACACCTGTATCCCATGGGTAAATGCCTAGTAGTGCAATTGCTGGGTTGTAGGGTAGTTCTATGTTTTGTTTTTTGAGGAACCTCCATACTGCTTTCCAGAGTGGGTGCACCAGCTTGCATTCCCATATTTATTTATTTTTTTAATGTCTATTTTATTTTTGAGAGAGAGACAGACCGTGAGCTGGGGAGGGGCAGAAAGAGAGGGAAACAAAGAATCTGAAGCAGGCTCCAGGCGCTGAGCTGTCAGCACAAGGCCGGACATGCGGCCCCAACCCACAAACCATGAGATCATGACCTGAGCTGAAGTTGGATGCGTAACTGACTGAGCCACCCAGGCGCCCTGATGACCTTTACGATTTTAGGGAGTACTAGTTTTTTTGTAGGATGTACCTTGATTAGAATTTGATGTTTTTCTCATGATTAGATTGGGATATTGAGGAGGAAGATAACATATGTGAAGTGCCATTTTCATCATGGATCATGTCAAGAATAATTAATATAAACGTGGTATATCACTGTTAATGTTGACCTTGATCACCTGTCTTTAATAGTAAA